>NW_005361573.1:3871815-3969452 GCF_000412655.1 Myotis brandtii
TCCGGCAGCCCCGCCGACGGGGACGGTGTGACTTCCGCGGGGGACGGGCATGGCCCGGCGGTGCGGAGCCCCCGAGATCCTATTGTTGCTGGAGGACTTGGCCTCGGAGCGATGGGGTCCATGTTCTGGGTGAAGAATGGGGTCCATCCCACTTCCATCAACTCCTCTGGGGTCTCTGACCTCACCTGTGAGTCTCCCACACGAGCCACAAGTTGGGGATGGAGGTCGAGGTGGCTGTTGCAGAGCGAGACCTGGATTCTTGACTTTGTTTGTTTGTTTTTTAGTATCTTGATACTTCACTTTGTTATCCGATAGTATCTTGTTATTATTATTATTTTTTTCTTTCACAAAGAAATAAAAAGTGCGCACACTCTTGTAGTTGAGGTCCAGCGTAGTTTCTCATGCTGTGGACGGTAATTCCGTGGAGGCCCGGGTTGAATTACACGAGATGGTTTTTTTGTTTGTTTGTTTTAGTGTAAAATGCTGGTGATGGGGACCTCCCTCCCCTTTTCAGCTGCAAGGCCCTCAGCTGTAAAGTCAGGCGCGGTGGTGGGATGCAGGAGGAGGGTGGGTGGAAGAGCGCCCGGAATGACACAGTTTTGAGTCCACCCAGCCCATGATGTGAGATTAAACTAAAATTGGGGGGATCTGGAGTTTTGGATGGGCCGCCTAAGAAGGCCTCTGTCGGCTCCCGTGACCTCCCTGGTTTTGGAGGGGACCCAGACCCGTTCATGCGGTCAGCACCGAGGTGCAGCCCACTGGTCGTGAATGGCAAGCCCTGGGAGGACCCAGGTTTCTCAGCTTGTAGGCCGGGTTCTCTAGCTCAGGGCTCACCTGGTTACTAGTCAACACCTCGGTCATCCGAAGTAGGATGAACGGCCTGAAATGCGGGTCCCCGGGCCCCCCGCGGGGCCACGAGAATGACAGTCTCCGGAGGAGGGGCCGGGCAGCCAGGTGTGTGAGGTTCTGCTTTAGGCCCCTTTAGTATTCCAGGTGATTCTCGTTAATTTCAGTTCCGGGGAGACTGCTTTTTTGCTTGCAGAAGGGGAAGCCTGAGAAACTTGCAGAAGGTTTTTAAGGATATTTAAAAAATGAATTGAGCATCTCCTACAGTTACTTGTGCAGGTGTTTAGGACACACTTGGTGAGTGAGGTACTGCCCGACTGGGGGTGTATTCAGAGGGGCGTGGAAGGATCTAGTGGACAGAAGCGGAGGGAGAGGCAGTAAGTAGGTCTGCTTCTGGCTCAGAGTGGTCCAGGGAAGGTGCTTCCCATCATCCCCGATCCGGGTCGCTCCCAACCACCTGGCTCAGGTTCCAGTGAAGTGAGGGGAGGTGGGTGAGCTTTCTGAGACAAGGGTTGTGAACCAGGAAGGTTTATTGTGAAAGGTCCTTGAAGTTTGCCCAGGCCACGCGGAGTGGTACAGGCAGTTTTTAAGTCTCCTGTAGTTCTGGGTAGCACCTCATGTGGTGAAGTGGAATGCTGAGTTATGAAGGAGGTATTCATAGTGCAGGGGGGAGGGGAGGGCACCCAGTGTGCCTTACAGGAACCATGTCTGCTTAGCCCCTTGGTTTCTCCAGAACTCGCTGGAGCTCCCGCATAATACGCCATCGGGTATTTGTTGAGTAAATGAGTAGTATTGAGATGGGAAAAAGAGCTGTTAAGGTGGTTGGTAACGTTAGTTACTAAAAGCTACTTGCTATCTTTCTTGCATTGGAGTGAAGAGCCAGTTTTTAGCTCAGGTAGTTTGTAACTTTGAGTTCAAGAGATTGTTTTTCTAAAGACTGTCATTGGACACTATCCTGTCCTCTAGTTTTTAGATCTTAAATGTGTCTTTAAAAAATGTGTCTTAAATGTTTTAGGTGTTAGTGACTTTTTTAAGGATCACATGTTATTAGATGCAGAGACATTTAGAATAATGGGAAACCATAGATTGGCGGAGAGTTTGTGTGTCATTTTTTTAAGGATATTTAAAAAATATATTTTTATTGATTTCAGAGAGGAAGGGAGAGGGAGAGAGGTAGAAACATCAGTGATGAGAGAGAATCATTGATTGGACTCATCCTGCACATCCCTTACTGAGGATGGAGCCTGCAACCCAGACATGTGCCCTGACCAGGAATTGACCTGGTTCATAGGTCGATGCTCAACACAGCACGCTGGTGGGGCTGTATCATTATTGACTACGTGATTGCTGTTGGAAATGTCACATCTGGGCCTCAGTTTTTTAATCTGTACAATTAAGGGTTCTATTCCTTGATATCAAGTAGTTTCTTCAGCTTGGTTCTCCAAATCTTTAATAATTTGTAATTAAGTTGGTGTTCATCTCAAAGGTACATGAGCCTTTTTAACTAAAAAAGGAACATTCTGCCTTGGATTCTGCCTTTAAGCTTATGAATTTTAGATGTTGTTCAAAAGTGCTCTGGAAATTGAGTGCATGTTGCAAGTATTATGCAGAAACAACATGCTTATGCTGTTGTAATTCACTTAGTGATGAAATCAAAACGGATTTCACATAGGGAACTTGATAATTTAGTGTGAAGCCACAAGCTTAAGGATGGTTTGGGGGAAGTTTGTGCAAATTATGTGGCCAGTTTCTTACAGACCACCCAATTCTGTAATTTTCTATGGTGAATTTATATGTAATTTTATAATCAGTGAAATGTTGACCAAAGACAAAGTATGAAACCAAATTTGTATTGACTTGAACTAGGATTCCCAGTAAATCAAGAGGCTACTGAAATTGTTAACATTACTATTTTTAATCTTAATTTTATGATCAATATTGGTATCATACTTTCATCTTCGCTTTTGTATCTAGAAATTTAAAATACCTTTTAAGTTCACATTTGTATCAGATGTTCACAATGAAAACTTGTAGCATGAGAGTGGATAAATTAGTAAATCCTGGGTTCAAGCATAGGTTGTGCTCCTCATTAGCTGTGCTGTTACTGGCAAGCCAGGTAAGGCCTTTGAGCTTCAGTTCCCTCGTTAGTAAATGGAAGAATACCAATTTCTCTATCTCACTGTTGGGGAGGATCAAATGAAATGATGTATATGGAAAGCAATCTAAAAATGTAAGGGGATGATATTAGAATCCTATTGTGGTAGGATCCTCTTTTATTTTCTTGGAAGAGTTGGTTTGTGGAGCAATGGTAAACTTGCTAGGCATTCTCAAGTGCAGATTTTACTAATGTAACTGATACGACAACAAAAGATTTCTGTTTTTGTACTTTGCCTGGAGAAACCTTTCAGCACTTGTATCCCATCTGCCAATAGGAATAGTCACAGTGTTGCAGGAACTTCAGAAAGACCTGGGATGTCTCACATTTGTGCCAAGTTTTGCACTTGGAATAGACCTGCTGGATTTCACCCATTTTGTTATAATGGAGCTGTGGTGGAAGGTGGTAGTCACGGAGTTTAGTACATTCTGTGTAAAGTTGTAGTGCTATCTTTTCTAAATGGCAGGTGGCAATGCCACAGGGTAATGAAATAAATATGGTGATTTAAAAAAGCATTAAGCCCTGGCTGGTGTGGTTCAGTTGGTTGGAGTGTTGTCCCGTACACCAAGAGGTGGTGGATTTGGATCCTGGTCAGGGCACATACCCAGGTTTTGGATTCATCCCTAGTCAGGGGCCCATGCAGGAGCAACCGATAGATGTTATTTTTCCTCTCTCTCTCAGATTAATAAAAAAAATAAAGCATTAAAAAATATCAGCACATTGCAAGTGGTGAAAGTATGTATTGATTTGGGAAACTTGTTTATTTTTTAAATATATGATTATATATTTATGTGTTGCAAGGTAAAGTATATTTTTCTTGAGTTGTGGTAAAACTTTGAAGCAGTTGCTTAAGGGCAAGGTACCTAGACTTTATAGTTATGATGACTGTCTATAAGGCGTAAGACAAATGAAAAACTATAAGAAAATTGTGAAGTTGGGTTAAATTAAAGCTACAGTATTCTTTTAAAGGTGAAATATCTCATAACTCTTATAAATTGTTGATTTAATGAACAAAGGTAAGACATAAACTTACGCTAATGTTCTTACTCACTCTTTCCTTTAGGTATTGTCTTGGTGCTGACCATTACAAATCATCTGGATATGCCCAGGCTTGGGTCTACTATGTGCCTGTTTGTGTCTTTATCAGCGGGTCTCAACCTGTGGGTCGCGACCCCTTTGGCGGTCGAACGACCCTTTCACAGGGGTCGCCTAAGACCATCCTGCATATCAGATATTTACATGACGATTCATAACAGTAGCAACATTACAGTTATGAAGTAGCAACAAAAATAATTTTATGGTTGGGTCACAAGGTGAGGAACTGTATTTAAAGGGCCAGAAGGTTGAGAACCACTGCTTTACATGATGTTTAGACTGATTTCATTATGAGAGATAGTAGCATGTAGCACGCTTTCCTGATTTCATTTCTTTGGGTTCTAAATTTAATTTATTTTGTAGCTAATGCTTTTATAATTTAGTTGCAGAAGGGAAATATAAATTCATTTAGTCCTCTGAATTATCCATCGATTGATAATCTGACAGAATGTAAGGAATTATAAGTATATTGATTAATTTTACACTTGGAGAGAATTGGTATAAAGCTAAGGAAAAAGTTTTTGGAAGTCCCATAGGGCAACAGTAAGGAATTTTAACTTAATCCTATTTAAATTTCAAATTTTAGAAAGTGTTATTTTAGATTATAAAAGCTACAGAACATATTCAGTATGGAAATTGAAAAAAAAAAACACCTACAAAAAACAAGACTTGAGATAACCCAGGAGAATTAAAAAAGTAGATAATCCATAATCCCACTTAGATGTAATAACTTGGTAATTTTTTTTTCTCTTATATATTATCTATTGAAATACTTACACAACAACTTTCCATGTCAAATTGATGTTCCCATAATGGGTATTTAGTGTTCTGTGGTATGGATGCATCATAGTTTATAGCAGTCCCCTGTTAATGGACATTTTCAATTTTGTTTTCTTCAAATAGTGCTGTGATGAACTGGTTTGGACTTTTTCTTATACAATTATGCTATTTCCTTAGGCTAAATATTTAAAGTGGGCTTATCTGGTCAAAGAGAGTGTATTTTAAATTTGAATATACTCAAGGTACTGTATTGATGTTTATTTTAAAGATCCACCAACATTATACTGGTGTTCAACTCCACATGTTCTTTTTTTAAAATATATTTTATTGATTTTTTACAGAGAGGAAGGGAGAGAGATAGAGAGCTAGAAACATCGATCAGCTGCCTCCTGCACACCCCCTACTGGGGATGTGTCCGCAACCAAGGTACATGCCCTTGACCTGAACCGAACCTGGGACCCTTGAGTCCGAAGGCCGACGCTCTATCCACTGAGCCAAACCAGCCAGAGCCACATGTTCTTGATAGTGATTTATTATCTTTTAGCTTGGTGGTGGGACCTTAAAATAGTTTGTTCTTTTGTTTGACATCAGGTTTTAGCCTTTACAGCTTAACTCTGTGGAAGGGGCAGGTAAAAATGAAAGCGACAAGGAGTACTTTAGTGGTTTCTAAACTTTTTGATTGTTCATCCCGACAGTAAAAAAATTTTTTTGAGCATTAACCCTCAATCTTTAAGTACTTATTTAATTGACAAACAATAAGTATAGTAACTGGTTATTGTGTACCTTATAAAATATACCCCTCCCGCCAAAAAAATTAACAAGGGTGAGAATTAAAAATAAAGCTAAAAAAAAAATATTTTTCTCCTTTACGCCAGTGGAGCTTCTTGGGTACTCCTTGAGGTATATTATACTCTGCTGTGGTTATCACAGCTTTAGACTCTTACGATATGTTGTTGGGCTTTCATGGATGATTTTTTGGGCGGCATTTCCACTAGCTCTGCAGATGGTCCAGCCTAGTTGGATTCTGATACTCTGCTTTAAAGTGTCCCATGCTGTTGAGAGTCATGTCTACAATAAGGGCCAACATATAAACCTTGCTCATAAAGCATCAGTTTGATATCTTTTGTCATTGTTGAGGTGACTGAATTTAGAAAAGGGCAAATAATAGGGTAGGAAACATTCTGAGTAAGTGTATTTCTCTTAAATGTGAAGAGCTGATATCGTGTAGAGTGTGTTTTATTTTTTTAGAGAGAGAGGAGAGCAACATTGATATGTTGTTCCCCTTGTTTATGCATTCATTGGTTGCTTCTTGTATGTGCCCTGACCGGGGATGGAACCCGTAACCTTGGCATATTGGGATGATTCTAACCAAGGGAGAGGGATAGAGAGTTAGAAACATCGATCAGCTGCCTCCTGCACACCCCCTACTGGGGATGTGCTCGCAACCAAGGTACATGCCCTTGACCAGAATCGAACCTGGGACCCTTCACTCCACAGGCTGATGCTCTATCCACTGAGCCAAACCAATTAGGGCTAGAGTGTATTTTAAAATGCCTATGTTTTATGGAAAGCAGTTCAGTTATAACATATCCTTATTTTCTAAGAGCTTAAGTGTTAGAGACTGAGTAAAGGGGTGAATAATTGCTACTTGCTTTCCTTTGCTTGCAAAGTACCACAATTAACCAGTCACTCTAATTCCATTTGGAAGAGCCTGAGCCTTCAACTTTTAAAAAATGCTTTCTCAGGCCAAACTTTCCATGATGAATCTTAGATTAAAAGGTAACTTTTTTCTTAAGTTTGAATAAATTGTTTTTGATTTGCCCCACCTCCCCCTGTAAGTTATGGATGGCATCAGGAAATGGTGCTTTTGCACTAGAAAAATGTCTCCCTTTCTTCTCCCATCTTGGGGAACTTAATTTCAGTTATTTCTTATGGGTCATTGTCAGAGAAAGATATTATTGAAAAGAGCAACTCGAATGATTATTTTTTGCCAGTTAAAGAAATGAGATACTGTAATTTATACTGAAGATGATTGCTGTATACAGTGCTTTGGAAAAAAGTCCAGATATCCCTTTTTACTTTAAATAGCATGATTTATAAGGTTTTTTTCACATCTTTTTAGAACCTCATGAAGATTTGAGATCTTATGACTCCTTTGGGGGCCACATGCCTAATGTTTGACATCTTATTTAAAGAGGTAGATTGTAAACCCTGCAGAAGTAGGTACTGATGGCTGTTCTCCACTTCCCAGCACTTACTATACTGTCTAGTATAGAGTAAGCTATCAATATGGATGGACTATTTCAACTCTTACATCTTTGTTTATATCAGTAAATAAGTTATAGCATTGTAAAACCAACACTCACCATTTTTTGTAGATTGTTCCTTCATCTGATATGCACAGGAAATGTTTTTGTGGGAGAGGTCATTAAGTTTACATTAGCCTTTCAGATATCATTTTACTTTCTGTTAATGATACTTTCAGGGTGACAAAAAATTAGTCTTGATATAATAATTACTTTTACTGTGTGTGTCCCTCCTACTGGTAAGGCTGTGTATATATGTGTGTGTATTATTATTTATGTAGTAGACTGCTATTTAAAAGAAACATACTCATTAGTCTTTGGGTATATAATGATTCTTGAAACATGGACACCAGTTTGCCGTGGGGTGAATGAATGAAAAGGAGCAAGCATGATTTCTTTCACTTGTCTCATTCTCTCCAGTTCCCTGTACACATGGTTTTGGCTTACTGTGAAAATACTGAAGAGAATTAGTCTTTCAAAGAACTAGTATGTTATTTCCCTTTTGTTTTGCTGTACTTAAAATCCTGTTTAGTAAGTGAAGTAATACTTTTATACATAAGAGGGACCTTGGAAAGACAGGAATGGAAATATTAATAATGATAAATTTCTGGCTGGTGGAATAGTGTGACTATTTTCTTGCTTCATATTCCTTCCTCTGTAAAATCAATAAATAAAAATATTAAAATATACAATTGAATCCCTTTTGTACTCCTCTTAAATCTTATTTACATTATCCAGAAGTTATTTATGTTTCTTAGCTCATGCTCTTATATTCTTCCTACAAATAATCTGTGTGTATTTAAAATGTAGTATTACTGTGTTTCAAATATATATGGCACCTTAGTACAGTGATTTTCAACCAGTGCGCCACAAGAAATTTTAAAACATGCAATACCTGACTATTTAGTCAGGTACACTGACCTCTTTCCCCTTAGATTGTCAAATAAAAAGTGACAACAGTCAACGCAACAATAGCCACCCAGTGTGAATGAACATTTTTATTGATTTTAGAGAGAGGAAGGGAGAGGGATAGAGAGATAGAAACATCAATGATGAGAAACACCGATTGGCTGGCTCCCCGCACCACACGACCCTTACTGGGGGTTGAGCCAGCAACCCGGGCATGTGCCCTGACTTGGAATCAGACAAACAGCCTCTTGGTTCATGGGTTGATGCTCAACCACTGAGCCACACTGGCTGGGCCATATTTTACCTTTTAAAGTTATGATATAAAATGACCATACAGAAGAGTGCATAAAACAAATGTGCTGTATAGCTTAATGAATTTTAAAAATAAAGTGGAGAGCTTTTTTGGTATGTCATACCTGTGTCTATCAGAAGGGAAGGAGTTGATGGAGGACTAAAATTTTTAGAGAACAGTTTTGAGAAATCTCAAAATACCGTATCTCCATCTTGGCTATGCCTTCATCTTACTATCTCTTTGGGCAAGTTGTTTAGTTTATTTTGGTATCAGATTTTTCTATAGAAAAGGATAATACCTAATCTTTGCAGGACGATTAGGTGCAATTCAGGTAAAAATTATAGGAACATAGAATAGTATTACTACCAGATGGGCCTTTAGGCCATTGAATTTAGGTCTTTTACCTTATAGAGCAGAATTATGATATAGAAAGGTAAAATGATTTGTCCAAAGGACACACAGCTGATGATTATTAACATCATTCATTTGTATTAGCTTAAAACTTCCTGAGGCTTACATAAATATGCCAGGCACTTTTCTAAATTATTTACATGTATTAACTCATTTAATTGTCTGGGATTATTCTCAGAGGTAGCTATAATTATTCCAGTGTTACTGATGTGGAAATTTTGGCAAAATGAGGTTAAATAACTTGCCTAGGTATTTGAGTTATTGAATCTGAACTTTAAAAATAAACACATTTTTATTGATTTCAGAGAGAGGAGGGGAGAGGGAGAGAGATTGAAACATCAGTGATGAGAGAATCATTGATTGGCTGCCTCCTGTACGCCCCTTACTGGGGATCAAGCCCGCAACCTGGGCATGTGCCCTTGACTGGAATCGAACCCGGGACCCTTCAGTCTGCAGGCTGACACTCTATCCATTGAGCCAAAATGAATAGGACTTGAACCTGAACTTTTATTTTAACTATTTTACTATAATCTGGGCATGTGCTGCCCTTGAGAATCGAACCCGGGACCCTTCAGTCTGCAGGCTGACACTCTATCCATTGAGCCAAAATGAATAGGACTTGAACCTGAACTTTTATTTTAACTATTTTACTATAATGCCTAATTAAGTAAAAGCACTTAATGATTTTAGACGAATGTTAAAAAGGTTTTGTGAAGTAAAATTTTGGCTTTTTGAAGCCAAATTAGGAGAGTAACCTCATTTGTTGTGACCATCATGGTTCTGGGAAAGATTGATGTTAATATTTACTGCTTGGGTTTTATTCCCTCGACAAAGCTCTAGGTAGTTTTCTTTAAAATATATTTTTAATCCTAAGGGGATTTACGACTATTTTACAACTATTGTTTAGATTTCTAGGCAAAATGTTAATAGAAGGGAGCAGATCTAACAAGGGTTAATGTTCCTGCTTTGGTTGCTTAAGTAGCATCTGGTCCTTGTTTTCAGACCAATAATTAAGATTCTATGGTCTAAAAATTTTTTCAAACTAAGGTATAATTTATATACAGTAAAACTCTTTGAGTACAGTTCTGAAAGTTTTAGAAACATGATTTTTTTTTTCTGAGGGGGGGGAAGGGGGGAGGAAGAGGGAGGAAAGGGAGGGAGAGAGGGAGGGAAGGAGAGGGAGAGGGAGAAACAGAAACATAGATTTGTTGTTCCATTCATTTATACATTCTTTGGTTAATTCTTGTATGTGCCCTGACTGGGAATCAAACTCGCAACCTTGGCTTATCAGAATGATGTTCTAACTAACTGAGCTATCCAGCCGGGGGGAAACTGCTACGATCAAGATATAGAATAGTTTCATCACCTCAAGAAAATTTCTCCCTGACCCTTTGGAGTCAGCCCCTTCTACTGCCCTCAGTGTCTGATAACTGCTGATCTATTTTGTTACTATAATTTTGTCTTTTCCAGAATTTCATATAAATGGAATTACGTACTATGTAGCGTTTTGACTCTGGCTTCTTTTATTTAACATAATACAATTTGAGATATCTGTATTTTGGGTGTCAGTTATTACTTTTTATTGCTACGTAGTATTCCTATAGGATGTACCACAGTTTGTTTATTCATTCTTCAAGCTCATTTGAGTTGTTTTCCAGTTTTTGATAACTACAAATAAGGTACTATAAAAAGCGTGCGTTCACACATGCACACACTTGCGTGTATGTGGCCATGTGTGTGTTTTTTGTTTTGTTTTCTTGTTTCACCCGAGGATATTTTTTTCATTGATTTTTTAAAAATGTTTTTATGATTTCAGAGGGAGGGTGGGAGAGGGAGAAATAGAAGCATCAATGATGAGAGAGAATTATCAATCAGTTGCCTCCTGCATGGTCCCCATTGGGGATTGAGCTGGCAACCCGGGCATGTGACCTGACCCACAATCAAACCATGACCTCCTAGTCCATTAATTTTTTTAAAGATAGTAGGAGCAGTGGAAAGAGCGAGAGATAGATTGATTGCCTCCCAAACTCACCCAGACTGAGGCTGGGGAATTGAACCTGCAATCCAGGTATGTTCCCTTGATCGGGAATCGAACCCCAGACCCTTAGGTGTGCTGGCCGATGCTCTGACCACTGAACCACCATTGCCAGGACCCATGGATTTTTTTTCTTAATGGTTCTAAAAAAAAAAAAAAATATGGTGCCTTGACCTGGAAAAGCTTGTAATTTTCACAGGTCATTGTAAATTGCTTAGTAAACTTCACTCCCTCCTCCCCCCCCCCAAAGCCCACTCTGGAATGGGAATAATTTGTTACGTAAATAATTTTACACTAAATCATTAAACTTTTTAAAATTTAGGCACACATACTTAGTGGATAAATTTAGTTATAAAACATTAGTGCATAATTTCATACTATGTTTTTAGTAGCTTTTGAATTGTGAATTCTTGACTTTTGTTCCTTTAAGTAGCAGCATTAGGTTATGTAATTAGTTATGAAAAGTCTGTAAGTAAAACATGTTTATTAGCACTACAGAGTTTCCTGTTCCTCTCCTCCCCTCCCCCAAGATGCCTGGAAATATTAGCATTGGTAGCCAGAGTTTCATGTGAACAAGACATAAGACATGTTTTGTGGTTTATGGTTGATTAGGTACTTGAACTAAATTATCTTCTATTCCAATGCAATAAGCTTTCTTTTTCTAGCAATATAAGGCCAAAAGAAAGAAATGGGACCTTTTTCTTTGGAAAAGAGATTGCAGGCAGTTTTTGCAAGTTAAAGTTTTGAGGTTCCAATTCTGACCCTGCCGCAAACTAGAGACTATGGTGGTTTGACGTGTTCGAGAATAGTATGTGTGTTTGTATTTCTTTGGCTTATTCTAGAGTCTTAGTTTAAGCCCTTCAGATTTAAATGTCTTTTATGATTTAGATATTTGGTGTACAGAACATTATTTCAACAATGTACATTTCTTCCGAGTTAAAATATTCAGAAAAGTGAATATTGCTTAGAACAAAGAGATATTATACTTCAAATGTGGTGATTTGGTAAGTGGAAATCTAATTTGTAGGCTGTTATATGTCTAGCTATTTTACATGGAAATATTTACCTGAAGATCCCCTATTTTGATAGTAATGGGGATTGCAAATTAACACTTGGTCTTCCGTATGTGGCTATTTGAAATGGACAAGCTTTAGGCTCTTTACTTTTCCTGAGACTACAGTGTTGGTGACATAAGTCTAGAATTCCAGAATAGAGTTACCAAAATAAACCCTGGGAATATGGAGGTAGCAACTATGGGATCTGTGTTACAAATAAATTTTTAATTAGCTCTATTAGTTGCACACTTTATTTTCACTGCTACCTTGTGAAGCAGTAAGGGCAGGCCATATTATCACTCTCACTTTACAGGTGAATAAATTGTGTTTCATAGCTGCCAGTCTTGTCTGAGGTTCCACTGCTTGTGAATAGCTGAACTAGAACTTGAACCTAGATCTTCTGATGTCAAGTTTAGAAGCTCTTTCCTATTGCAGTTTAGTATGGTGATTAAGAGCTCATGCTTAGCCCAGCCAGTGTCACTCAGTGGTTGAGCATCGACCCGTAAACCAGGAGGATACGGTTTGATTCCTGGTCGGGGCACATGCCCAGATTGCGGGCTCCATTCCCAGTAGGGGATGTGCAGGAGGCAGCCGATCGATGATTCTCTCTCATCACTGATGTTTCTCTCCCTCCCTCTCTCTGAAATAAATAAAAACATTAAAAAAAAAAAAAAGCCCTGGTTGGTTTGGCTCAGCAGTTAGTGTGTTGGCCCTCGGACTGAAGGGTTACGGGTTCGATTCCAGTCAAGGGCACGAACCTTGGTTGCAGGTTGGATCACCAGCCCTGGTTGGGGCATGTGTGGGAGGCAACCAGTCGATGTGTCTCTCTCACATCTATCTCTCCTCCCTTCCTCTCTCTCTGAAAATCAATGGGGAAAAAAAATGTCCTTGGGTGAGGATTAACAACAACAACAACAACAAAAAGAGCTCAGGCTTGGGTTTGAATGGTGGCTCCACCACTAGTATGATACCTACCTGTGATCTTAGGCAAATTGTTGAATTTCTCTGTGCCTCAGATTTCTCAGCTTTAAAATGGGGATAACAATATCTACCTCTTGGGACTTTTGTGAGGATTCACCAAGTGCTTATTACAGTAGCTAGGCATTAGTCAACATTCCATGTACTAGTATACTAGTTGCAGTTATTGCTACTGTTACTGGAGTGATAACAACACAGTAGCAACACTTGCCTCTTCCCACAGGGGTTAGTGTTAGAGGTGAAATAAGGTAAATGCGAGGGGATTTGGATTTTGGCAGAAAGATGGCAAGTGTTTGTGTGTGCGTGCGCGTGTGTGTGTCTATTGCTTTTAAACGTGTAAGCAATTGGACATCTAAGTACAAATATGTTAGACAGTTGGAGCTTTATAGGGCAAGGCAGAGAAAGGAGGATCAGTGTTGTAGGTAAATTTTTAAATCACCATCACAGATGGTGTATGGGAGACTTACTCTGTACCAAGATTTAAACAACACCAGGTTGTTGCTGTCTCTTACATATGGTTCTTAGAGCTATTTGTTACATAAGCAGTAAGAAGCTTATACATTTTCCATTTTTAGTGGTTACACAGAATAATAGAGAAACTTATCAGCGCATATCTTATAAGTAACGGAGATTCATAGATTATTGAATACTTCTTGAGCTCTTTTACCATGTGTATAACTCTTAAGAGTTGGGGAATTCTGAATTATAAATTAGAGGATTATGCCATTTGGTGCTTGGATCTTGTGTGTGGGTAAGGTATTCTTGGCATTCTAAATTAAATGCAACTTGTTTGAATTTACTTGTTAGGTAACACCTTGCCTTTAATATAATAGCTGCTCAGTAGAATATATATTTTATATATTCAGTGTTTTTGTATACTTACACCTTTTCCTCTTTGGATATTAAAGCAACTTTTATGGGTTTTTGGTGTATGCTTTAAATTTATACACTAAGAACATACATGAGCATATTTTAATGATGATAAATTTCTTTAACTGTAAATCTGTATGTTACCTTTTTAAGTCATTCTATATCCTTCTACTCTCCAACCTGAAACACGTTCTCAGCATCTCAAAGTCCAGATTCATCTTTAACATTTGCTCTCCTGTCAGTCTTAAAGTTTATAGGAACAACTTTGGTGTCTTCTAAAGAGAATAATACCACACATGAATACTTATTTTTACTTTGTATACCCTAAGAGCATTATTACTGTCCATTATTTTATTTTATTAGGAGCTTTTCCCCTTCCTGCTCTGTGGAACTACTGCACATGCCCCTTCTCCATTCCCAACAGTGTTTTACCTTCTCAAAACTAAGAATTGTAAAAATTTTTATTAGTGGGCTCCTCTAAAAAGGTACAGTAGAACATATTTTTCCCTTCAGAGATATTCCATGTAGCTTCGGAGAATTCTTGGATATCTTGTTTTTGTTAACTTCAAAATTCTTCAATTCATTTACCTGATACAGAAAAGTAACTTTTCCTTCCTTAAGGACATAATAAAAAGCTTTTAAATGTACATATTAGCATAAACTCTACTTAAGCAAAATTATCAGAAGATTTTACCGGACGTTTTTTGGACACTTGCACATAAGAGAATCTTTTAACATGATACTACGTAAAACCCCTTCTTTCACTAAAGCATGTGAGTGGCTTTGATAAACACTTTGAGGGACTCTTTTGAAATGCAGTGTTTTGGCCATCATTTCAACTCTACAGAAAATATGGTTCCATGATAAACTCAACAAAAAGCACATTGGCAGCAGTCCAGAAGCTGACTCACCAAGGAGTAATGATAGACGCTTTGAAGGGAATGGTCTATCCCAGGGTCCTATTTCAAAGCTTCATGCTATGATTACATCAAGTGAAAGGCAGCCAAGAAATCAAGATGAGATCTTGCAGTACCTCCTGGGAATAATGGTAGGAAGACTTCCATAGTAGTATGCAACTAAGGTTGGTGGTTTTTTTTCCTAATCACTCTTGTAAAACTTGGGGATGGGAAACAAGGTGAGGGTTTAGAATAGTGGTTATTTTTGTGGGGCTGCAGTGCTGTTTCCTTGTTGGGCCTGAATGAGAATAGTCTTGTAGTGACTAAGGGTTAACTCAAGAAGCTCAATGCTGTATCAGTTTTCTAGAGCTCAGGGAATATACTTAGCTCAGTAGTAAGCACAAGTATCAAGTTCATGTCAGACACTGTAGCTACTGTTTCCTACTTGAACAAACCAGAAAAACCAAAGCAAGACCAGATTCAGTTCAGTTTTGAAGAACAGACCCTTTGCCTACTTGCATTGCACATTTCAGGAGTAAAAATTATACAAAGGTGGGCCTGGCTTTAGAACTGTGAAATAAGTAGTATTAACTCTGTTTTTGTGGATTAAAGTGATTGCCGTTCCATTTCTAAATTCCATTTCATAGCCTTAAGTTTTCCTAGGTGGCAGATTAATCTTTTATAATCACTACCAAAGATCACTTAATGTTGACTCTCTGTAGAAATAGTTTGCCCTTTTCATATTGTTGAAGGTTGTCTCAGATAAGAAAACACTTGAATAATCTAAAAATATTTTTCATAGATAAAACTTAGTGAATATGCCACAGGGATGAATTGACCCATTTTTTTTTTTATTATTGTAGTACTTTCTATTTCTCAGTAAAAATTGTTGAACATGATAGTCCTTTTCTATTGAATATCGTGGAAGATGCTTTTAGCTGTTTGCTATAGTCTTTCAAGCATAATATTTAGGAATGAAAAGTTAGTTTTCAAAGTGCTGTCATTTAATATGAGCTTTCTCCAGAATGTGCCTCTCAAAAGTTAAAAGTGTATTTCTTTAAAAAAAATATTTTTGATTTCAGAGAGGAAGGGAGAGAGAGAAATATCAATGATGAGAGAGAATCATTGATTGGCTTACTCCTACTGGGGACTGAGCCCCAAACCTGGGCATGTGCCCTGACCAGGAATTGAACCATGACCTTCTGGTTCATAGGTCAACACTCAACCACTGAGCCTTGCCAGCCGGGGCTGTATTTAATTCTTTATAATAAATAACTATACATTTGCTACTTGTTAAGAAATAGTGTCATTTTTCTCAGATTAAGCTTGAAAGATAAGAAATTAGTAGAAAGTGAGCCTTTTTCTATGTCTTATCGGGTACCCAGGTAGTATTAAATTTAGGTCAGTTGTTTGAATTGCATTCTGAGTGTACATGCAGTTATGTAGAACAGAAACAGCTTGCATGGGACTGGAAGTACTGAAAAGATAAAAACTAGTTGGTAGCAAACTGCATTGTTAAACTGAGTGGTGGATCAGCAAGGACTTGTGGTTGCTGGGTTTGATTTGTAATACTCAATTGTTTTGAAATGATTAGCCCTGAAACAAAGTAATTTAAAACTTAGATATGGTAGGAAATTTCAGATTCCTTTAAAAAAAAAAAAAGTCTTTTAAAGAAGGACTCTTTTCTCCAGAGATATTTAGCTCCTTGAGTGCTGCATGAATCTTAGCCATTGCTATGGTGATTTTATACCCACCAAGAAGTTTCATTTTATTCTTTTGTTTCAGATTTGTGCCATTACTGAGTGAATTTTTAAAATGAGATTGCTCTGTTTGTTGCTAAACTATGATATATACAAGCCCACCAAATTGACCTATTCCTTTTTTCCCCTGTGAGTTTAGAAAAGTCCTGCAATTTTAGGTCAGTGGTTTAGTGCCAGAGGTTAGCTTTTCTTATTTTTTACATTTTGAATTATATCTGGAGGATTATTAATTTCTCATTGTATCCTTAAACCAGATCTTTTTGAACAGTAGGAACTCTCCAACACTTAATTTATAATTCTAGCAAAAGGAATAGAGTATTCACTGGGTTTTATTTGTTTTTGAGGTCTTTGCATTTAATTCATGGATTCGAAATAAATTAACTTATAGATAGTGGCAAGTAAATTGTAATTTATTCATCATGATTTCTCATTCCTCATTTTCTGGTTACTTAAGGGTTATTAAACGTGTGTACCAGGCCTGGCCAATTTTGTACCTATCCCACTTATAGTACTAATTGGCATTTGACACAAAGGGCCAATAGGTGTTCTTCTCTGATATTGGTACACAGACTACAGGAGCAAACTGTCAGTTTTCTTCTGGGTTTGTGAAGCTGGGACTGCCTCTAGCAGGAGTCAGGCGGTCTGTCTACAGTGGGAGAGAATGAGGCCAGTGAGTAAAGAGAAGCGTGAGATAAAGAGATGGATCCGGTAGCATTGAGCCTTTGAGGCCCTACTGCCTGAAGTTCATTCTTTGTTTCTGTGTCCCACCTCAGTATCCTTCTGTGAGCAAGTCAGTTCTGATTTTAAGTTAGCTTGGGTTTCTTTCACTTACAATTGAGAATTCTGACATATCTAATGCTATTACCTATTATTGTTTCTACACTGACTTTCTAAGTATTTAAAGATAGCTTGAACTTTAATCTCAGGATAAACATTTAATATACATAGGTGAACTTGCTTCATATATGAATTAATCTTCAGAATCAATGGAGTGAAAATGAAGTATCTTCCATTTTCAGTGGTCTTGGCTTAAAGCAGTGGTTCTCAACCTACCTAATGCAACGACCCTTTAATACAGTTCCTCATGTTGTGGTGATCCCCAACCATAAAATTATTTTTGTTGCTACTTCATAACTGTACTTTTGCTACTGTTACGAATCGTCATGTAAATATCTGATATGCAGGATGTATTTTCATTGTTACAAATTGAACATAATGAAAGCATAGTGATTAATCACAAAAACAATATGTAATTATATATGTGTTTTCCGATGGTCTTAGGCGACCCCTGTGAAAGGGTCGTTCGACCCCCAAAGGGGTTGCGACCCACAGGTTGAGAACCGCTGGCTTAAAGGGAAAAGTGTTTATGATAGGTAAAGGATGGATCAATATTCTTTTCTAACCATTTGTACCTATACAGTGTAGAAGTTTCCTTTAAAGAGATGATCACCACAAATCAGTAGAAGGGCAAAGAAATAAAGTCATATTGTAGTCATAATTTCACTGATTAGTCATAAATATCCTCTTTATATTCTGACAGTGAACCTGTGGTGACCTTATAAAAGGATCAGAAAGAGGGAGGAGGAAAACTGAGTGAAAAGTAAAACAGAGAAGAGGAAATAAAGAGGTGAGATATATATGGTAAGCTTTATTGAGCCACTAATAATTGTAGGTTCCATGAATTGCCTACATCTGGATTAGATGGACTCCTGAGAAATCAGTTAGTGATAGAGATGAAGAAAAGTCTTAATTTGTTTTCTTTAGGCTGAGGTTAAGGTTGATGTGGTGAATAAGGTATTAGGAGCAGCTTTCTTGTCTTGCTTAAGCTCTTGGCATTATGTTGTCTTACAAAATCTGCTCCCTTATTATTTGACCCTAATTACTTGAGTATAACACATTAGGTGAGAATAAAAAATGAGTACTCAAACTTTCAGGATTGTTGTTTTGGAAGCCTTTGGTGAATGGGATTAATGTGTACATGAATTTAAAAATCCAGCCCCAGCCCTAGCCCGTTTAGCTCAGTGGATAGAGCATCAGCTTACGGACTGAAAGGTCCTGGGTTCAATTCTGGTCAAGGGCACATGCCCGGGCTGCAGGTTCAATCCCCAGTATGGGGCGTGCAGGAGACAGCCAATCAGTGATTCTCTCTCATCATTGATGTTTCTATCTTTCTCTCCCTCTACCTTCCTCTCTCAACATATATAGTCCAGCCCCAAAGTAAACTTGACCATTGGCAAGAAAGTTGTAAGCCAAATTTGAGATGTCTATGCTACACTACCCAACTTTTAGCCTAATCTGTTTTAGCTGGCTTGCCCTATGTAAGTTGAAACTTCCTTTAAGGCTTTACTATGGGTTAAATGCAGTTCATGGATCTCCATTAAAAAGTGTCTTAATTATACAGATCCTCATGGTAACCTAAAGCATACATTCTGAGTTTAGATTTACAGTAAAATGGTCTATATTCCAAAACATGGTTCCACCAGAAACTAATGGTTTGATGTTGGGCAGGTCATTAACTTCGTAGCTCCCTACTCTATAAGATTTAGGAAAACTATCTTGCCTTACCCGGAGCACATGTGTATATATACCTTTACTTTTTTGCTGCCAAATGGGGGAAAATATCAGCTTAATTGAGGTATAATTTGTACAAAACATAATTCACCCATTTTTAACCATAAAGTTTGAGTTTTTATAAATGTATAAAGTTGTATAACCAACTCCATTTTATCACGCCAGAAAGTCCCTCTTGTCCCTTTGTGATCACTTTCTTTCTTCCATCCCTGCCTCTGGTGGATACTGATCATGGTAACTATTATTTTGCATTTCCCCCCAGAATGTTATAAAAATGGAATCATACAATATGTACTATATTGTTTCTTCTCTCTTTCATTTAGTATAATGCTTTGAGATTGATTCATGTTGTTAAAAGTAGTAGTAGAGCCCTAGCCGGTTTGGCTCAGTGGATAGAGCATCAGCCTGTGGACTGAAGGGTCCTGGGTTCAATTCTGGTCAAGTGCACATGCCTGGGTTGTAGGCTCGATACCTCGTAGGGGTGTGCAGGAGGCAGCCGATCAATGTTTCTCTCTCTCCCTCTCCCTTCCTCTCAGAAATTAATAAAAATATATTTTTAAAAAAGTAGTAGATTGTTCTCTTTAATTACTAGTTAGTAGCTGTTATGAACAAAGCTCCTATGAATGTATACAGGTCTTTGTATGGGCATGTGTTTTCATTTCTCTTGGTTAAATACTTAGGAGTGGAAATTGCAGGGTTGTATAGTAAATGCGTGCTTGCAACTTTATGAAAAACTGCCAAAGTATTTTTCAAAGTCACTATACCATTTTACATTCCCATTAGCAATGGATGAGAATTCCAGGAGCTCCGCATACTTGTTAAACTTGGTATCGTAGGTCTTTATTAATTTTAGCTATTCTTGTGGGTCTCTAGTAGTATGCTAGCATGATTTTATTTTGTGATTTCCAGGTGATTAACGATGATTATCTTTTGATGTGCTTATTGCCATTCATTTACCTTTTTTGGTGAGGTGTCTTTTCACATTTTTTGCCTATTAAAAATTAGTTTTTTTGTTTACCATTGCATGAGTGCTTTTTATATTCTGGATGTGAGTTCTTTATCACAGGTTTTGTAAATCACATGTTTTACAAATATGTTTTTGTAGTTTGTGATTTGCCTTTTCATTTTCTTGATGTATCTTTCAAAGATTGATAATTGAATTTTTATTAAGTCTATGTTACTGATTTGTTTTTTATTTTGTATTAATGTTTTTTATATTCTATGTAAAGAATCGTCTCTAAACCAAGCTCACTGATATCTTCTTAACATTTTTTTGGAAGTTTCATAGTACTGTGTTTTACATTTAGGTCTGTGAAACAGTCTGTTTAATGAATGAGGTAAGGGTTGAGGTTCATCTTTTTCTGTACAGATATCTAAATTTTCCTATAAGCATTGCTTTAACTGCATCCCTCAAATTGACACATTATGTACTACCATTAAGTACAAAATATTTTCTAATTTCAATTGTCTATTTTAGCTTTGGGTTATTTAGAAGTATGTTGTTTGATTAACAAATATTTAGGGTTGTTTTAGATATCTTGTTAGTGTTTTTTTTTTTTTTAAGAGAGAAAGGAAGCGGTGACAGGGGAGAGAAGAAGGGGCAGAGAGGGAGAAAGAGAGCAACATCGATGTGAGAAACATTGATGGTTGCCTCCTGTACTTGCTCTGACCAGGGATTGAACCCAAAACCTAGGCATGTGCCCTGACTGGGAACTGAACCTGCCACCTTTTTGGTGTATAGGATGGTGCTCCAACCAACTGAGCAACCTGGCTGGGATTTCAAATTTTTTACTTTGAGATTTCTTTTGCAGTGATGCATATCACGGTGAATATTATATGTGTCCTTCAAAAGAATATGTATCCTGCAGGTAGATATCAATTATTGGTTGATAGGAATTATTAGAGTATCTTATATATTTACGTATTTTTTGTTCTGAGTGCTAACATCCCTACAATTGTGGATTCAGTTCTGTCAGCTTTTGCCTCACATATGAAAGGTTCAAATCGGTGGTGCGCAGGCAGGCTAAATAGCCATCTTAGATGGTGATTAAAGAAAAATTTATTTAAGGAAAAGGGGATGGGAGATGGGAATATCCAAAGGGGTCCTTGGAGACAGGTTCAGGGAGTTAGCCGGGACAAGGTGTTGCTGCCCATTGTTCCCCTGGTGGGGTCCCTTAGGGGTTTGGGGATATGTGCCTGTGGGGGAAGGGAAGGGGAAAGGGAAGGGCACCAGAGTGCTCCTTGGAGGGAGAGCAGCACGCTGAGCGGATGTATCTCTTGCTGGTGGAAAGCTTAGAGAAGGCCTCGGGGGAGGGTCTTAATAGAATATTCACGCAGAAAGAAGCCTTCTTGGCCCTAACCGGTTTGGCTCAGTGGATAGAGCGTCAGCCTGCGGACTCACGGGGCCCAGGTTCGATTCTGGTCAAGGGCATGTACCTTGGTTGCGGGCACATCCCCAGAAGGGAGTGTGCAGGAGGCAGCTGATCGATGTTTCTCTCTCATCGATGTTTCTAACTCTCTATCCCTCTCCCTTCCTCTCTGTAAAAAATCAATAAAATATATTAAAAAAAAAGAAAAAAAAGAAAGAAAGAAGCCTTCTTGGAGTTTCCCTTATCTTTCAAAAAGCAAAACTTTTGGGAGTGGGGCTGCTATGAATCTCCTCTCCAGGGAAATTTCATGGCCATGAAGAAAAAATATGGATAAGATCACATCTGCATTAAAAATGTTATGAAAAACTTTCAGCCTGGCTGGTGTGGGTCAGTGGTTGAGCATCGACCTATGAACCAGGAGGTCACGGTTTGATTCCCGGTCAGGCCACATGCCCGGGTTGCAGGCTCTATCCCCAGTGTGGGGTGTGCAGGAGGCAGCTGATCAATGATTCTCTCTCCCTCTCCCTTCCTTTCTGAAATCAATAAAAATATATTTTAAACATTATGAAAAACTATCCTGTTTATTCCCCTAGAAACCCATTTACTCCATCAGAGATGAATCTTTTAGAAATGCAAGATTTTGTATGATGCAAGTTTTGAATAAATTAATGTATTACATTTTGCAGACAGCCTTTTGCAGCATCTGTCCTGATTTACATGTTCTAATGATTTATGGAGGGATTTTATGTAAATTAAGAAATGTTTAGCCTTTATAATAGGACTAGAAGCCCGATGCACGAAATTCATGCAAGGGGCTTGGCCCTCGCAGTCCTGGCTTTGTCCGGAAGGTCATTCGGCTGTCTGGTCTAATTAGCATATTACACTTTTATTATAGATTGTAAACAATACCCTGGATCTACTACTTTACCAGTTGGTCTCTAATGCTTATAATTGATAGCTGGAACTGTTTCACTGGCCACTGTAACCACAGTATTTTGAGCTTTAAGACATGATGTCACTATTTAATTATGGATTATTCTGTTCTTGTTCTATAATATCCCAACACCTTTATAAAGGATTTTGTATTGGCTTCCCCTAGCTGCTTTTCATTAGAATATGGCAACAATAGGACTAGCCTCTTAAATCTGTTTTAACATTAGAAGTGGAAAGGTGATGCTAAGTGACTATGTTTTTCATATGAAGGAGGTATTAAGTTTTCATATATCTGTATATTGCTTAAATAAAAAATTGTGTGGCCAAAGGTATCTCTTATAGTTGGAACATTGTTTAGGATTACAGAATTCAGTTTTCTTTTCTTAGTGATATTATTCTCTTCTCTATTCCTTGTTATTCAAGGAAAGACCCTTCATGTAATATTTTAAAAATTGTACTGGGATTTGAATTAAAAGTAGCAGCCCATACCTAGCAGACTTTATAATCATAGCATGTAATTTTTATCTAATTTTCACCTACTGAATTGGATATTTTTGTTCACCAGAACCTTTACTTCACTGGAACGAGTCTTCATGTCAAATTTGGCATTATTCAGTAGAGCTAGTATTTAAATATTGACAAAAGATGTCAAATAATTTATTCTTATTTTATTGAATACTACTAGGTAAATGATAGAAGGTTATAAAAATACTAGAGGCCCGATGCATGAAATTCATGCAAGAGTAGGCCCTCACAGCCCTGGCTTTGTCTTGAAGGTCGTCTGAACGGTCGTTCAGCTGTTCCGCAGTAAGGTTGATTTTCATATTACGCTTTTATTATTATAGATTATGCATTTATTTAATACCTGTTTTTTTGCTTTCCTTTTATAGCTTTATGTCTTGGTAAAAAGTCCTTATGGGTAAATTGACATATTGTGTCCATGATATATATGGATAAGTAAGATTTTTGTGTAGCTTGAAGATTTTGATGAGTTAAACAGTATTTGCTAACAGATTAAATGGGAGTTGGATAACTGTCAAGGGATCATTTGATATAGGTATTTGCTTATTTATCTTGAAATTATAAAATACGTTTTCCCATCTGAAATCATTCAGTGTCTTACGTTGCTAATGCAGAGTTTGTGTTTCAGTTAGAAAAGATTAGTAATTGATTAGTAATCGCTAGTGTTATTTGGTATGACATGTACCTGGAAGGGAAGTGTTAGGAGCATGATGTATACTTGTGCTGTTTAGAACTTTACATATATATTTCCTTCTTAACACTAATCTCCCAGTGTATGCCAGAATAAGGTTTTACTTCTTAATGTACTAAAAAATAAGTCCGTGATGTTAAGCAAGCATCGATAAATTGGTTATACATATATTTTTAAAATTAATCCTCACCTGAAGATATTTTTTATCCCATTGCTTTTTAGAGAGAGTGGAAGGGAGGGGTAGAGACAAAGAGAGAAACATGGATGTGAGAGAGACACATTGATTGGTTGATTCGTTGCCTCCGGGCATCTAGCCTGCAACCTAGGCATGTGCCCTTGACTGGAATCGAACCTGAGACCCTTCAGTCTGCGGGCTGACTCTCTTAACTACAGCAAAACTGGCTAGGGCTAAATTGGTTATATAATTTAAAAGAACTTCTATGTGTTCTAATTAATTTTGAATTTTAAACAGGTAGGAGCTCTTTGAAGCATGTCCTCTGCCTTGAAACATCTTCCTCTTTTATGTCTTTGCTTGTTTCTTTTATGGGACTTGGTTTAGGCTTATTAACACAATAAATATTTACCAAATGCTGCGTATTTACTAGGCACTGTTATGCCCCAGGCCTTGTGGATGGAGTGGTAAAAACAAGATTATATGGTCTCTGACCTCATTCAGTTTGTTGCCTGTCAAGGAAAAGAAATAGGCCAGTGATGGCGAACCTTTTGAGCTTGGCGTGTCAGCATTTTGAAAAACCCTAACTTAACTCTGGTGCCGTGTCACATATAGAAGTTTTTTGATATTTGCAACCATAGTAAAACAAAGACTTATATTTTTGATATTTATTTTATATATTTAAATGCCATTTAACAAAGAAAAATCAACCAAAAAAATGAGTTCGCGTGTCACCTTTGACACGCGTGTCATAGGTTAGCCATCACTGATTATAGGCGTAGGAGTTGGAATTACTGATGTGTAAGTTGCTTTTTTGATTCAAGTGGGTAAAATATGTTGAATGGTTAAGATAGTCTTCTTCTTTTTTTTTTTTTTTGATACACTGGAGGTTTTACCAGAATCTGTCTGGAAATTCTGTCAACTATTAATTTAAAAATATGTCATATGTTAAGGGAAAAGGGAATTTTAACAAAAAAATGCTATTGGTTGTGGAATCTAACACGTAGATGTACACAATATTATTTGCCTTTAAGAATACAAAGAAATTATTGCCTTTTTGTATGGTTAATTGAATTGCCTTATTTCTTTCTTCCCTACAAGAGACATTTTAGTATCAGGCTCAAATCAACAATTATAACCCTTAATGTTTTGGGAAAAAACATCATATGACTGACTACATAGTTTTGCTAGTAGTCACTGGGTCATTAATTAAGTTTCCTCATTTTATGCTTCCTGTCCTTTCTGTTTTCTTCTGGAGGGAAAAATGTTTTCTCTAGGCCCCCCTCTTCTTAATTCTTTAGCAGGGCACATTTTTATTCTTTATGCCCAAAATGTACATACTTAAAAGTAATTGACATTCTGTCTTGCCTTGGATTTCTCACTGACACATTTGGTGAAGTGGTTTAAAGTGTCCAATTTGAAAGCAAAAGCTAGCCATGAAGGGAGAAAGGGAAGTTTTCTCATCAAAGGGTTAATAAAATTGTCGTAAAGCAGTGTTAATATGCCCAATAAGACATTTGGGTCTTGAAATTTAATAAGTATTTCAGGACTATTAATTATATTTATTTTTAGGCATTTTTCTAGTCTTGGTTTTAATCTGTAGGAAATATTTTTCTAGATTAAACTCAACCCAGTATAATTATGTTTATAATATGTTTCAGATATCTAACTTTATTTAGGATACTAGTTGATGACCTTATATATGCATTTTGTTTTACCTGTGCTTTTGTTATTCTTAAGGTTTAAGTGATTTGCTTTAAAATTTTAAATCAGATAACTGAGGAACTCATTTGTTATTCCTCATTAGTGAAAAAATTATTAGATCATGGCATATATTTCTAAGTGACTTATTTCTGCTTATTAAACCATCTATAATAGGCTAGAGAAAAGAACATTTTGTTGGGGTTTTAATATGTAAAACTAAGCCCATCAGGAAAATTATGGCTAAGATTAAGATTTTAGGAATAAACAAGGTATTTAAACTGCTCTAGATATGGGACTTTACTAAACAGTATCTTACTAAATTTGTGTGTGTTAAGTTTTGGTGCCTACTTGTATTTAGAATATTTTAATGTCGTGTTATAGTCATTTGCATATTTGTCTTGCATCTAGTAACAAAAATGGTTGAAAATGAAACTTTTTGAATGGTTTCACTTATTTGTATCTTAATTTCTTCAGTATCTTATAATTTTTGAGTACAGGTCTTTTACCTCCTTGGTTAACTTTATTCCTAGGTATCTTTTTTATTTATTTTGAAATTTTTATTTTTCAATTACAGTTGACATAATATTGTGTTAGTTTCAGGTGTACACTCCAGTGATTAGACATTATGTAGCTTACTAAGTGATCATCCTGATAAACCTTGTACCCATCTGCACCATACATAGTCTTTAGAATATTGACTATATTTCCTATGCTGTACTTTATATCCCCATGACTCTCCTGTAACTACCATTTGTACTTCTTAATCCCTTCACATTTCCATCCATCCTTCATTCTTAGTTTTCTTAATATACTGTGCATTTATTTTACATTTCCTCAACAATATGTATTAAGCAAATGTTCTCAAGTATTATATAACATTCCATAATATGAACATAATTCTTTACTGGTATTTTGACTGAAAAGCTTCTAGCATTGAGCAAGTGGTTAAGGAGTGGAAGTAGTGTGTGGAGAGTAGGAGCAGGTGAGGACCAGGTCACTCTGGGAGGCACCTAGATTGGCCTCTATACAAATAACCTTTTCATTTCTTTCAGTTAAATCAATTTTAGTAATTTTTTTCTTAGCATTTGATTTTCCAGTTATTTTTAAAAGCCTAAATTGTGTGTGTATACTTTTAAAATCAACTTTAAGATATTTGTGTATAACAGAAATAACCTAGTATAATTTGACAGATGTGTACGTTTATAAAACCATTACCTCTTTCAAGATATAGAATATTTCCATTGCCCCCCAAAAAAGTTCCTAATGCTCTTTTACAGTCAATTCTCCCCTTTGCCCCAGCAAACCATTGATGTGGTCACTATAGATTAGTTTTGCGTATTACATAACTTAGTAAAAATGATAATTCCCAGACCTTTTATGTGGACTTCTGAGCTTATGATTATATTTAGTTTGTTAAGAAAGTGAACTTTAAAAGGATGAACTTTTAAGGGTTGTTGGCTAAAATATCGAATTGATTTAGAGTTGAGAGTAGTTTCTGAATGGTGACCTGCAACTTCACTATTTAATTAGAAAAATATTTTGTTTTAAATTCTGCAGTGGAAATACTGACACAACAAGGTTAACAGTACTTGCATCTCTGAAAGGAGAGAGCTAGTGGAATGAAGATAGCAGTAGTTGATATGCCCCTATCTATTTCCATACTTGCCTCTTAAATGTTAGTTTCATTGTCCTGCTGTATTTACCATTACATACATTGATTTTGGTTTATGTTGTCTTATACATAAAGACATTGTTTTGATAAAGGACAATATCCCAAATGATAAGTGTTTAGTTTTTGCCAAAGCTGTATTTAAAAAAAAATAATTTTCCATTTCTGTAGTCTCATTAAAAGGGGAAAAAACCTTTCCATATTTTTATTTTTATTTTCAAGTAGATTAAGACAGTAGAGGGGAGTGTATCTAATTTGATTTCTAGCCCTTTTGCAAAAACATTAATGTTATGGACTCATCAAGATTTTATGTTATTTGGTGGGAACTCCTGACAACCAGCTCTTCTTTCTTTGCATGTGCCTTTATCTCATTGCATTGCACACCTTCTACTCAAAGCTTTGCGATAGTTATTCTTTTTAAAAAAATACCCATCTCAGTGGTATAGTCATGTTAATCAAGATTATAGGGACTGGTTATAGATCTTGAGTGCCAGTATAATCCCTGTCAGCCTTTTGTGTTACAGATTTTGGATTTAAATTGAGAACTTCTCTGGTCTCTGAAAGTACTGTTTGTTTTAACTCTTTTTCTTTAAAATTGAGAAATAATATACATATAATAGTGTAATAACTTTTAAATTAAATCTTGATAACTTTTTACATATGTATAGACCCATGTAACTACATCCAGATTAAGATAGGACATTTATAGCTCTCCTCCACTAAGACTTCCACCCTTTCCCAGTCAGTACATACTGTAAAGAGAAAACACTATTTTGACTTCTATCACTGTAAGTACCTTTGTTTTTTAGTTTTATAGTAATAGTTCTTTTTAAAAAGTTTCCTTTTTGTTTTGTTTATAAATTTACTAGAGCACTGGAGTGGCATACTTACCCTGTTATTAAAGTTACTAGAGGCCTGATGCATGAAATTTGTGCAAGAGTAGGCCTTCCTTCCCCTGGCTGCTTGCACTGGCTTCCCTCTGGCACCTGGGACCGGGGCTTCCTTCTGGCGGCCGGCAGGCACCTGGCACTCGGGACCTGGGCTTCCCACACAGCCCCGGCTTCATCTGGAAGGTCGTCCAGTCTAATTAGCATATTACGCTTTTATTATTATAGATAACTAGAGGCCTGGTGCACGAAATTTGTGCACAGGTAGGGTCCCTAGGCCGGCGATTAGGGCTGATGTGCAGGGTGACCAGCGGGGTGATCGGGGGGCCCCTGCTGGCACCCGCCTTGGCCAGCCTGGCGCTGCCTGCTTGCTGGCCCTGTCTCACTGTCGCCACCGCTGGTCGCCTCTCTCTGCAGGGCGACTGGCGGGGGGATTGGGGGTCCCCGCTGGCACCCACCTTGGCTGGCCTGGGGCCTTGGGCTGGGGGCAGCTCCTGCATTGAGCGTCTGCCCCCTGGTGGTCAGTGGGTGTCATAGTGATGGGTTGTTCCACTGGTCATTCTGTTGTTCGGTCGATTTGCATATTAGGCTTTTATTATATAGGATAGGATTGCTTGGAAGGCATGGAAGTGAGCAAAGTAAATTATATAATTCAGATTATTAGTAACATCATTCTTAGGTAGTGTTATGCAGCCTTCTTCATGCTTAGAATATACTTTACCTAGTACTAGAGTACAGCCTGCTTTTTCATTTGGATTTTTAAATAAGGAAAATATAGAATAATAAGTTAATATAATGAATATTCATGTACTTAGAGACTAACAATATTAATCTGTCATGTTTATGCCAGATTTTAAAGAATAATTTTTTTGCTTTGATGTAATTTCAAATCTAATAACATAAATAATATGAGGAACTTACCAGTGTTCTTCACCAGTTGTTTACATTTTATTTCATATGTTTTATCATTCTCCATTTTTCCCCCCTGAACCATTTGAGAGTAAGTTGGAGGCACTATGACCCTTTGCTTCAGAATACTTTAGAATTTATTTCCAAGAATAAGATAAGGATATTCTCTTATGTAATCACAGAGTGATTCTGGGGTTTTATAGTTTAATTTTGAGGATAATCTTATATCTAAATTCTTAGATACACCTCAGAGTTGGCACATATTACCTCAGGTTTCTGTATGATCAGAATTTTCAGTATGCTTTTTAAGCGTCTTAATTAAATGCATATATAGTTTATTTTACATCTTGGTCAAGACATTTTGAAATTTGAGAATTAAAATGCATTTTGCTGACTTCTGCTTATATTTCATTGGGTTGTTGTCACCAGGTATTACAGCATGTATCTTCACATAAGTTTTGAACTAAGGAGGTACTAATCAGCCTTTAGTCTGTTAATGGCCTTTGTACATTGATATTGTAAAGTATCAAGATGATACTATAAACCCAACAGAATTTTTAGTTGTCTCTTATCACCACCTCCTGCAGAGATGATGTGCTTATCCAAGCCACATTTATTCTCCTATCTGTTCTCCCTGTAACAGTACACATTTTTAGGGCAATTAATTTATGCATAAAGACATTATGTATCATATCTCTGGAAGTGAGTAAATTTTTTGTGAAAATTAAACTCAGGACACTAAAATTCTTTGCACACATCTAACCAAAGGAGCAACTATCCATAGTGGAGTACTCAAAGAGGTGGTGGTTTACCACATGCCCTCTTGGATATTCTGGAGCCCAATTTTTTTTCTTATGCATGTAACTTCTGGAGTTTTCTTTTGTTACATTTGCATTTTAATGTAAAATTTATATCTCTTTCCTTAATATCTAACTTCCAGAACTTTATTTTACACCGTCATATTTGTAGAAGTTGAAAAGATCCTATCATTGTTTTAGGGGAAAACTGCATTTAGGTGATCATGTCACATCATGGCAACGTGTCCATTCTACCCTGGTATTTATTTTTTTAATTTTTACCAAACATTTATTAGAATAGACAGTACTAAGCACACTGGTATTTTAGATTATAGAAGTGTACTAGTTCTTTGACTTTGGACAACTTACTTAATCCTTGAGAGTCTTGGAGGCATCATTGTGAAATAGGCTAAGTAGTGCCTACCTCAACAGTCATATGAAGATTAAATGATATATGAAAAGTACATAGCTCAGTGATTGGCTCTTCATTTAGTAAATTCTAGCTTTTAAATATAAAGATAATGGCATTTCTTCACAGTTTGGTTTTGTTTAACAAAGTATATACCCTTTTAGACTAGTTTTACTAAGCCTATATAGTTTTATTCTAGTATTTAAATAGAGTTCTGTATGCAGTATTTTAACTGTTATTTTCTTGTGAACTAAGTAATAGATTCTTCTATAATGAAGACCTTTTAAGAGTTTTTTAATGTATATAGTTGCTCATTGATCAACACGGGTTTGAACCACATGGGTCCACTTATACATGAATTCTTTTTCAATACATATATTGGAATTTTTTTGGAGATTTACAACAATTTGAGAAAATGCAGATAAACTTTATGATGTTCTTAAAAATATATCCTTTTTTCTAATTTACTTTATTGTAAGAATATAATATATAATACATATAGCATACAAAATATTTATTAAATTGGCTATATAGGCTATCAGTAAAGCTTCACAATATGTATTAATTGACTATATAGGCTATCAGTAAAGCTTCTGGTCAACAGTAGGCTATTAGTAAAGTTTTGGGGGAGTCAAAAGTTATGAGTGGATTTTCAACTCTGGTGGGGGTCAGAGCCTGTAATCCTTGCATTGTTCATGGGTCAACTGTATTGGTTTATTCTCCAATAATCCTCTGAGGCTGTTTGGTCAGGGTAGATAATTATATTTCTTTTGAAAGCTCAAGAAACATACCTAGAGAGTGTGTGGTTTAATTATTGATATATGACAGGGCATTTATTAGCCAACATGTATGTGATTACTAAGTGCCGGTACACTTCCAATTGCTTCTGTGTATTAGATCACTTAATCTTTACAATAACACTATGAGATATTGTTGCCATCAGAAGCATGTTAATGACAAATGACCTACTCAGGATTACAGAATAATAAATGTCTGAATTAGGTTTTGAGGCAAGGTCAGGCGGACTCTAAAGCTGTGCCAGAATGCCTAAAAACACTCTTTAAAATGCTACAGTACATTTTAAATTCATAAACACGAATGTTCCTTTGAAGGCTTTGTTTTAAACATCAGAAACTGAAGTGATACGGTAGAGTAAAAGCAGAAATCGTATTCTTCCACTCTGCCACGAGCTGTGGAGCATAAAATGAAGGAAGAAAAACGGGATTTAGTCTTAAATTCTGACTTTTGCAAAATAATATTTACCTGTCTGATTAGGTTTACTGTCTGATAAAATAATCCCTTCTGTCCTTGTATCTTTTTCTGGGGGAAAGTTTAGAAGCTGGAGACAAAACTAGCTAGCTATTCTGAAATCCCTTAGATGGGTTTACATTTCTTTTTATTCTGTAGTTTACACTTGTAATTTGGACCAAGATTAGATTTAAGAAAAACAAAAAGATTCCTTAACTTCTCCCATTTTGTTACAGTATGACCCTAGCCCCATATAATAATTTTTTTTCTTGAAAGTCAGATTATTTGGGTATGCTTGGAAACTTTTAGGTAGCTGTCTCATTAATATACTCATCACATGGACCAAATTGTCTCATCCGGTCAGCTTTTTGATTCCTTGCCCTTATAGTTTTTCTGTTGTGCTGGTACCCATAACAACACAAACTTAAGAGCCCAGTAATGCAGGGCAAGTAGACTTCCTTCCTACCCTGGAGTTTTTTCCTATACTAGATGCCAGCTCTGAGGATGGTGAACATGGGAGTTTAATAAAAACCTGGTTTCCTGACTTTATCCCATTACATTAGATTGTCTCAGTGCTGAAATACAGGTTTTAAGAAAGTGGGTAGAAAAGAGTGCCCAGCTTGAGGATATTTAATATATGTTCAGCTTTGTTAACATTGCAGAAAACGTCAGTGGCTGACGTTTAATAACTAGAAGCCCCGTGCATGGATTCGTGCACCGGTGGGGTCCCTCGGCCTGGCCTGCACCCTCTCACAATCCAGGACCCCTTGGGGGATGTTGGATAGCTGGTTTCGACCCGATCCCTACAGGCCCGAACCAGACAGGAGGGAGCCTGATCCTGTGGGTTGAGCATCTGTTCCCTGGTGGTCAGTGCGCATCATAGGTGTTCGATTGCTTAGGCTTTTATATATATAGATAATAATCTGTAGTAAATCTTTTGAAAAATTGGTGTCAATTAAATAGTTCATAGCCATTTATTTGCCTTGGTAAATTATTTTTTATAAGAGAAGTATCTTACATATATATTTTTAATGTTATTGATTTCAGAGAGGAAGGGAGAGGGAAAGAGAGAAACATCAGTGATGAGAGAGAATCATTGACTAGCTGCCCCTTGCATGCCCCACACTGGGAATTGAGCCTGCAACCCAGGCATGTGCCCTGACTGGGAATCGAATGGTGACCTCCTGGTTCATAAGTTGATGCTCAACCACTGAGCCATGCCAGCCAGGCCTGTTTCTTTTTACATGTATCTCTCTCCCTCCCTCTTAGCCTGTCTTGGCTTTATGATAATCACTGTTTGGCTTTCATTTGTATTGTTACCCATGTATGCATTTGTAAACAGTACTTTAGTTTTGTCGGTTTTTGAATGGAATAATACTGTATATATTTTCTATTTTGCTGCTTTTGCACATTCCTATGTATTATGTTGATCTAGTTCATTTTTATTGCTATTTTGTATATTATGCAACATTTTGTTTACCAGAGAGCTTGAATATACACATTATTCCTTCTGTTTCTTTCAGACATTAGTTTCTTTGACAAACTATTTTCATTTTGGAAAATGCAAAGAAATATATGACTGGCTCAGATTGACCTTGGAGGTGTGATATTATTAATAGTTATAGTTATGTTCACATGCTTATTGTAAACTTGATCATTCCAATTACTTGTTTATGTGGATTTTTTTCATGCTGAATTGAATAGTACCGAAGTTTTTAATATATAAAAGTATACTCCATAATGTAGATTTATATTAGGCTGTATGTTTGAGAACTTTTTCATCTTGTTTTAGAGAATATTTTACCAATATTTAAATACATTTAGTATGAATATAAGTAATTTAGACAGTGCTTTTTAAAAAAAGAAAACCCCTCTCCCTTTCTGATTAATGGATTAAGCAAAATGATAGTTTGAGAATTTTTTAAATGTAAGGTTTGGTTTTGTTTTTAGTGTGAACCTATGACTTGTCTGAGTTTTTCTGAGTTGTTAACTTAAGTGCAGTCATGAAATAACAAAAATAATTAGGAAGAATAATGAATTGAGCTTATTTCTTATTAGCTCCTCTTTTCATAAGTAAAGCATGTTGATAAATTCTACCTTTTGACTTACACTGGAAAGTTCCTTTTCTTCCTGTATTTGGAGGGCAGTCACTTGTGTCCTTCTGTTTAGGTGAGATAAACAGTAGTAGTTTAAAAGGGTGGCTCAGTTTTTTTCTGGGGATCTGTTGAATTGTATGGTTTTAAAGGGATTCTTAAGATGGTGTTCTGGTCAAGGCAATTTCTGTTTTTTGTTTTTTGGCTATTTACTAATTGAGGAGAACTGCTTTGAAAGAGTAGGTATTTGAACTTACCATTTTGAACAAAGCCCACATTATAGTGTTATTGAAGATTATTTGGTGTTTTATTGGCTTGTTTTAAAAAATTAGCAACTCCCTACCTAATTGCCAGTATATAAATTTTAACTAGGTTAGGAGAAGAGTGGGCTCTTCATTGCATATAGCCTCTGCTATTTGAATTTTGTCTCTTTCCTCTGAATGTACCTATTGGCTAGCCTGAGTGGACAGTTTTTAATTATGATGACAGCAGTTTAAAATTCAAATCTGTTTCTTCTCTTCATTGTTAAATTGTATGCTTAAAGGATGAATTCGCATTTATATTCAGCTTTCTGGTCCTTGTCCTTTTTTTTTTTTTGGTTCTTGTCCATTTTGATGCCTGTTAACTCTGAATAAAATGAGTGGAGGGACCCAGAACTTTGAAGAGTATAGATGGAGAGAGGAACATTCAGGTTTCTAATATATAATATTAATATACTAGCCGAAACCGGTTTGGCTCAGTGGATAGAGCGTCAGCCTGCGGACTGAAGGGTCCCGGGTTCGATTCCGGTCAAGGGCATGTACCTGGGTTGCGGGCACATCCCCAGTGGGGGATGTGCGGGAGGCGGCTGATCGATGTTTCTCTCTCATCGATGTTTCTAACTCTCTATCTCTCTCCCTTCCTCTCTGTAAAAAATCAATAAAATATATTTAAAAAAATATACTAATAAGCAATGTGCAGATTAGCTAGGTTTGGGATAATACTGATAACTATTTTTTTAGTGTAGTTTACTTCCAGAAAATGCAGTTAAAATTTTGTTCTTTAATCAGTAGAAGGCAGTTACAGAGTCTGTAATCTCATGTTAAGAGATAATCATATGATACTAGAGGCCCGGTGCACAAAATTCATGCGCTTGGGGGAGAGGGGTCCCAAAGCCCGGCCTGCACCCTCTTGCAGTCTGGGAGCCCTCGGGGGATGTCTGACTGCCATGAGCCCGGCTTCTGGCTGAGTGGCGCTCCCCCTGTGGGAGCGCACTGACCACCAGGGGGCAGCTCCTGTGTTGAGTGTCTGCACCCTGGTGGCCAGTGCACGTCATAGTGACTGGTCATTCCACCTTTTGGTTGATTTGCATATTAGCCTTTTATTATATAGGATGTTAAGAAGAGCAGAAGTCATTATAAGATTCTCTTTTCTCTCTCTCTCTGTCCTGTCTCTTCAATTTATCCTATGGGGTGCAGAGGAAAACAAGTTACTTCTTTCCTGTTCACCAGAGGTAACTGAGAGCGAGTAGGACATGAATGAGTGTGCAGGAATTTGCCTTCTCTTAATTTCCTAAAGGTAGACTTCAGAACCAATCAAAGAAACAAAAGTCAGGAAACATTTTTCCTATGCTGGAGCAATAATAAATATTGAACTACCTCTGGCACTTAGATAAAATGATCTTGCTTGGCTTTTATTTAAAAATTTTATTTATTGATTTTAGAGGGAGGAAGGGAAGTACGGTATTCAGAACATCTCCCACACTAAAAAAAAAGTCTATCTCCATCCCTGTCCCTCCCTCCCTTGCCAAAAAAAAAAAAAAAAAAAAAAAAAAAAAACCCCCCAAAAAAAAAAAATTAACCACTCATGGTCACAGAATTACCAAGATTGATCTTTGGTCATTATCTATTGAAATGGAGATTTTACTTGTTACAGTGAATATTATCATAAGTGTTGCTGGTTCAAGAGACTTATTATCAGTAAAAGACTTTTTGATACAGAAATGTGATTATAACATGGAGTTCAGCTAATGGTTTCTGACAACATACTGGATTTTGTTTCTCAAGTAGAAGGTTGTGGGTTTTGCTTAGGAAATGATAATATTTTAGCTGTTTATCTGTGTCCTGCAGCTGGCAGAGGAATGCAGTACACTGATGATGAGTTTGCGTTTGGATCCCTGAAAACTCGCAGACTTTACTTAGGGTTTCCAAAAGACGTAGAAAAGAGACATAGATCTTTTTCTTTTTTTAAGTCATCTTGTTTGGAGATATCACTGAATCAGGACACTGCCGCAGTTTCATATTTACTGTTCCTTTTTTTACCTTCTTCAAAGCATGATCCTAAGAAGTAGTGGGGGGCGGGGTCACACTGAGCCCATTCAGCCCTGTTGAGAATATTACAGTTGACACTTAGGACTGCAGCTCCACTGCTGCATCCTACCTAGTGCCTAAAAGTGCCTATCACCCCAAAATATTTGTCACGTAAGTGAATCTCCACCACAGTGGATTTAGGATAGGTGAAGGCATCTGTTCTTTTTGAACTTTCCTTGTTTCTATTTTCATTTATAGTTCACTTCAACAAGGGTTTTAGAAAAGCTGAAGTTTGGGCTCCTGTTCAGGGAATAAGTCCAAGCCACAGTAGTTTTATTCAGCTGATAAATGCTTGGGTTTTGGTCACTGCTGCTGATTAAATCATCTTTCCATCATGGAATAATCTATCCAACATACCACAGAATCCTAGTTTGGGAGGGTCATGTCATCCCTCAGATATCCGAAAAGTTATTAGGCATAAATGAGGAAACTCCAAAGCTGAAAAACTTGCCCAAATTAGTGACAGTTTTGTGAAGCTACTACTTAAAAGTTAACACTTTTGGCCCTGGTGGCTCAGTTTGTTGGAGCATCATCCTGTACACTAAAAAGTTGCAGGTTTGATTCCCGGTCAGAGCACATACCTAGGTTGTAGGTTTGATCCCTGGTTGGAGTGCGTGCAGGAGGCAACCAATCCATGTTTCTCCCTCAGATTGATGTTTCCCCTTCCCCCTCCTTCTCTCTTAAATCAATAAAAACATATCCTCGGAGAGGATTAAAAAATAAAAGACCAATTTCAAACCTCTGAATTATTTTATATTGCCTCTGTACTCAAGTTTGCTATGAATGTTTCTTAATATGTAGTGCATGTGTTCTTTTATGCAGAAAATTTAAAAATTCCTTTATAATTATTCAGTGTTGAACTCTTTTTAAATATTTATATTTCATTGATTTTTTATAGAGAGAAAGGGAGAGGGATAGAGAGTTAGAAACATTGATGAGAGAGAAACATTGATTAGCTGCCTCCTGCACACCCCATACTGGGGATGTGCCCACAACCAAGGTACATGCCCTTGACCGGAATCAAACCTGGGACCCTTCAGTCCGCAGGCCGACGCTCTATCCACTGAGCCAAACCGGTTAGGGCCAGTGTTGAACTCTTAATTATCCTGCATTTGGATGGGAGACAGGTCTATGCAAAAAATATTCCAGTGTTCTTTTGAAGTTAAAATGTATCTGCTTAACTCCCCCCCCCCCCAAAATACTGCTTAACTCTCCCCCCTATTCCCCACTCCAACCCCCCACAACATTTTGTTGTTTGGAATCTTTTATTATGGAAATGGTCTAAATTGGCATGGTTCTTTGCCCTTGTTGTAGCTAATATGGTAGGTGGCATACAGATGATCAGTCACATAAGCTATTCCATTCTTGGCCTCCTTAGGGCCTCCGTGCCCTTCCTCTTGGTCATTATCTCATTATCTTCCATGAAGGATTTTTGTGTTAGGTTCTCCTGTCTAATGCAGCGGCACAGTGATATCCGATATTATAGTATTTAATATTCAAGTCTATTAATTTTTACTTTTTAGGGTTTTCTCTTATAATAGTTGAAATCCTGTCCATAGTATAATATGTAACTGTAATAGTTTTTACCTTATTTCAGGTAATTTCAGATTTATTTTTTACCCCTTCAGAGATGAAACTTAACAGTGACCATAGTTAATCCCTGCCCCACCCCACTTCCCTGGCTATCTCTGTTCATCAATAGTTAATGTGTTTAAGACACTTGTGATTGGACACTTTAGGTTGCTTGGATTTAATATAACCACTTTATGTTCTACCTCTTCAAGTATACGAATATTCAAGGTCACCCAAACATAATTGTTCTTACTTTCTGAGGTATACATGACATATCATGGGATACCTGCTGGTATCATGGGAAGGTAACTTGGAGCACCAGAGACATGGCCTTTGTCTGGCAAATTGTCCTAAGAGGCATGGGCAGTTTTAAATTTTTGTTGGAAATGTTTCGCAATGACAGATGTTTGTGGCGGGTGACAGTTATTGAGAAGAAGAGTCATTGCAGTAGACCTGCCTGAACCTTTTTGTTGTATTGAATCAACCTGTTGTTTGGTCCACCTCTTGGAACTTTACACCTTTGGAAACTTCACACAAACACTTCTGTATTAATGGACTTCTCATATCTTTAACAGAATAAATTATCAAATAATTTCTAAGACATATCAGGCGATTCTTACAGTAGGTATAGTGATTCTTTGAATTAAATCAAGCACTATCAATTCATTCTTAGCCCTAGACATGACCTGTCTGTTGAATTTAATGACATTCCCCCCCCCCCCCCCCCCCCCCCCCCCTACTTTCACTTTGGTGTCTTCCTCTGCATTTTCACTATTGTTGAGTTATTAGGCTCTTAATTCATATCTGAACTACTAGTCCAGGAACATCCTATAGTATAAAGGAAAAATAAAAGGAAAAAAATTTATAATGTGTATTTCAGTATTCAAATACTCAGCAAAAATTATACTCTAGTAAGAAAAGGACCTGGAGATTTACAAATCCCTCCAACTTTCCTGCTGTTCTGTGCTGTACCTTGTTAAACAAGTTAATAAGACCAGTCTTGATTCTGGTATGGTTTGTATTTGAAGTTGCATATTATGAATAGCTTTATTTCCTTTCTAATATAGTATGTGGTTAATATGGCATGAGTTACAAAATTTAAAATTAAATTACTGGGAGCAAAAATACTACTTATAAAATGTTTAGAACACTTTATTATTGCATGGTTAGGTCTCCCTTTTATGGTTCTTACTCAGTTTAAAAAAATGTTTCTGGAGGTTTGGGGAATAATGTGCTGTACTGACAGACTCCTTCATTTTAGGATTTTGATATTTTGTATAGTCTTGTTCACATATGTGAATTCATGTCATGTAATCAAACAGCCCAAAGGGATGAGTTGTCTGCAAATACTGAGAGAGCCTTACAAAGGAATCAGGTTGATTAGTCTTTTATTTCTGTAAAGGTCAGATTGTTGCCTAGTTGTGACGGTAATTCTTTGTATTGAGACTATACCCCCAACCCCACCCCACCTCCCCTGACCAATTTTTGCTTACACATAAAAGATCCCTTGGTAGAAGCTAATTCTGTGTTAAAACACCTTAAACTCTCAAGTCTAAGCCTAGATCTCTTGTAGTCATATAGTTTTTTAAAGTACTTGTTCCTGTAGTGGCAAAGGTTTGTCTGAGAAGCTATCAGAGTGATGCTTTATTGATCGAGGAAAACATTTAAATAGGAGTAGCTGTAGGTTCCTGGAAAGTTTTGTCTGTACGTATAGTTCTGCAGTTTCTAAAGGCATGCTGAGGCCTGATTGCGTCCATTTTGTGGACAATTAAGCATTCTAAAATCTGCAGTTGACTAAATAGTCCACATTGTATCATTTTTAAAGACAATGTATTATCCTGGCATTCAACCTTGTAGAAAAAAGTCTTGTGGGAAGATCTAAGTGGTTTAACTTGATTCTTAGGATATTTTTCATAAAAATACTGGTTTTTCTTTTGCAGATTTTCTTGTGAAACCTTCTAGTAGAAAAAGTTCTTGGGACAAAGTACTTGGTAAGTCTCCCCTCCCGCCTACTGTGCTGTTTTGAGGCAGGTAAAACGAATTTATAGATTAACTTGGGGCATCTGTTTGTCCTTGTACACAATATGTACACAATTATTGAGATGAGCTCTTATATTTTCATTTTAATGGTAAGTCTTGAAACGTTTTTTCACTGCTTTTTTCATATGTAATTGTGCCATAATATAATATACTGTGCCTGGAAACTTGTATTTAAGTGGAGATTGAATGAGGTGTAGCCCTACTCTTTTTTTTTTTTTTTTTAATAGATGGTCCTCAACAACATGAAGTTCTTTTAAATTGAAACTTGGTTCTTATTTTGAATTTTCTTAAATTGTTGTTATATATCTGTATGAGAACCAAGGCCATGTTACTAGACTCAGTGGCACTAATTGGGTTTTTAAATAGAAAACAAGTTCTAAAAATTTGTTAGCTCTGTCTTCAGTGTGGATATTAATTCCAGTCCTGTCCTTTTCATAGACCTGTGTGTATCTCTTACTGCCTAAGTCTTAATGACTGCCTCTTGTTTCTGCCATCTGTTTAATCTAGGAAATTATAATCTAATATTATTGAAAAGAGAAGTTGTTGTTTTGGTTTTAAGTTTTTAGATCCAAATCATTTTCTTGTTCCAGAACCTTGAACATGGCATGTTAGGCTCTTCACAAGTGGGCTTTAAAAACATCTCCTTCATCAGTCACTGCACAAATGCACAGGCTGAAGTGTGGATTAGCACACATGGGAATGTAGGCCTGCAGGTGTTAAAACTTCTGTAGAGCCTTGCCCGTGTAACTCAGTGGTTAGAGCATCAGCCTGAGCACCAGAGAGTCGTGGGTTTGATTTTCAGTCAAGGGTACTTACCTAAGTTGCAGGTTTGATCACCGGCTCCTGTGCGTGTGGGAGGCCATCAGTCAATTAATCAGTGTGTTCTCTCGCATTGATGTTTCTCTCCCTCTCCCTCCCCCGCTCCTCTTCCTTTCCTTTTCCCCCTCGCCCCCCTCTTCCACTCTCTCTATAAAAATCAATGGAAAAAATATCCTCGGGTGAGAATTAACAACAACAAAAAAACCTGGTAAAGGTATTAGCACAGTTTATGTGAATTTTCAGATGAATGTAGAATATAGAGGCAATAAGGCAGTTTTGCCTACTAAGCCAGTTTGGTTCCCACAGATAGGGAGATCCATTTTGAACTTACAGATAAAACATTTTATAATATTACAAGAGTATTGTTTTTGTACTTGCATGTTGGTTTAATTATTATTGCTTTACTATTTTCATCCAAAGCTTATAACATTTTTCATATTACTAGCAACATGAGGAATATGAGCCCGTGCTATTTTTTTTTGCCCAAAATCCAGGAGGATTTTCACAAAGGCATATGGAGTTTGCATTTGACTAGTGAGAATTGGCTGGGTAATATTCAACATGTTCTTGGCTGACTCTGGTCAGGTCTTTGGTTCTGTGTATATGTAGTTCCTTTAATTGGAGTATGGCCAACTGGGGGAAAATTGCTAATTTTGTCCCTCTCCTCCCCCCCATCGCCCTTTTTAAAGATCCAGGCATAAAGGAAAGAAAAGCTTTGCCATACATTGAAGAAGGGACGGGGATCTCTCCTCCTAATCTGGGCCTCCTGTCATGGTAAGTAAATAACAAATAAGAAGAAAATTGGAATTGAACTTTATCCTGACAAGTGAACATTAATACATCATAGTTACCCATTTTTGTTGTTGTAAGAAACCATTTCACTTTTCCTATCCCAGAACTCTGCTTGTCTCCTTTCTTTTTTTTGTTTACTTAATAGTAATAATTATAGAATATTCTAGTGTATTAAAGCCGTTTCATTTCTATTAGCTTTAATTCTGTGAGTTAAATATTGTCTCCCTTCAGTCAGGTAGTAAATGGAATCAAGACTAAAACCCATGATTCTTGGACTCTAGGTTTCTTCTTCCTTTTTGAGGAAGCAAGATACGAAAACTGTGTGTGTGTGTGTGTGTGTGTGTGTGTGTGTGTGTGTGTGTGTGTGTGTAGGAGAATCATGATATGGTCACATATTCTTTATGAATTTACCTATCTGGATAAAAGCAATGCCCTACCTTCCCCATTTTATTTAAGGCAGTATTTTTATCCCAAAGAAGGTGGAGCAGCTCTGCACAGCCCTGCCCACACCTTTGACTACAGAGAGCATGGATATTTAATGGACATTTCAGTGACTTGTGGGCCATTTAGGACCCAGGCCAGTCTAGGCAGAAAAGATGCAGCAATGAGTCAGCTACATTTCTGTCAACCCTGAGAATAGGTAAATAGAGCTTTAAGGCTTAAAAAAGAACAGTCCTCTGTAATATTGTCCTGCTTCTACCTTGTGATATTTCCTAGATGCAAACTGTTTCATGCTGGTGCACAAAAAAGGAATTGAAAAGGTCATATTAATTTCAAGCTTCATTAGGGACATGGATGGAAAGTGCTTTTCAAAATTAAAAACGAACTAAAACAGAAAAACTAGTTGTGCAGAAATTCATATTAAAAGGAGGAGAGGTAACTGCTCTCATCTCAAGCTGGGCCCATTTCTTCTTAGTTTATGGGCATAACAATGTATCTTAGACCCAAACACAGATGAACTCTTAATGTTATTTTTCTAGATCATGTTTTATTGGTTTTCCCATAGATTTTAATGAGTTGATAAAGTGTTTTCCTAATATTTATATGGCATATATGCCAGTGCTAATGAATAGCAGATGAGCTTATTAAGGCAGCTCTGTTTTGTACTAAGGTGTCCTTCATTGTATTCCATATAGCTAGCAACAATGTGGCCTTCATCCTGGTGCTGCTGGGTCTCTGCCTTGATTGTACTAAGGTGCCAGCAGTTATACCCACCAATTCTTTTTGCATTGTTAATACAAATGTCAATACAGTGAGAAAAGGCAAATAATGTTTTAGTATTACTGTGAAGGGGATTTTGACCTCATAGAGCCCCTTAAAAGGGTCTCAGAATCTATAGACCTCACTTTGAGAACCACACTAGTTAGAGTATTATGGTTTTAAGATTAGGAGTGCTCTTCAGTAAAACTTTAAGTTTTATTTATAGGTAAGATTTTGTTTCCCTCTTTGAGGAGGTAGAAAGAATTGTTGGAATTGTGATAAATAGCATATGCAGAAATGTCCGAACACTAATTAGTGATTATAATTATTAGTGCCGTCAGCTGAGCATGATATGGCTTTTGATTTTACAAAGTTTGCTGTGTAAATAAATTGCATCATAATTTATACTCAGACTTTCCATTATATTGCTTTTCTCTCCTATCTTCCTATACCGTAAAGATTCATAACGTAAAAGACTATATTTTAATACAAGTTATAATTAGTTCAAGTGCCATTTAGATTAGAATTTATTGCTGCTTTTTTTTAAATTGCCTTAATAGAAATAAATCTATTCTGTAATATAAGACATATTAAACTAGGGATAGTGTTTCACATATGCTTGCCGTTTGAGAAATTTGGTTCTTACGCTTTGCATTTTTAAAAAACTTTCTATTATGGAAATTACACATATAACCAAAGTAGACACAATGGTATAGTGAACCCCCACTTACCCAGTTTCATCAATCATCCCTCATGGACAATCCTGTTTTCATTTATGCCCCATTCATTTCCTCCTTACCTTTCCCCTTCTAATTATTTTGAAACAAATTCCAGTTATCACATCATTTCATTCTTAAATAATTCAGAATGTATCTTTCAAAAATAAGAATTTAAGGTAATAAAAAAAGAACAAAACTACTATATCTTGTTTCTCTTACAGGTAATGTCCTAACAACTTATTACTTCTTATTATAAGTGCTCTTAACCTCTTTGATTTTTTTTTATTAAGTTTTTTGTGTGCATCAGTGTGTTTTCTAAGTAGAGGCGCCTAATATATATCAGATGGAACACTTTTGGGGATTAATATTTTTTTAAAAATATATTTTATTGATTTTTTACAGAGAGGAAGGGAGAGGGATAGAGAGTTAGAAACATCGATGAGAGAGAAACATCGACCAGCTGCCTCCTGCACACCTCCTACTAGGGATGTGCCCGCAACCAAGGTACATGCCCTTCACCAGAATCGAACCTGGGACCTTTCAGTTCACAGGCCAACGCTCTATCCAGTGAGCCAAACTGGTTAGGCTATTTTTTTCTTGAGTTTTTTGCCTGTTAACTTCTTTTTTTTTAAAGTATGTTTTATTGATTTTCTACAGAGAGGAAGGGAGAGGGATAGAGGGTTAGAAACATCGATCAGCCGCCTCCTGCACACCCCCCACTGGGGATGTGCCCGCAACCAAGGTACATGCCCCTGACCAGAATTGAACCCGGGACCCTTGAGTCCGCAGGCCGACGCTCTATCCACTGAGCCAAACCGGTTCTGGCGCCTGTTAACTTTGATCACCAGACTCCCATTGTGATTACACTATTAAAACATGGCAGAAAAACCAAATATGGGTGTCTGGGAGTTTTGAAATTATTTAAAGTTTCTTTCTTTTTTTTTTTCCAGGATGAAGAGACTCGGCACAGCCTTGAGTGCATCCAGGCCAATCAGATCTTTCCCAGGAAGCAGCTGATCCGGGAGGACGAGAATCTTCAGGTAATTATAGGCCACTTTTGATTGAAAAGTATTTAGCATCGTAGTAATAATGTAGTGAGCTAATGGTTTGAAGTAATGTACTATATAATATATATCTTTTTTCCTAAGCCATGCACATAGTAGAAATGCAGCTGGAAAACATCTTTCCTTTTAGAAGACTTATTTCCTGAGAATTGACTGTTTGAGATGTTCATCTGTGTCATTCCTTCAGAAGTCTAGAATTTGAATAACTAGGTATATTCGAATTATGTGGACATAAACCCAGTCTCTTACCCACTTATGTATTGTGTTCTAAGTTTGAGTAACAGAGGATGTTTCATCATCCATTTATCTGACCTGTGAAGACTTTGATTTACTGCTTCAGAACTTTGAAGGGTTTCTGCTTCCATTTTGAAGGTTCCTTTCCTTGAACTTCATGGAGAAAGCACAGAGTATGTGGGCCGTGCTGAGGATGCCATCATTGCCCTTTCTAATTACAGACTTCATATCAAGTTCAAGGAGTCTCTTGTTAATGTAAGTGATTACCAACTAAAGTAGATGAAGAAGGAAAGTAAAAAAACTGGTTAATGTTCTCAGTGAGAGGAGTGTTATACAGGATTGGGTGTGAAAACACTATACTCTGCTTTTCTCTCAGTTTGGCATCCAGGTGACACTAGGTTAGCAAGCAGTTGTAATGCTTGATTTAAAATGATACCCGTAGTTGTCAGCTGAGGTGTCCATTGTTTAGTATTACTGAATTGATTTGCCCTAAGTAATGCTGTATCATTAAGTTTTATAAAGGTGCAAAGGCTGTATAGACTTTCATTCTTCAACCTTTAATAGTTAACTGCTGCCTCAGTTGAGATAATTTCCTGGATTCTAATGTCAAATGATGAGATGTACTTTGAGCTGAGTGTAGACTATCATAGGATGAAATTAGTCTAATGGCTGCATAGTGGTATAAGTATAAATGTTAAGTACAATGTTCAATTGTTTAATGGACTAGGTATTCCTGAAGAAAAGGAAGGCTCTCAATCCATAGAGTGCATTTGTCCGTTTTAGTTACGAGGGTACTCTGAGTGAACTGGTTCTTCCAGTCACTGCCATTATTAATAGTTTTCAATTAATGTGCCTTTCACCGCAAAGGCACAAAAATTTGTGTACTCCCACCAATGAATGCCTTCTTCTTTCTTCATTTGCCAGCATTGTGCCTTTCTGCACTTCGGTTCTAGCACAGAGAAGTGTATTATGACATCATTCAGATCGTGTGTTTTGAGGATCATTTGGGATTCTTTGATATCTGTCACTTAAGTTTATTTTTTTCATTGATTCAAAAGTTACCCAACTCCTTCATCACATTCTCTTTTTTTTGGTCAAAAGACTCAAATGGCTGCCATTTTCTTTATAGTCGGCATTTATTATTTATGTAGTCTTTGTTATTATTCTTTGTAGTTAAGCGTTTATATCCAGGAGCCATTGTAGCCTGAATTCCTTCTGGCTTCTAGATTTGGTCTACTGTCATAGCTGTTACTTAAGATTTCTGTTCATCAGCTATTAATACACATTGGATTCATCAAGGAAAGAGGCATGCTGTGCTTTCATACCATACTGCACTGTGTTCAGGAGGGTCCATTTGGAATGCATAGTTGTCATAGGAGGGGACAGGATAGAAACTTTTAAAATTCCAGCAACCAGAAATTCCCCACCAGTTACTGTGAAAGTAATGACAGTAATATAGTAGTCCCCCACCTTTTGCATTTCTGCTTTCTGCAGTTCCAGTTAGCCATGGTCAACTGTGGTCTGAAAAGACTAAATGGAAAATTCCAGAAATAAACAATTCATATGTTTTGCCTGGCTGGAGTGGCTCAGTTGGTTGAGCTTCGTCCTGTGCACCAAAAGGTTGATGGTTCGATTCCCAGTCAGGGCACATACCTGAGTTTCAGGTTCCATCCCCGGTCAGGGCATGTACAAATGTACAAAAGGCAACTGATATCTATCCCTCCCCTCTCCTCCCTTCCCCTCCCTTCCCCTCCCTTTCCTTTCCCTCCCCTCCCTTCCCCCTTTCCTCTTCCTTCTCCCTTCTCCTCTTCTCTCTAAGCATGTCCTCGGGTAAAGATTAAAAACAACAACAATTCATAAGTTTTTAGTTGCACACCATTCTGAGCAGTGTGATAAAATCTTATGCCATCCTAGATGGCCCCAGAGTGCAAGAGGAGTGATGCTGGCAATTGGGATATGCCAAAGAGAAGCCATAAAGTGCTTCCTTTAAGTGAAGAGGTATGTACAATAGTCCCCCCTTATCTATGGGGAATATATGCCAAGGTCCCCATTGGATGCCTGAAATTTTGAATAGCACTGAACCTGGTATATATGTACTGTGTTTTTCCTATTCATACATACTTATGATAAAGTTTAATTTATAAATTAGGCACAGTAAGAGATTAACAATAACTAATAATAAAATAGAACAATTATAACAATATATGGTAATAAATTGGGGCCATTATTAAGTTAAATAAGGGTTACTCGAATACGAGCACTGCAATACTGCAACAGTTGATAACCAAGACAGCTATTAAGTGACTAATGGGCAGGTACCACACAGCATGGATATGCTGGACAAAGGGCAACTCACATCCTGGGTGGGATGGAACAGCATAGCACAAGATTTCATGACAATACTCAGAATGGCATGTGATTGAAAACTTATGAATTGTTTATTTCTATAATTTTTCATTTCATATTTTTGGACCACGGTTGACCCATGGGTAATTGATTTCACAGAAAGCAAAACTGCCAATAAGGAGGGGGCAGAAACTACTGTGTGTATAGGAAAAAGTCATAGTATACATAGGATTCGGTTCTATCTACAGATTCAGGTATCCAGTGGGGGGTGTTTTAGAACATATCCCCCACAGATAAGGGGAGACTACTGTAGTAAGTAGAATTGTTCAATTTAATTTTGTGTTAAATGGCTGGAATCAATGAAATTCTACTTAAATTGCATGTGGGGATGATACAGTTGCATATCATTGCGTTTTTCCATTCAGTCCCCTATTTCTCAGGTTGTTGGTTTATGGCCAAGTATTTTAGGGACTATTTTTAGATCTATTCTGGAATAGGGTCTATTGGAGAGAGAGCATGGATTTGATCATGTCGTTCACCAGCCTCAAGCCTTTCAGTATTTCTTTATTGCTTTTAAGATGGAATTACTTAGCATAATCTCAGGGTATTTGGTACTTGGTCCCTGCCAGCTTTTCTGTCTGTTTCCATCTTTTCTCCCTTCTCCCCTTGGTGTTAACAAAACAGGTATATCCTTCTTGGACTATTCAGCCATAATCTCACACTCCGAGTTCTCTCTTCTCTCCTGCCCAGGGAACTCTTTTTCATCTTTCAAAACCCAAATCAGGTGATAACTTCTGTGATGTCTTTCTCAGTCCCAGTTCCTCCCTGGAAGTTTATTACACTCCTGGCTGCTCTTCTGTATCTTGACCACACCTTTACAACATTTACCGGATATGCTGAAGTTTTTTGGTTATTCATCTTTGTCTTCAGAATCCAGCATATCTCCTGGTACCATGATATTCAGTAAATATAGTAGTGGGCAAAAGTAGGTTTACAAATAAATAAGTAATGATATAATAATAAACTGTTCTGTGTACTGAAAACTGTAAACCTACTTTGCCCACCCCTGTATTATGTGAATTAAAGTTAATATGGGCGTGAAATGGCTATTAGACCATTTTAAAACCCTTTGTAGATTTAAAGCTCATTTTAAAACAACGTATCTGTGTGATAGGCCCATGTCAATGTCTCTAAGGGTAGCTGTATAAGTGGGTTGTTTATTGTAAATGTTGGTCCCTCTTTGTGACTGAAAGATATGCTTAAGAAATTTACCAATGTACGTACTTTTGACCTATTTTCTCACCTAAAAGTGTTTTCTCAGATAGCATTATAACCCTCTAGGCATAGAGCCTGCATGTGACTTAAAAAGCCCAATATAATGGCTGTCTAGAAAAATGATTGTGCAGAAGTATTTTGGTATTGCAGTGACTTTAAATATTTCAGATAGAAGGAGACTATGACTTCTCCATACAAATAAATTACTTGCCTCACAGCTAGTGCTAAGGTTCCTAAAACCTGTGATTACTCCAAGAAACAGTGGCTCCTCCTGCTAGGTACTGGATGGAGACTAGAGAGTTGGGGTTGCCACACCCTCCCTCCTTTTTTTTCTCCCTCAGCAGATAAATATTTCAATAAAATATGTGAGATCAAGGGACTCCCTTTGAAGGATATTCAAACACATTTCAACCATCAAAGCCCAAAATGTGCCAGTATATATTGTGGCAGGCCCCAGTTTGCATCATTTTGTATGTTTTTAAATCAATATATTTAGTACTTTAGAAAATAATTTACTATCGGGTTTTAAATAGCAACCTGATATTATATATTTTTAAAAAAGTGTTTTTTTGGTAAAAACTAGTATACAAGATTACATATATATATCAGCTGTACAACATTATAATTTGATATTTGTATACACCACACCACTGTAAATCTAGTTACTATTCATCACATACATTCTTTCAATTTCACACATTGAGTGAAAGTCTGTAGACTTAGATGCCAAAAGTATTGTGTACTGTAATTCACACACATTCACTGGATATCAAGTTTTAAATTTCTAGGGTAAAGAACCTCGGTAGTAGAGTTCATTGGTAGCATTTAAGGTATGAATTGCCCCCATTCTGTGCTTTGCCCAAACCATATTTTTACTTATGTATAAATATATTTCTTTGATGCTCAGCTAATTTATAAACAAAAAAGTGTTCAAGTGGAATTCATGAAAGTCTAAAACAATTTTTGTGTAATTCAATAGACTGCCTCTCAATCTACTGCTTCTGAAGTCCCAGTAAGTAGCATGAGAAACCTGGGCGATTTTTGCACATGTGCCTGGAGCAAATTTGTTTTGAATGTCAGATGCTCACCTTGCAAGTCAGCAAAATGTGTCTATTCTGCATGAGTCCCTTCCCTCTTACTAGACAATGTTCTAGTGGTACCCTATAATGAGAACAAGTTGTGGGGTGAGGAAAAAGCCCCACAGCTTATACATGAGCTCGTGGAATTGTGACCTTCAAAAAATGAAAACCGAATTTCAACTAGAAATTTTTGGAAAATCAACATTAGTATCTAAAAGGACATTAGAATTTCTGTTTCTAGGATGTCCTGTTAATGCTTCTGAGGAAAAAGGTGGAAGTGTAGCAGCTGGAAACACCTTTCTTAGCATTTTTTTCACATTTTTAATTCTCTGACTGTAGTACATCAAAAATCTTTCTTCAAACATCAAGAAGAGGTTATTATTAACACTGAATACACTTTGGCCTTAGCATTCATATGTCAGCAGAGGCATTTGGCACCAGTGCTGGAAGAGTAGCTTATGAATATCAAAGGAGAGCAATAAAAAGTTTATGTCTTTAGCCTGTGACAGTCTTCTTTTTAGAACTGGTTTTTAAAGGATAAGATTTAGTACCCAGATATTCCAGTTTATTACAGATTTTAGGTTTAGAATCATAGCTTTATTTTCACTTAGTTACTATCATTTTTACTTCAAATGTACATACAAGATTAGTACTTCCCATTCAGGCTATAAAGGGGGCATTTGTTTTTAAAAGGTAGGAATTATCCCGCTTTTCAATTCTGGTGCTCAAACAGTACACATGTGCATGTGAGTGCGCACACATCCCCGAATGGGGCAGTACTGTGGGGCTTCAATACCTGTGCATGTCTATTAAGTCTTTAATTGCTGCTCTTCTGCTTTGGATTGATGCTCTTAGGAGTTTTGGTGTTCATGTTGTAACTTCTGGCCTTTTGAGAAATCGATTAACAGCACTTCGTGTGTTTGATGCATTGTTTTGAGCATGAGTTTGGTGAAATTCATAAGAGGAAGAGCACTGTAAAGGGAGATAGAATTACCAAGCTAGACGATAGAGGAAAAAATAACAAAAAGAAGATTAATTGCTCTAAAACATTTGAATCAGTGAGCTAGAGAGGATTTGAATGTGACTTTAGATTTCTGACTACTCTTCCATGGGTAAAATTGCCTCTAAGGAATCTTGGTTTAGATTCTGTTTTCCTCTTGAAGACCCCTGAGGGAGAGGCCTTAATTGAGAAAGAAGAAACGAAAGTAGAGCGCATACAGAAGTGAAGTGCAGTCTTAAAGGAAGAAACGCATATCATATACATAATGAAAGGAGCCTGGACTGGAGGACTGACATGGATTACTGTCCTCAGTTGGTCACTAGCTTATCGTGTAGCGGCTAATCTTCCTGGGCTGTAAAATGGTCTGGCTCTTGAATCTGTAATTGTTTGCCTATGAGATTGGTTATTGGGTATGTTTAGTTACAGAAATGGTAAGAGATCCTCTTCATATGTGAGGAAAGTTGAGAAAGCTAAAGCGATGGCGTGGGCCTTAAAAAATGCAGAGAAACTTAGTATGTTTTGGTTGGAAAAATGAAGAGGAAAAGAAGGCCAGTTCTATCTTTTTAGAAGAGGAAGCACTCTGTGGAAGGAACAGTGAAGACGGGAATATTGAGGTAGAAGTAGAAGAAAAAAGGAAGATGTTCATTTGATATAAAATCAGGTATTTTTCTTCTGTATGTTCCTGTTCTTGCTGCATATTAAACTTCAGTGCATGTAACAATCTGCATGAGTCTTGAAATCTGCTGTTTTATAGATCTACGACTTGAGTACGTGTGGTATACACTGGTGTTTCTAGTATCTGCATATTAGCAACTAACATCTTTGTTCTTTAAATTTGTCATGTTAAAATACATGAACATTTGTATATCAAATGCATTTTAGGGAGCACATTTTTTACATGCTCTGACATGTTTCATTCGTTTTATTCTGGAAGTCTGGGCATAGGCCCTTGTGCTCTGGTCCAGTAGGAGGGATGTAAAACTTACCTGTTCGTGGTAGCTGAGTAGCACAGGCTGATGTCCACTCTCTCCAGCAACTGCTAAGAGCATTAATTGGTTTAATCTAAGGGGCCCTGGGGTGCAGGTAACTGCTGAGATCGCAGCCTCTGCACTTGGATGTGTAAAGCTCACTCACTGCACCCCAGGCTCTTCTCATTCCCTTCCCATTCCCTGTACCTGGAATTCCCAAGTTGTGACTATCTGAGGTTCAGAAAGCAGAGACTAGTGGCATATAGGAAGGGGGGAAGCTCATCTAAGGAAGTCTGGAAGCAGGCAAAATTTTAGTTGGTAAAATTTTCGAAGATTGAGATTAGAACTCGGGCCTCTTCATGATCTCACTTACATTTGGAATCTAATGAACAAAATAAACTAACGAACAAAATAGATCCAGAGACATTGAAGCATGCAGCAGACTAACGGATTTCAGAGGGAAGGGGGGGTGTATTTCAGAGAGCAGGTGTTGGGAAGAGATTAACCAAAGAATTTATATGCATGGACAGACAGACAATAGTGTGGTGAAGGCCTGGGGGAGCGGGATAGAGGGGTCAATGTGGGGGAAAAAGAGGGGACATCTGTAATATTTGAAATGACTCAGGCCTCTTAATTGTCAGTCTTGCAGCCACTTTTGTTTTTCTTTGGGGGCTGAGGGGGCTTTTCAAGCAGTCGAAGGGGACCTGGGGTGCAGGTAACTGCTGAGATTGCAGCCTCTCCACTTGGATTTGTAAAGCTCACTCACTGCAAAGAGAGGAGGGAGGAGGTTACCTAAAGAAAGGAAAACAATACGAGAGTCTGTTACAGAGTACTGTCCTGAGAATGAATCAGAGTTCTCCTCTTAATCTCATATTCCTCCTTCGCAGTTTATTCTTACTAATACATTGTTATTATTGGTTTCCTTCTTAGATGTACAGGTCCTGAAAGAATTTTTAGCTGTATCAGCTCCAGTTTCTCACAGCACCTTGGGGTTAAGGACTTAAAAAACCAAGGGCCAGTGCTGCTTTTTTTCTCAGAACACAGGCAAAATTTCATAGTCTTTCTCTTACTCCCAGTCCTATTACAAGTGTAAGCAGAATTTGCAGATTATAGACTTAGAACTAAGCAAGAAGGCCCTGGTCTTGAGTAGATACTCCCAGCCAGTATCTGAATATTATTATTTTGCTTTGTTCTTTTTTTAAAAATCCCTGCCCCAGTTTCTGTTTCTTGGTCATAGACGTCCAGCATGGGGCTTTTTTTGGATCCCCACATCCTTGTTCTAAGAGTTCTCTGCTGACTTTGGCAACTGCATGGTAGGACAGGTTTTCCGAAAAGGCTCAGCTAACATGAGGGCCATCTTATGCAGCCAGCATTCCCTTGTTTCTGTCTGTGTTGGAGAAGACTGCCTCCCTCTTCTATGCTAAACACGAATTGTTTGAAGGCTACTTGCAACTCCCATGGCCATATTTTGGCTAGCATGATACACTGTAAGAGGCAGTGGTCTAACCTTTTCCAAGGAGCAAGAGTATCCACTAGGCTTTATCAGGCTTTCTTTAGAAGTTTTGAAAATTGCTTTTTGAAGCCAGGGATTGAGTCAGGATGAGTGGAGGGAGAGGGGGAGGAGTCTCATGTTAACTTGAGGATTTGTCACCCTGTTTATGTGCTTTCCCATCCTGTCTCCCTTCTTTTGCTTTTTACTGTTGTATTTACTCCTGTGTTCATTCAGTAGAGTCTGCTGATCTGATTGGCAGGAAGAAAATCATTCTAGCTTGCTCATATCTCAAGTCCCACTTGGCAACAGGGCTCCTCAGCTGGTCTTTTAAAACAAATTAGACCTCGCTAGTTTTAGGACCTTTGCCCACTGTGTGGTCTACTCCTTCCTCCTTGATAGCTATAAGCCTATTTTACTGAGCAGAAAGCCTGGCCAGCATCTACTGCCCTGTTGTCTTTTCTTTGCAACCTGCAGGCAGTTTAGACTTGTCTTTTTCAGGATGCTTCTTTGCTGACTGACACAAAGCCACAAGCTCACTTTATGATTTGGGGCAAAGGACAAGTGTAGTCCCACCAGCACTTTGATCTACAGTTCTTTTCTGTAAACAAGACAGGATTACTATTATGGTTCCCTTCAGCTTCTGTGTCTCTACAAATCACAAGCTGGCTATTGCTTCTCAAGAAGTACTGAGTGTTGAGCTTGCGAGATGACATATTTCCCCATCTTCCAGAGGTGGTGTCTCCTCTTCCTGACTTGTGTTTTTGATTTAGAGATAGAGCAGGGGGAACCCTAATTCACCCCGTAGTAAAGCACTAGTGAGTACTAGTGACCCAGATAAGTGTGCAGTTCTGTTTGCCCCTTTCCCTTGTGGAGCTTTCTATTCACTCTTGTTGGACACATTGAAGAACTGCAGGGTCGGTCAGTGCCTTTTTACTAAGGGGACTTTATCTCTTTTAATTGCAGGTTCCATTACAGCTTATAGAAAGTGTTGAATGCCGAGATATATTTCAGCTTCATTTGACTTGCAAAGATTGCAAAGTTATCAGGTATGTGGCGTGTTTATGCTGCTGTTTATTGTGGAAAAGACGTTTTAGAGAATGGATTCATGGTTTGTTAACAGAAAAAGAGCTTTTGAGGATCAGCTTTGTGGGAATATTTTTCTGAGTAGTTACTATCTGAAATATCTTAGGTTACTTTGCTATTTGAAAGGTATTTTTAAATTTATTGGGAAATATTTTCAAATTTACAAAAAATGCAAAAATAAAAATAGTACAAAGAACACCTGTATTGTTAACATTTTACCCCATTTGCTCTATCGTTTGCAGGGGCCTTGTGTGTGTTTGTGTGTGTGTGTGTGTGTGTGTGTGTGTGTGTGAGAGAGAGAGAGAGAGAGAGAGAGAGAGAGAGATTCTTTACTGAACAATTTGAAAGTAAGTTAATATAATCATGGCTCTTCACCTTGTAATACTTTCATGTGCTTTCCTAAGAATAGGGATTTTTTTTTATATAATCACAGTATCATTATCAACTTCACTATTTTACACTTATAATACTTTTATCCAATCTACAATTCATATTCCAAATTTGTTAGTTGACATAATAATGCCCTTTACAGCATTGCCCCAACCCCACCTAGCTCAGAACAGGATCTAGTCAAGGTCAGGCACTACATTTAGCTGGCATGATTCTATAGCCTTCTTTAACCTGGAATGTTTCTCACCACCTTTGTCTTTATGGCATTTTTTTTTCTTTATGACATTTTGAAGAATACTGTCTTTTAATAGACTGTTTCTTATTTTGTCTGTCCAGTGTTTCCTCATGATTAAATTGAGGTTGTACATTCTCAGCTGTTACACTATACCCATGAGGTTGTGTCCTTTTCAGGGTATTGTATTACGTCTGGAGGCAAACAGTATCCATCTGTCCCTTATTGGTGATGTTAATTTTGATCACTCTATTAAGGTGTCACCATAATTTCTAAACTTTCTCCCTTGCAACTAATAAATAATCTAAGGGAGGCACTGTAAGACAATGCAGATTCTTGTTTCTCACCAAATTTCTCCAAAGATTTAGCATCCAATAATATTTTTATCTGATTTAATCTTTACTATAATGGTTGCAAAATGATGCCTGAAATACCTTTTTAAATTTAGTAGCTCTGCAAGTTTTAAATTCCCCAAGTTTTTACTTTTTCTCTTTGACCTGTTCTGGAGTGCCAATAAACATTGTGTGCTGGCATGTTGATGAGCCACATTGATTGGGACAAGGGAGAGGTTTAATTGACCTTTTTGGTTTTAAGGTAAATATGTATAGTTGCTTTTTCCCCATTGAGATTTGGCTTGCTTTTGATAGATACTGGCTATAACTCACAGTTTAAAAAGATTGCTTATTAGTTGCTCGATTTTAAACACTGCATCTGAAAAGGTAAAGTATGTCTACACTAATTATTTTAACCTTAGTTATATATTCTGAAAGTTGCAATTGATAATAAAATTTTGTTCCCTACATGGTAATAGCTGAATACTGTAATGTAATTTATCTTATTTTGGATATAAAGTTGCTGATTTATTCTAATTGCTAAATAGACAAATTTTGAAATTATTCCCTAAGTGGCAAAAAGTATGGCTGTGATTTGAGCTCAGCCTAACATATCATAACAAAACAAAAGGACTTCTCTAAACATATTTCTTGGGAGGGACAAATATAAAGCTTTGATGGAAGAAATAGAATGAAATTCCACTCATGGAAGAGAATAACTGCCATTTTACTTTAATAATTGACAATCAGTCTCAGAAGAGATTTCATTAGTCTAACAACATAAGTTTCCCATATGTCCAGTTTTCTTCTTTTTGACATTTTACACCATTGGCTAAAATTTGTTGGCCTATTTTTATTATAAATGATAAACATGTGAATGACCACTTCTAACGATTTTTTGACTGTAGTTATCACCTCATCATGAGTAGGCACTCTTAAAATGTGGCTTTTCTTAGGTTTTATTGTTATCTGTCTTCTGATTACATCTGTACTTGTTTCGCTTTACAAAGGTGTCAGTTTTCAACTTTTGAGCAATGTCAAGAGTGGCTTAAGAGACTGAACAATGCAATCCGACCACCTGCTAAAATAGAAGATCTTTTCTCATTTGCATACCATGCTTGGTGCATGGAGGTTTATGCCAGTGAAAAAGAGCAACACGGAGACCTGTGCAGACCAGGTAGGCCTTTTAAAAATATGCCAATAGTGGCTTTACGAACTGCTACTGAGGTACCCTAACATGAAATGGGACCCCTAAGCACTCATATAGTCAGTCAGTGTATATTTTATGCAGCACTTAGCATGTGCCCATCATTCTTATAAGCTGAGTAGAACACGTTTCCTGCCTTTCAGAGGAAGGAAAGAACACAAGATTTGGCATCACAATCTACTGGGCTTAAAAACCAACTGTATAGTAAGATTTGATGGGTGATCTGGAAGCCTAGTAGAAAGGAGCCATGAGGATTGTATACAGGTCTGGGAAGACTTCACGTTAGTAGTGGCTTTTGAGTAGGCTTTGAAGGTCGGGTGAGAGTTCATTGATTAGAGAATGGGGAAAAGAATGATAGAGCACGTAGCATGAGCAAAGGTATAGAAATGTGAGATTAGGCCATATAATAGTGGAATATAAAAAGGTCTTTCACTATCTTTGAATTTTCAAGCCATAGGTTACTATTGTCACCCCTTTCATCCCAAGATGATGAAACAGAGGTCCAGAGGCCAGGTGACTTCCTTCAGGACAGAGAAGCTGAGTCTGTGCTGAAACCCAGACTTCCTGACTCCTCATTAAATCTTTGTCGCATTTACTATCTTTCTCCCTCAGAAATGGCTTTGACTAAGTTCATGTTATTTCTCCATATAGTTGTCTGTGAACTTTATGTTGCTATAAATATAACTTTTCTGGTCCAACATGAAGTCTTTACTGTATCCAGTTTGGGAGCAAAGTCTTGAATTCCTAAGTGGTACAGAATTGTGAGCTTTCTTCCAATAAAGTTTATTCTTGGGATTTTTTTTTCTTTAAACCTCAGTTTTTAATCCTGAATCTTCAGTCTTAACAATTCTGCCCTGGCTCATTTTAAACATTTGAGGCTAATCTAGCTATGTGCGTTGTTTTGTTTTTGATTCATTCACTGGTTGAAGTTTTTGGTTTATATTCTTGTTTAAATAAAATATAATAACACACATAAGCATCATCTTATTTTTAAAGATGCTTTGATTTTTTGTTTGGCCCTTATGATCTGATCAAACAGGCAGGATAGGCTGGTATTTTTGTTTTGGGAGCTAAAGATGAAACTCAGAGACAATGGCTGTTGCCAAGTCCCACTGGTAGGTACTGACAGTGCTAGAACTTAAACCCAATTCTCAGCTATTGAGAACTGACTATGTGGGGTGCTGTGGATACAGATGAAAAACAGGCCCTGCCCTTGTTGAGCCTAAAGGAAAGCCTCAGGAATTTAAGTTTCCCACAAGGCCTGGTCAAGGCCAGTGGAATCCAAAGTCAGTAGCAAGAGACCACACCAGCCTTGGAGTTTATGACAATGTGCTTTTAAACTGTCTCACTTCACTCCCTCATCCATTGCATCCCTCTTTTTCTTTTTCCTTCTTTATTGAGATACCATTGTATTATTTTTTTTTGTTTTGTTTCTTTGTTTCTGGTTCTTTTCAAGTTTTTGTTAAAGGTAAAGTTTATACATAATGAAATGCACAAATCTTATGTGTACATTTGATTTAAGACTCTTAACTCCAAAGGCATTCCCCTAGTTTTGGATTGGCAGCATTTAGTTAACAAACCTAGCTTTCTCCTTCCTGAAACTGAAATTTTCTCATATTTTTAGATGATTTCTTATTCCCTTGATAATTTTATTCTTTTGGACTTGAGCCAACTCTTAGGACATTCCTAAGATATGCCAGGTCAGAACTTCACTGTCATCTTTTAATGTTGGATGGCTTTGTCCTGAGCTGGGATGTCTTTGGTCCTCAGGTCCTTCCTTTCTGATGTTATTTCGTGTTCTTTGAACACCAGTCCTTAAAGATGTCCATGGTGTCCTCTGTCTTTCATGGATTTGTGATGGATAGAGGCATTTGGTGGGTAAAGTACTAGACTTAGGAATTAGAAAAACTGATATCAAATCCGTACTCTACTATTTAATTAAAAAAAAATACTGGGTAAGCCATTTTTATCCTCTCTGTACTTTAGTTTCCTTTGTTCTTCAAACTGGGAACTTCTTGTTCTTCCTGCCCAAGCTGTTCTGGGTATCCTGAAGATCAAATTGGTTATGCTAGAGCTCAATTCTGTAAATGTTTGTGTATCTCCTATGTGCCATGCTTGTAAAAACATTTTGGAAATTATGAATATACAAGGTGATGTGGTGCTGTTGTAACTAACTGTTTTGAACTTCTCTATAAGTAAAAGGTTGTATTTTGTTTCTTCCCAGTATTATATTTTGTTTCTTCCCAGTATATACAGTCCACATGGAAGTTATAACCATTGAACTACACTGGCCAGGGCCCGTTTAGTATTCTTGATGGTCACTGTTCCATGCAATTTGTAGACAAATGGCACCCCAATTCAGATAGCTTTTTTCCTATTTGGAAGTCCATATCACTTCCAAAATAATAGATTCAGCTGATTATTTCTTCCTGCATTTCTGAGCCTGGTCTTTTTATAGCTTTCCTTCAGGAAACATATAATGCCTAGTTTAGTTTAAGCTCAAGAAAAGCAGTTTAAATGGGAAGTAGTTTTATAGAATTGTTCTTCAAGTAATTGCTGTTTCCTATTTTGAAGCTTTTCTCCCAGGGAGAGCAAAGCTTTATACTTTGATCATCAAAGCAGTCCTGTGCTTCTTTTGTGCTTTTATTATTGTAGGCTCTCCTGCTTAATGATTTTTTAATAAAATTACTGCCTTAGGACTCTGAGTTTTAAAGGAAGAAAGTTATTTCAGATTTAATGACTTTTATATTCAGTTCATTAATGCCTTTGTTTCTCATTGTCTTAAGGAAGAGAAAGCCAAATGCAGTAGGGCATGTGCACATGGTTACACATGTTTGGGTGGATATTCTTACAAATGCTTAGCACTTTACTTGGTAGTATGGTGTTTCCTGAGATTCCTGGGTACTGGCAGTTATAGTTCTGTTTTCTTTTATCTGTAATTCTTTAATCTATAAGGCTCTGAAAATTGAATGATTTTTCTTATTTTATTTGGTGGCTTGAACTGATCTGAAACTATTTGTTGCTTTATTTATCTCAGTATGAATTATTTATGCATTTCATTGTAGAAATACTAATGTTTGATTAAGTAGACCTTGTTTAGAGTGTCAATATTATAATATATGTGTCATTTTAAAATCCAGAAATTTCTCAAGTTCTGAAATCTGGCCCAAAGGGTTTTTTTCTTTCTTTTTTGTTTTTTAATGTTTTTATTGATTTCAGAGAGAGTAAGGGAGAGGGAGAGATAGAAACATCAATGATGAGAGATAATCATTGATCAGCTGCCTCCCACACCCCCTACTTGGGATTGAGCCTGCAACCCGGGCATATGCCCTTACCAGGAATAGAGCTGTGGCCTCCTGGTTCAGGGGTTGATGCTCAACCACTGAGCCACACTGGCCAGGCCTGGCCCAAAGGGTTTCTGATGAGTTGTAGATCTATGTTACTATTTTTGGTGAACCGTTGATGTCATTTCTTATGCATACCATCTCTCTGAGTGTGGAAGTAGGTAAGCAGCCAGAATAATAAGAACATGGGTTTTGGGACCAGATGGGCCTGCCATAATAACCTCTCTGTTTCCATGTTGTCGTCTGTAAAATGAGCTCAGTGATAACTATCCTCAGACTTGATAGTAGCGATTAGATGAGATAACATACTTCTTGATGAAAATTAATTTCTTTATTCCTTAGTTCAGTCTTAACCTGACAGGGATTTTTAAAAAAACTAAAACCAAGTAGATGCTATTTTATTTATACAATACCTATCCCCTACTGAGAAGGGTAGCTACGCTTTTATTCTACCTATTTTGCTAAATGGTATTCATTTCCTTTTTTCTGCTATCTTTGGTTTCTAGGGGAACATGTAACATCAAGGTTTAAAAATGAAGTGGAGCGGATGGGTTTTGATATGATCAATGCCTGGAGGATTTCCAACATCAATGAGAAATACAAGTGAGTTGTATGGGTCCCTGTGGACTGTGTTTCACAGCCATTGTCTTTGCAAAAACCCTATTTCTCATGTGACAGAACATTTGAACTTAGACTTTTTCTTTCAAATGACGTCTATTTATTAAATCTAAATGCGTGATTTTCAGAGCACTTCTTTAGTCTTCTGTTTCCATTGCTATTACTGAAGTGGAAAGTGATCCTTACTTAATAGGATTCTGGAACCTTCCTTTCTACCCTCTCATGGTCTCTGCTTCCTGGCACAGGCATATCTAGATAACAGCGTCTATGAGTAGGCAGTCGGTTCTCATCACCACTTGACATCACATTAGAGATCGGATCAGTGATCTCATATGCAGTGATAAAACACTTAGGGGTAGTTTTTATGACTAATTTTACTCCACATTCTATGAAATAGCCATAAGTATTCTGTACATACCCTTTGCTGCATTTGTTATCTGTAATTAGGACATCCTCTTTGGTTCATATCAAAGATTACATTAATAATCCTATGAGGTCTCTGGAAACGTGAAATTGTAGGCTCTTAACATTTTTTGTGTTTCACTTTGATGAAAGCCTGAAAGACTGAGGCGGGGACTGTTAGAGGTAACACAGACTTTCACTTCTGTAGTCAGACAGCGATCGTGTGTGTTAGAAATGGCCTGTGTATCTATGACAACAGAGAGTTACAATGAGTAACTGCCTCTCAACTCCCCTTTTTTTCATTGATAGTTAAGACTGGCAGATTCCCAAAAGGCAGCATCAAGGGAAACAATCCAAGATAGTGTGTGTGTATATATAAACACTGGAAGCAGCCCATTCTGCTGAGCAGGCCAAGACTCAAGTACTGCTCCACACTGCCTTTTAACTGACGCGGGTAGCTTGATCAGCATCCTTCTGCTGATTCACCTAATGTCTCTCCCTCTTTCTCACCTTTCCTGTTAGGCTGTGTGGTAGCTATCCTCAGGAACTCATAGTGCCTGCCTGGATCACTGACAAAGAACTGGAAAGTGTAGCAGGCTTCAGGTCCTGGAAGCGCATCCCTGCCGTCATCTACAGGTGAGTAAGCTTGGCCTACTGCCCACTGCAAGTGGTCTGCTGCCTCTGATGCTGCTCACCTGGGAAGGGAGGTGAGGAGGCTTCAGGAAACTTCGCAGGCAATTCTGTGCTTCCTTAGTGCTAAAGCAGCTCTTTCAGTTACACACCGGTAATTACTGCATCCAGAACACTAGCTGATAACATTAAATTAACACTGTTAAAAATTTAATAGAAAGGTGGCTGGTCTTGCTATTTTAAGATCCTTCTGACATTCTATGGGAAGATAATGTGCTTGCTGCATTTTGCTTCAGATGTTGGCCTTTGGAACGAGAGAGATGAGTCCTAGAAAGTGAGAATTGGGAGTAGAGTTGAGTCACTTGTGATTGTCTTTGTGGTTGAAAAACTTCAACACTTCAAAGAGCTCTACTTGGAGAGGGAGCATTTAGGGAAGAAGGCTAGATAGAAGATCTTGGCTGGCTATAAAATCTGAGAAATCAAAGGCAGGAATCCAACATGCATTTACTGAATTTAGTTGTCTGTAGATTGCAGTGATGATTCCTGCGGTTGCTAGCAGAGGGGCAAGTTCTAGTAGGGGATGGTGACATGGTGACAAGCACAGGTTTGGAGTTTAAGTCTTTTCTCTGATACTTCTTGCTATAGCACCTTGAGTAAGTTCCTTAACGGACTAATGCCCGTTCTTAATTAGTAAAATGGGAATGCTATTCTTTCTTTGCCTGTATGCTATGGCATCTGAATGAATCTATAAACACTGGACTTCTCTAAGCAGTATCTGGAGTAGGTTGTATTCCTGATGGCTGCTTTTATAATTCAGTGACTATCTCATTACTCACAGAATCATGTTAAAATTTTAAGAAGTCATTACCTCTTATTTTGAAACTGTTTCGGGTGTCATCTTCTTGTAATATTCACATTCTCCATTTCATTTTCCCAGTTTGCAGACTTTTTGGTCTCTTCTTGAAATTAGACTAAACCAGTGAGGCTTATTTAAAACTCATGCCTAGAGACCTTCTATTGAAATTTTGAAATTGTAGAAAGGGATTTATCTCTGTAATTCCCACTGAGGTAACGGGCTTATTAATTTAGTCCACTGAAGGCAAATTCTGATGCCACCCTGAGTAATGAGATGGAAAAGTATTTTTTTCTGGCCCAGTGGAAGTTTTCAGTCTCAATTCCATCACTGTTGTTTTCAGACACCCCTAGAAAAGTAGGTCACCACATTTACCTATCACTCAAGTGGTAAGGATGACACAAGAATTAGAGAGCAGTGAAAGCTGAAAGGTTTTATGGGCCTTATCAGCGATCTGCCCAGCTCAAATGGGGAAAGCAACCAGCGGCTGCTCTGGCCAACTGTGTTAGATCAGCAAACCTGGCATTTGTGTGGTTTTCTGACTTTGAAAATGATAGTCCTTCCCCCTTGTGTTCAAAGCAAGGGGCTTTAGGTGAATTCTCCCTGTTGGTAGAGAACCCGAAAAGTGCAGGTTGAAGAAAAACTTCTTAGGATAAACATGCAAAGAATTTTTTCCCTTCTAAAATTTATTCTAGAGAGCATGAGCCATGGGTTTGTTTGTTTGTTTCCCCTCCAACCCTTTCTGGAGACATAGAGTATGTATAAATGAATTTTTTAAAAAATTTGTAATTTCTCAGAGAAAATCTCTCAAAAGATTACAAATGAAAGTTCTTGGTGTAGTCCACATAAAATCAGGCTTCCAGGAACTGGCGTCTATTTCAGAACTTTTTCTTGTATCTCTGAGCTCCAGACTGGGTGGTCAGATTGAGGCAGTTGAATGTTTTGGGATACTCTAGCACAAGCATGTCAAACTCACGGCCAGTGGGCCGTATGCCTCGTTTAAATGAATTTGACATGCTTGCTCTAGCACTCTGCTTTGTCAGCCTGGGTGGCAGGATGCTTCTGAATCCACCTGCATTTACTGAATTTAATTGTCCATAGGCTGCAGTAATGATTCTTGAGGTTGCTAGCAGCAGTTCCTTGACAGCACTGAACCAGTGCCTGATGCATGCTTTCTCTTACTGTGATGAGAGTATTTAATTAGATTTATCATTGAAGACAGAGATTGCTCTAACACAGGAAGATGATGAGAAGGGCACCCCCTCTGTAGTTCAATCCACAGCTCCCCTCTTTGTGCATTGAATGATTTAGAAAATTCTAGTCATTTTGGAAGTTTGCCTGACACCAGTTTAGGGATAGTTTAAACATTTCATTGTTTAATTTTTATATTTTTTATGGTTCTGTTTGTGAAAATGATAGAAATGCTCTTTAATGATTTTTAGCTTTAGTGTTTTAGTTCTCTTTCGTGCATCTAAAGCATTTAGAAGACTGCAGAAACTGCCCACTGCAGTAGCTCAGTTGCAGTCTAGCTACTATAATGCCATAGCCTTTCATGGATGAAGAGTGCCATCTACTGTTCCTCCTGGGCACGTCTGGGAAGCGTTGCAGAGAAAGGTGCCCAGGAAAGGTCCTGCCAAGCCTCTTTCTAGAGGTTTGGCATCAATCAGCTCATTGGTTACCCAGCACCTATTAGCATATGCTAGTAGGCATTTTAAGAATCAATGAGGTGTTTTTTTTCAGTTTGGCTTCATTCAGGTGAGCCAGTTGATTGTGTTGGTAATACACAACTACTTGTCTCCCAATAAGGGAGGATTTAAAAACTACAAGCAAACTGGTGGTTCCAGTGAAATTTGATTATTACCAAATTTAATGTATTGCTTGTGAGCTTTAGGATTAAAAACAAAAATATTTTCTCACATCATTCCTTGAAGAAGACAAATGGATTCAAAAGTGTGTGTTGCTTAAATCCATATTTGCTCTACATATGTGTAATGTGTGCATCATATATGTGTTTAGAAACAATTTTTTTAAAATACATTTTTTATTGATTTCGGAGAGGAAGGGAGAAGGAGAGAGAGAAACATCAATGATGAGAGAGAAGCATTGATTGGCTGCCTCCTGCATGCCCCCCACTGGGGGTTGAGCCTGCAAACCGGGCAGTGCCCTTGACCAGAATCGAACCCGGGACCCTTCAGTCCACAGGCCGATGCTCTATCCACTGAGCCAAACCAGCTAGGGCTAGAAACAATTTTAACGGGAGGTAAGACATTGATAGTTTCCTCTAGAATATAGAATTGAGGGACATTTAAATTTTTTGCTTACTAGCTTTTTATTCTACTAATTTGTGTTTACAGTGAACTGATTTCTTTGATAATTTTTTAAATGGCTTTATGGAGATGTCCTATACAATTTCCCTTTTAATGTAATATGTAGTTAGTGATCTTTTCTTTTTTTCTCTTTTAAGTAGATTCACAGAGTTGTGCAGCCATCCTTACAGGTAGTTTTAGTCATTTCACCATCCCAAAAAGAAATCTCAGACCCATTAGTAGTCACTCCCCAAAGCCCCTAGTCCTGGGTTACCAGTAAACTTGTTTCTGTCTCTAGATTTGCCTATTCTGCACATTTCATATAGATGGAATCATACAGAATGTGGCCTTTTGTGACTGATTTCTTTCAATTAGCAGAACATACTCAAGGCTCATCCATGTTGTAGCATGTGTTAGGACTTTATTTCTCTTTATTGCCAAATAATATTACTTTATAACTTTTTAATTACTAAAATTGCCTAACTAAAATTCCCAGTTAGGAAAAGACTTGGTTTTAATAGAATCTTAAAGTAGACTACGAGTACTCTGATCTTATTTCTTGGAAAAGGATCTATGTGAGTATGGCTTATTGAGGTTTATGCTGTTCATCTCCTTCTAAGAGAGTAGCTGGCTCATTGAGCTTATTTGCCTATAATAAGAACAGTTTGTGACTCAGGAAATCTCAGGAGATTTTGTCAAGCAGTTCACTGTGGGCCAGGTAAGTGTTTCGGTCCCAAAGGTGGGATCTTGTTTTGAAAATAATCCCCAAGCCAGCCAATTGCTGCGGTGGACCTTCAGAAATCAGTGAGGAAACAAATTTTTCAGGTGCAGATAAGAAGGAGAGAACAATGCTTCATTATTGATTAGGAGAATTAGTGTAGTATCTATAGATTATTTTTAACCTGATTTTCCAAAAATAAATTTAAAGATACAGACATTTGCTTTATGAATAGTAATTTGTTTTCTCTAAGAAGATACATTTATTATTTTGTTGGTAACTCTACAAAGATCTCTAAAATGGTCTGATAATTGAGAAAGGTCTAGGTAGGATTTGTTGTTTTTGTTGCTATATAAGATTTCTGCCCTGAGAGGACTTGAAGCTAATGCATCTTTTACCTGTAGTTAGGCAGTTCATTAAGGCATTTAAAATCCACGACCTCACTGTGGTACGAGCACAGAGCATCTGGATGGGGCCTCTGGATGGTACAGTTGTTTCTTGTTCCCTGCACAGGCACCAGAGCAATGGAGCTGTCATTGCCCGCTGCGGGCAGCCGGAGGTCAGCTGGTGGGGCTGGCGAAATGCTGATGATGAGCACCTGGTGCAGTCAGTAGCCAAAGCTTGTGCCTCCAACTCCCGATCGAGTGGCAGCAAGCTGTCAACTAGGAACAGTTCTCGAGACTTTCCCAATGCAGGAGACCTTTCTGATGTGGAGTTTGGTAAGGTGCTTCCTGGCAGCAATTTTTATAGCAGATGAGAACCTTTTCTTGAAATGGCCTTTTTCTTATAACACATAGAATTTGTTTTATAGAAGAGAGCAACGCTTCAATTGATGCGATTGTTTGAGGATTCATGGGTCTTGGCAATAAACGAGAAGACCCCTTATTTCAAACTTGGTTTAAGAGGACTAGAGTGGTGTTTTTTGTTTTTTTTTTGTTTTGGGGGTCTTTCTTGCCATAGTAACAGGAATATATATGTAGTAGGGAACCTGCAGTTTCTCCAGACCATGGAGGAAAATTTCACCAGGCTTCATTAAAGGACAACTGTTGTAGAAACAAGGTATAGGAGATTATAGGCAAAATAGAAAACAAAAAGAAGTTCTGGTTAGGGATTTCACTTAATTTTTTTATTTTATGTTTTTGTACCATAATATGTGTCTGGGGTTCTTACTTTGCACAATTCTGGAAGGGACAGGTTCATTTAGTTTTTCCTCCCCACTCCTGATGTTCCTAGATTCTTCTCTGTCACATGCTTCAGGAGCAGAGAGTTTAGCCATCCAACCTCAGAAGCTTTTGATTTTGGATGCACGTTCCTATGCTGCAGCTGTTGCAAACAGAGCCAAAGGAGGAGGCTGTGAATGCCCAGGTGAGATGGACAGTGCTTTGTCCCCCAACATTCTTTCCTCATGAGTCCAGCCTGTGCCCAACTGGGTCTTCCTAATATGAAATGAAAGGCAAACCATGTTCCCCAGCCTATCTTGAGAGAGCCAGAGCTCTTTGGATTCTTAACACTATGCTCTTTTCATGGGAGAAGTGGAGGTGGAGGTACAGTGAAACCAAATAGTCCTCCTTCCTTGTGCCAGCCTTTAGGTGATAAGGAAAGTCAGTTCTCTCCCATAATGTCTGTTCTTATTTGGAAGCGGCTTTTTTAAGGCTCAATTTCTCAGCCTTCTAGGAGCTTTGTGTTGCCTTTGACAAGTGGGTATGCTCATCACTTGTCTTACAGACACTCCTCACATGGCTTCCACTTAGAAAACCTGGCCTGGAAATCGAAGCAGTAAATACAAAACTGTAGCAAAGTGCTTCTCTCCTAACCTCTGACGTACCTACTGTTTGAATGCTGGTTTTCTCCAAAGAAGGAACCCTTTGGCCAGTTGTGTGCCGATGGAGCAAGTTGAGGCACCAAACTCCTTATTCAGATGGGATCTAAGCTGAAAATTAAAAGCAGTGGTACTAAGGTGAAATTTGAATGCACGAAATGCATTGTTCTGCCAGGATGTTTTCAGAGATTCCAGAGCTACAAGTTAGCGCAGGCTCAAGAAGTAAACCTGGGGGAGAGGGGAGTATATAGATCTTTTTATTTTTTATTATTCATGTTTTTTAAGTAACAGCTTCTATTTTATGTCAGTATCCTCACAAATCTAACCTTCTTCTTTGCAAAAACAGGTAAAATTTCAAGCACTATTTTCCGCTCATAATAAAGGACTGAGCTAATATAGGCTTCAAAACACTGCAGTTCCATTAGCAGCTGCAGTGGGTTTGTTTATTGCCATTTTACTTCTTTTAAATTTGGCCATGTGGGCTTTAAATTTAACGTATTTGTGTTCTACTTATTGTTTTTCTCTCTAGAGTATTACCCCAACTGTGAAGTTGTGTTTATGGGGATGGCAAATATTCATTCAATCCGGAGGAGTTTTCAGTCTCTGCGGTTGCTGTGCACACAGATGCCAGATCCGGGAAAGTAAGACCTTGGCCTTAGCTTTAATTTTGCATTGCCTTTTTTTTTTTTTTTTTTCCTTTTCAAATGAGTTCAGAGGTTCCTTCTATTTCTTGGTAAACTTTGGTTTTACTGTCAGTCTCTGTGGGTATTCTTTCAGTGTTAGGAGCATGGCAGCATAAATGAGGAGCTGGGATTAAAATGTAGCCCTTTGAAAGGTTTAAAATGTGCAGCACATAACAAACGGAAGCCCTCAGAATGGAAGTATTGCTTTCTTGTTTTTTTTTCTAAAAACTCTTCCTTCTTTTCTACATTTGCTTTTGGCCCAAAGTAATTTAATTTTTTGGTTTCTGACGTCCTGTAGTGACAATTATCTGCTATGAACTGGGATGTTTTACCATGAAGAGTCAAAGTTTATTAATCGTGTTCTAAAAAGGGTTAAACTTTTTAAAACTTGCTGTTAGGTCAATTCTTTTCACATAAGCTGATTTCTAAACTACCCTCTCTCATTTACTAAAGACATTACCATGATTTTTATTGCTTATTAAAAATGAATGGCTGGCATGTGCAATGAGGAAGGTGAAAGAACATCCCCTCTTCCCAAGGGAACTGTTTGAATACAAGATAAATTAGGAGGAATGCTCTGTAAAACAAATATGGACACATAAATATTTAAAAGCCCCTGCTTTACATTTCAGGAAGCCAGAAATGGTGCTAAAGAAGAGAGAATTTTCTTTTCTGGTATTTGTGCTGGAGCCCATAGCTGTTTCTTTGGGTTCTATTTAGTAGACTCACGATCACATCAAGTTTTGCAGCCTTCTTTACTTGATTTATTAAATCAAATGGCTGCCTGAAGCACTTGTGCTAACTCCTGGTACCAAATGATTAAATTCATCACAATTGCAATCAGCCCAGAGGGTGAAGCACTTGTCCTTGGGGAAAAGCCTGACGGAAGAAATGAGCTTGATGTTCTGCTTTAGGGATTAGCAGCTTGCATTGCTGTACACTCACAGAACCCAGGCAACAGCGCTCTCTTCCTTAAAGGCGGGGCATAGACAGGAGGACTCGGGAGATCTGCCACTGTATGACTTTGGCCAAATCTGTGGGTATCAGTTTTCCTGTCTGTTAAAATGAAAGGGATAGAATCAACACTACCTGATCTCTAATCTTCCATATATTAAAATTATAAAGCTATTTTTTTTTTACCTTCACTGGAGGATATGTTTTTATTGATTTTTAGATTGTGAGGAAGGGAGATACACATTGATATGAGAGAGGAGCATCAATAGGTTGCCTCCCATATGCACCCCTACTGGGAATGGAACATGCAGCCTAGATCTGTGCCTGACTAGGAATGAAATGCACAGCCCTTGTGGTGTACATTGGTGCTCCAGGCCAGGGCAAGATAGTTTTTAAACTCGGTAAAAAGGGTGTACTTAGCACTATGTTGGTCCAGATGAATGTCTGGGAAGGAAGGGGGTTTTTAAAGAAGGTAATGCTGCCTGGCCTGTGTCGCTCAGTGATTGAGCATCGACCTATGAACCAGGAGGTCACGGACCAATTCCCAGTCAGGGCACATGCCTGGGTTGTGGGCTCAATGCACAGGATGAGGCATGCAAGAGGCAGCCAGTCAATGATTCTCTCTCATCATTGATATTTCTATCTCTCTCCCTCTCCTTCTCTGAAATCAATAAAAATATAAAAAATAAAAAAGTACAGAAGGTAATGCTTTATCTTTTTAAATTTTATTTTTCAATTACAGTTTTTACATTCAGTATTATTTTGTATGTATTTCAGGTGTACAGTATATGGTGGTTAGAATACTTTACAAAGTGTTCCCCCCAACTTTTCTAGTACCCACCTGGCACCATACATAGTTATTACAATATTATTAACTCTGTTCCCTCTGCTGTACTTTACATCCCTGTGACTGTGTTGTAACTGCCGATTTGTACTTCTTAATCCCGTCACCTTTTTCACTCAGTCCTTCAACCCCCCACTCCAGCTTTGTCTTTGGCAACAAGTTATATTATAATGCTGTGCTAACGCCTCCCTTGAGGAAAAATGAAGCTATGGCAGTGGTGGGACCAGCTGTAAACAAGCCTCCCAGCACTGGTGGCTGTGGAAGGCTGGGGCACAGTGTATTCCTACTCGTTTTAGAATAGGCACGGAGTGTGCGGTCCCTCAGCACCTCCTTGGTTGGCCGCTTCTGTAGTGCAGCTTCTCTGTCAGGCATGGACAGCACCACCTGGTAAGTATGAAGAGTTTAGTCAGGTCAAGAGAGCCTCACACTTGTTCTCAGTTACTGTTTCTCCAGGGGCCAGGAAATAATGCAGTATTTTCTCTCCTATGGCTTATCTTTTAGTTTCTTCAAGACTCTGTGAGGAATGAGAATAAACAATTTATCCATTAGCAAAAAATGTGTTCGGGTCCCTCTTAGGAGATAGAATGTTTTGAGATTGAGTTTTGCTTTTTTGTTTGTTCATTTTTTTACCCATGATTTTCAGCTATGCCTGAGATACAGTGTCCGCCCTCTGAGGATCTAGGGTCTGATTGGTAGACCAAGCTAATCCATGTGAAATCAAAGCTTATGCACTACATTCTGTAGTCTATTTACCTCCCCGCCTTGGATTATTCCAAAAAGTCACACTCATTCCCCGAGGTTTAATAGTTGTTTATAGTAATCTTGGCAACAGCCCTCTCAGAGACCCCTAGCAGAAGTACTTATTCCCTCCTCTGACTCAGTGTTTGAAGGGCTACACTGTTGTTTTAATACAAATCTGATTACATTTTGGAGAAATCAGAGCTTTTTTGGGGTGGGGGGTGGGGGAAAGGGAGGGTGGAATTCATGACAAGAAACAAACTGTCAACAGTTAAAAGACAAGTGTGATCAGCTTGTGATTACTCTCAAGGGGCAATCCTTGTGATCTGATGCTTCCTAAAGGCCTTTTGAAAAAAGGGTCTTGTGGATCCCGGCTGAATCCAGTCTCTGTTAAACGAACTTCCTGTACTTTTTTTTTTGAAAACTTGTTGGATAAAGTTGATCATTAAATATAAATATCTAAATATCTTCTGTTTTACATCTCAGAAGTGGCTGCATTTTCTTCAAGAGAAGATTCCAGAATTATGTTTTTTTAAACTGGGTATATACCTATCACAGACTGAAAAGTATTAAATATTAATTTTATGGGAAATTAGCCATAAGATTTTTGAAACAACCGGTGGTCCTATTGATGGCTGCCCTATTTCTAAGGCTTTCCTCTATCGCAGCGGTTGCCAGCCGGTGGTCCGTGAGGTCTGAAAGGTTGGCGACCGCTGCTCTATTGCATAGTAGGGTTTGGGCATCATCTTTGTACATGTTTTATAAAGACACAGAGACAGGTTTTCTGTTTGCTCTGGCAATGTTTATTTGAAGGGAAAGTCTTTGGGAATTGCTGTTTAATTTGATGGGTATTTGGCATGACACAGTGACGTAATCAGAAGAGTCAGCATTCCCTTATCCCCTTCTGTTTTTATCTTTATAGTTGGCTCTCAGCTCTTGAAAGCACAAAATGGCTCCATCACCTGTCTGTGCTTTTGAAGTCGGCACTTTTGGTAGTGCATGCTGTGGACCGTGATCAGCGACCAGTGCTAGTGCACTGCTCAGATGGCTGGGACCGCACCCCCCAGATTGTGGCATTGGCTAAGCTCTTGCTGGACCCTTATTACCGAACCATAGAGGTGGGTGCATCCAAGGAGTAGGACTTGGTACTTCAGGGTGAGTGGGGGGCACATTAGAGGGTTTTATGATTAGTTTTGGTTGTGTGGATAGGTCTAATGAAAGTGAAATTTTCTTGTTTTAAATCATTGCTCTTTTACCTTGAGCTAAATTGTAGTGGTGCCTACCACAGTTTTTGCCTCTTAAATTGCGCAGATTTCGATAAAGTATTGAGAATATAGCATATTTTCCTTTGTAGTCTACCTACTTGGAAAACTTTTCCCTGCTCCACGAAAATGGGGCTTCTATAGAAGGAACTTGGTATACTTATGTCATAAATATTACCACAGTATAATGTGGAGAAAGAGCTCTACTCTGAAATAACCTGCTGATGGCTTAAAGATGTAAGAAAAACCATAAATGTACCCTAAAATATATGTAAATCAGAGGTTAGGAAAGATTTTACAAACATTACTTTCTTTGTAGGTATAATATGAAAGACAGAAATTAAAAAGTAAAAAAGAAATTTAGGGGAAAATAGTGACTTTTTAAAAAATATATTTTTATTGATTTCAGAGAGGAAGGGAGAGAGAGAGAGAAACATCAATGATGAGAGAGAATCATTGACCGGCTGCCTTCTGCACGCCCCTACTGGGGATCAAGCCCTCAACCTGGGCATGTGCCCTTGACCAGAATCGAACCCGGGACCCTTCAGTCTGCAGACTGACGCTCTATCCACTGAGCCAAACCAGTTACGGCAAAAATAGTGACTTTCAGCCCTGACCAGTTTGGCTCAGTGGCTAGAGCATCGGCCTGTGGACTGAAGGGTCCCAGGTTCGATTCTGGTCAAGGGCATGTACCTTGGTTGCAGGCACATCCCCAGGAAGGGGTGTGCAGGAGGCAGCTGATCAATGTTTCTCTCTCATCGATGTTTCTAACTCTCTATCCCTCTCGCTTCCTCTCTGTAAAAAATCAATAAAAAATATATTTTAAAAAAAATAGTAACTTTCATATAGTGAGTGAAAGAGGCTAAAAATATACATTAACTCAAGAAAGGCTTAGTACCCTTTTGATGATTATGGAACAAAGTTGAGGGAATGGGGAAATTGGCTTAAATATATCTTATCAGGGATGCAGCCTTCAGCCTCGAGGCTGGATCCAGGGCTGCTTCTGATGGGCTTAGTGGGAGGCTGTTAAAGGGTTCACTGCTAGTGACACCAGGCCCAGGACTGTCACAATCTGGACAGACAAGCACAAATGGTCTTTCTTGTGTGCTTCCCTGCAGGGTTTCCAGGTCCTCGTGGAGATGGAGTGGCTGGATTTTGGTCACAAGTTTGCTGATCGGTGTGGTCACGGGGAGAACTCTGATGATCTCAACGAGCGTTGCCCAGTGTTTCTGCAGTGGCTTGACTGTGTTCATCAGCTTCAGAGGCAATTTCCTTGCTCTTTTGAGTTCAATGAAGCATTCCTTGTGAGTTTGGGCATGTGGTTCTTCATTTTGGGGACTTTCTAAATTCGTGGGGTATCAATACAAATGGTAGTGGGCCATTTTCACTTGAATCTGTGTATCCTTTTTAGAATTTAAGAGGAGTCATTCTTTCTCCCATTTTAAAAATTAAAACAACAGTAAAAAACAAGTGTTTATTCTTTGAATCTAGGTGTACTAGGTTTATATAGTTTTGGAGTTGGTTTAAAGTGTAGTGGCTCTCATCTCATCACACTTTTCTTAGTCCTGCAGCCCCCTCTAACTATTTCATTTCCTCACAGTAGAGCTCAAGTCTTCTACATTTACTATCTCAAAATCTTATTTTTCCATTTTCTCTTAAACCTACTCCAATCAGGTGTTCACCCCACTAATTTATCAGGGCCACTCTGGTTAAGGTGCCTAGTGACCTTCATGTTGCTAATCTAGTGATAAGCTCTAAGTCTTCATCTTTTAAAATACTTAATTCCCATTTATTTAAAATTCTATCAGTCTGTGTACATTCATCTCTTTTAAATTGAGGAGTAATTGATGTGTAACATAATTAGTTTCAGGTAAACAACATAATGATTTGATAGTTGTGTATATTGTGAAATGAGCACCACAATAATTCTAGTTGACATCCATCACCATAGTTAAATAAGAAGTTTTCAACTTTTAAATATGCAATTCAGTATTAATTAGTTATAGTCACCATGCTGTATATTACATCTCCATAACTTATTTTATAACTGGAAGTTTGTACCATTTGACTGTCTTCATCTTTGATCCATTAGTATTTGGCAGTTTAATCACTTCTTTCTTGAAACACTTGAAACAAATGACTTCCAGCATGCACTGTGTCTTAGTTCTCCTCTACCTCACTGGCTGGTCCTTTCTGCCTCCTTTGCCAGTTGCTCTTTATCTGCCCAGTTCTGAATTTTGGAATGCCCCAGGCCCAGCCTGTAGGCTGCTTCTCTATCTGTATTTCCTCTTTCTTTTACATTCCAAATTTAGTCTGTCAGCAGGTTCTGCAGCTCTGCTTTCAAAATACACCTAAAACCTGATTTACTGCTGTCTCCACTGTTTCCACACTCGTCTAAACCATCACCTCTTGCCCCAATTTCAGAGTTAATCCAGCAGCCAAAGGGATCCTAAAGCATAATACAGACCATGTTACTCCTCTACTGAAAAACCTCCAACTTTCCATTTTATAGAGTAAAAGTCAAAGTCCTTAATGATGGCCTGCAGGTCTCCCTCAGAGGTTATCTGTGTAGCTTCATTTCCTGCCGTTGTTCTTATGCAGTGTCCTTTAGTCATTCTGGCCTCCATCTGTTCCTCAGAAATCACAAGCATACACTCACCTTAAGACCATTGTGCTTGCTGTCACCTCTGCTGAGCATGTCCCTTCCAGACACCCACATGACCTCTCTTCATTCTGGCAAGTCTTGGGCCAGGGAGGCTGTCCCACCCTGCCCTGCCCCTCTTACTCTACCTTATTGTTGTCCATACCACTGGTCATTCCTCTTTCCCTCAGGGTAGGAGAGCTACTTGATTATCCTATAATAAAAGCCTAATATGCTAAGTGTCCGGTTGTCCAGTTGGCTGTTCAACCAATCAAAGCGTAATATGCTAATGATATGCTAAGGCCGCTCAACCGCTCGCGATGACGTGCACTGACCACCAGGGAGCAGATGCTTCAACCAGTAGGTTAGCTTGCTGCTGGGGTCCAGCCTATGGGGACTGAGTGAGACAGGCCAGACACGCCCTGGAGCCCTCCCATATTACCTCCCAAGCTGGCCAACTTCCAGCATCCTTCCCTGGCCCCGATTGTGCACCGGTAGGGTCCCTCGGCCTGGCCTGTGCCCTCTTGCAATCCAGGACCCGTTGGGGGATGTTGGAGAGCCAGTTTCGGCCTAATCTCGCAGGCCAGGCCAAGAGACCCCACTATTGCACAAATTTGTGCACCAGGCCTCTAGTTGATGTATATCAGCCCTATAGAAACGTCTGGAGTATGTGAGATGCTCAGTAACCACTTGTTGAATGAAAAGCCATTTAGAAGTGTGCTCCCAGTTCAGACTTGGGTTGCACACTAACCTGCTCCTGTATGCAGTTTATATGCTCTGTCACTCTTGAGAGTGACTGTTAACTTAGGACCTCAGAGACTGTGTCGGGGAGGCAAGAGGAGTGGGTATGCCAATTATCTGTCTTTGCTCTTTTGATTTAGGAGTCATGGTGGTTGGGGTTGGCACTCTGAAATGGGTGCTGTTAGGAGGTGGCTATTGCGTGATTTTACTTGCTTCTCCCATTCTTACCGAGTGTGAACGGAAGTGCTCTCAAGGATGTCTGGGAAGAACTTTCCCCAGAGAATATGTGCCCTATTGCTTGATTTTGCCTCATTGGACTCCCATAGGTGAAACTGGTGCAACATACCTATTCCTGCCTCTTTGGAACATTCCTGTGCAACAACGCCAAGGAGAGAGGGGAAAAGCATACTCAGGAACGGACATGCTCCGTGTGGTCGCTGCTTCGGGCAGGCAACAAGGCTTTCAAAAACCTACTGTATTCCTCTCAGTCAGAAGCCGTATGTATCCTTCAGTCTTTCCTCTCTGATCAGCAGAAGGAATTTATTGGTGGGGACATTTAAGAGCCTTTTTGAGTAGTAACTGTTTTCTCAAAGGCATCTCTGCGGTCTCTGGGTGGGTTGGTTCATGTTCTTCCTATCACTTTGTCCTGAGAGAAAGACCTGTTTTCTAGTGATGCTCTGACCTGCTTCTGACATTTTATTTAGGGTGGTCTGATTTCATATACATCTCTGCCACTGTAAACATGAATCTTTCCTGGCACCTCCGCCAGAGCTAACTTATTCCTAGCATGTTCTGTCCAATGAGTGGCAGAAGCACTGGAGTTGTCCCTGGGTGCCCCTGGTAGCTCAGAAGGAGCTGCCACCTGTCCCCCAGCACCCTTACAGTGTCATCCGGTGGTGATATCCACAGCAGCGTCTGTTCCAGAGAGCAGAAACTGTGTGACGTTAGCATGCGTGTCTTTATTTCTGTGCTTACATGGAGAACTGGCAGGCCCTCTAAGACTTTGTTCCTCAAAGGAACACCTTCTGTTAAGCAGAGAAAAGGAGGCACTCACATCAGTGTGCTGTTATACGGTAATGTGTCTTTTGTCAGAATGCATCTTAAATTCTAAAGAAGTTAAAAGGAGGCTAGTCAGAGGTTTTATTGCTTTGCTGGACTATTATTGTGCTTTTCACCACATTTAAGTAGAGAGGAAAGATTTGACGTAACTGCTTCTCTCCTTCACTGTGCCTGTTGGGGAAGTAACAATACAGGAAGAAATTTCCCTCCTTTTCACATGATTAATTAAAATGATCCTATAAAATAGGTCAGTGTCTTCTGAAGCCAAGTTTTTGTACCAGAGAACGGTCACCATGTAGTGAAATGACTCGCTTATGTAGAAAAAGCAACAAATTAAGCTGATGAGTCAGTCTTTCAGTAAAGGTGACCTGAGAAATGGATTAAAAAAACCACTTCAAGTGTTCATGCTTACATGAACCTCTCAGGTGAAAAATGTTGCCAAAACTCTAATCTTATATAGGCCCTCTTGGGAAATAGACTTGTATCCACTGAGGCTAACTTCCTTTGGAGATTTTCCAAAAACTGCTGGTTGTTCAAGCATGGTGCTTGTTCTTGACCTTTATTTCTAGACATCTCTAAAGGACTTGTTGAAACCTGCGTCCTCTACTCTTCAGGTGCTGTACCCTGTGTGCCATGTGCGTAACCTGATGCTGTGGAGTGCAGTGTACCTGCCCTGCCCATCCCCGTCCACCCCTGTGGATGACAGCTGTGCACCATACCCAGCCCCTGGCAGCAGCCCTGATGATCCACTCCTGAGCCGGTGAGCACAGAGTTGATGCCAAGGCCTTAAGTCTTGTGTGGTGTATTCCTGTTAGGATACCCAGGGTTGGTCAGAGATCCTGACATTGGCTGGCTCCACACGTTTTCTTAGATCTCTGAAGTTTCCTCAGGAAAGGTATAAGGGTTCTGGGCCACTAGCTATATTTAAGAGCCTCATTGGGCCCTGCCACTACATCACTCTGCTGCAGGCACTGAGCAATTTTTAGTGATGTTGTAAATCCTCTGGATTCCTTGTGACCCTCTGGCCTGAGTTTCAGCCACTGAATTAACTTTATTGAATTCAGACTGATAAATAATAAATTTAAAATGAGAGATATTAGGAAATTAGCAGCACTCACTTTCCTTTGCCAGTAGTTGAGAAACAGTATCATAAAGGACTTCTTTTTTTTTTCTTTTCTTTTCTTTTTTTTAATATGGAACGCTTCACGAATTTGCGTGTCATCCTTGTGCAGGGGCCATGCTAATCTCTGTATCGTTCCAATTTTAGTATATGTTCTGCCGAAGCGAGCACAAGGACGACTTCTTAAAGTAGCATTTGCTACTAGCTTATTTGTATATTTTGGGCATGGGGTAGAGGGTGTGCAGGAGGAAGTCTGCAGACTCACAGAAGGCTTGGTCCTGGAGCTTTGCCTTTCTAGCAGTCTGAGCCTCACTTCAGAGAGGCCATAGCTCCTTGAGTAGTTATAATGGACCCAATTGTGAAATGACAACCTGTTAAAATCTGTTGTTTCCTACTTTCCATCTGAGCAGCCTCAGAGTCTCGTTTCCCCCACATTCCTTTGTTTTAGGCTACCAAAGACTAGATCATTTGACAATCTGACCACAGCCTGCGACAACACGGTGCCTCTAGCCAGCCGGCGCAGTAGCGACCCAAGCCTGAATGAGAAGTGGCAGGAGCACCAGCACAGGCGCTCCCTGGAGTTAAGCAGCCTGGCTGGTCCTGGAGAGGAGCCTCTTGATCCCGACAGCCTGGGCAAGCCAACCAAAGTGCTGGGAGGCGCAGAACTATCTGTTGCAGCTGGAGTGGCTGAGGGGCAGATGGAGAACATTTTGCAAGAGGCCACCAAAGAGGAGAGTGGGGCAGAGGAGACTGTCCAGAGGGGGAGCGTCCTGATGCAGGAGGTCACAGAGGAGGCTCTCTTAGAAAAGGAAAGCAGGGGGAAGGCCCCTGAGGACTCAGCCATTGTACTTCATCAAGCACCACCACTGGATCCTGCTGTTCTGAGGAGCCCTCCAGGCATCAGCCTTCCTCTCTCCTCACAGGGTCTTCCTGACCAGCAGGGCGGGCACAGTGTTCTTCCCAGCTCTCTCCAAGAGCCCCCCGTGGGAGAGGAGGTACTGGAGGTCCCTGTAGAACAGCCTCAAATAGGAGATATCGCAGAGGAGAGGGAGGAAGCAATGACTACAATCCCAGTTGATGAAAAAATTGGTTATGGTACCTCACAGTCAGGTTCTCCGCTGCTCTCCCAAGTCCCATTTGAGGGCAGAGGACCAAACATAGACAGCTCTCTGGACATGTTAATGGAAGATAAAGTGAAGTGGGAAAGTGGGCCTCCTCATAGACCTTGCCTGGTAAACAGTGGCAGGCTCAGTGGCAAGGACGTGCTTCAAGCTGTGGAACCCAGGCCTCCAGAGAAGAGCCTGGCCGAGAGGCCCCAAGCGGGATCTGTGGTGCAGAGGACTTCCCCTGGCAGCACCCACAGCCCAGCACGTTCTCCTTGTGCCTTGCCTGTAGCTGAATGTAAAGAGGGACTTGTGTGCAACGGTGTCCCAGAGACTGAAAATAAGGCCTCCGAGCAGCCCCCAGGGCTTAGCACCCTCCAGGAGTACCCCACCCCCAACGGGCATTGCGCCAATGGGGAGGCTGGTAGGAGCAAGGACTCACTGAGCTGCCAGCTCTCTGCTATAAGCTGCAGCTCTGCCCACTTACACTCGAGGAACTTGCACCACAAGTGGCTGCACAGCCAGACAGGGAGGCCATCTGCAACTGGCAGCCCTGACCAGCCTTCTCGCAGCCACCTGGACGATGATGGCATGCCTGTGTATACGGACACTATCCAACAGCGCCTGCGTCAGATTGAATCAGGCCACCAACAGGAAGTGGAGACCTTGAAGAAACAAGTCCAGGAACTGAGGAGTCGCCTGGAGAGCCAGTATCTGACCAGCTCTCTACGCTTCAATGGGGACTTTGGGGATGAAGTGGTGAGTATACTGTGCTTCACAGCCACCCCAGGAAGCAGGGCACACTGAGGCTGGACACCCTTTGTGACTGGTGCATGGTGATTGTACAGATTTCTCAAAGAATTGGAAAGGCAGCCATGCGAATGGCAGTCTGCCTCTTTCTTTTCTGCCTTGCTTACTTTCCACGGGGGTCCTAGTTAGGCAGTTAGAATAAGGAAGAGAGTGAGCACTCATTACATGGTCAGTCAAGACTCTTTGGAGGGAGGATCATAGTTAAGGGCATAAACTCCTGGGCAGAATGACATTTGTAGGGTAATGGCAACTATTCCTATTAAATTGTAGTGCTTGTCCTATCCTGGTAGCACCACCCACCCACCTACCCACCCCACCTGGGCTGTACGGGCGCAGGTTTAGTTCTTTTTTAACAGATACTCATATCTACTCTGTGGCAGGTGATGGCAGTAGAAATGGAGAAGTGATTGATTTCTAGCGCTGTGAAGTTAGCAATGATGGGGCCTGGTAACCAAGTGGGGGTACCTGAGGGGAGATTATCAAGGAGGCTCTCTCTTACTGGGTGTGCTAATGTTCAAGTACTCGGTGTTGATGGACAAGTGTGAACCTGGCTCTGAGGCAGTCAGCGTACATTAAAGGCGGGCTCATCAATGACTTTCAATTAAAACTGACTTCTCGGTTTTTCCTTCACACTAATGATTTCTCATTTTCCCAAGAGTCCTTCAGAGAAAGGAGGACAGGCCCAAAGCACTCAGTTTCAACACACAGATGTAAGTGGCAGGGTTGGATTGTCAGGCCCAATGGAGCAGCTGACACTGAGTTCCCACTCCATCCTGGTCACTTCTGCCCCACTCACTTCCTGGAATCCAAGGCCCAGAATCACTGCACACAGCCTTAGACCTGTGTATCTCTCTTCCAGCTGAGCTCAACCCTGTCTCTGCACCTGCTCAACCCAGTTCTTGATGGCTGATGTACTGTACCTACAGATTCGGCAGCCCTAACACCAAGGCCCACCCAAAGTCCCCAGTGCTCCCTCCTCTTTTCCAAGCCCTTTCTTCTTCTTCAGGAAGGAGACCAGGTTCATTCTCTTCAGCTGTGTTTGTTTGCCAACAGACTTCAATCCCCGACTCGGAAAGCAATCTGGATCAGAACTCTTTGTCTCGCTGCAGCACAGAGATTTTCTCTGAAGCCAGCTGGGAGCAGGTGGATAAACAGGACACGGAGGTACAGGCTCAGCCCCTGTTCTGAGTGCCATCCATGCAACTGTTTTGCAGTTCTTCTCCACCCCCATCCCTAGACCCTTCCCCTGGGCAAGGAATCACCTCATAGCACTCTTAGCCTTGAGCCTCTGTGAATCTCCGCGCCTGTGAATCCCCATGGATCCCATGGAGCCTAGAATTATTGAGCCAGGGAGACTCAACGAGCTGGCCCTATCTCCTCATTGCCTGTATGAACTGGAGCTTTGCCAGCTCTCATGGTGACCCAAGTTGCTGCTGCCTGCCATTTTATCTCAGGGGAGTTTGGAGTCCCCTCCAGGAAAATGATTTGGACGCCTTTCTTGTACTGCTGACATCAGACCTGCTGGTCTGGTGCCCCCAGAGACAGTACGGTCTTTGTGACTCTTGCTGCCCCCAGCATGGCTCTGCTGGCAACAGCTGGATGGCTCATTTCCTGTTACTAATCTGGCCCCATCTGTTTTACAGATGACCCGTTGGCTCCCTGACCACCTGGCTGCCCACTGCTATGCGTGTGACAGCGCCTTCTGGCTCGCCAGCAGGAAACACCACTGCAGGTGCCACTTGGGGGTGTGGTGGGCCAGGGTGTGGGGTTGAGATTTGGTCCATGGAGCCTGTAGATGAGAGATGCAGGCATCTGGCTGGCTGTGTTCTGTCTTAAGACAGGCCCCTGGTCCATAGGACTTCTAACTCATGCTTTGTGCCTCTGAAATTGGTGTTTGCATAACTGCATTTGGTGTCTTTCTTCCAGTTCACAATGATCATGACTGAATTTTGAAATGTGCAAATTATGTCCCTTTTTGTTTTGCTTCCTGGATTGGTGGAGCAATAGCCACCTCTCAAATCACCATTTCTTATTCCTCAAATAAAACTGCTTCCCATTCAACATGGCTGCTATGAGCACAATAGTTTTCCAGTTGTGGGCAGGGAACTTCATTTTTCCTACTTCTTATCCTATTTCCTGACCCCAAACTTGGTTTCCTTTTGCTAGTGGTGAGCAAAAGTAGCTGGGGATAGTAGCTGGACAGCGGAGGACAGTCTTTAGTCCTTTAGACTGACTTCTTCCTTCCTTCTTGGTTGGGTAGTGAGTTGCTACTGATGCTTTGCCCCACCTGGGGTGATGACTAGAGGATGGTCAGTGTTCTTGGTATAGGAAGTTTATATGAATCGTGGTATAGCTTACACACCTGAGTGATCCCAGACAAAAAACGGAGTCACCTCTTTGTCTAGTAATGATACTTCTAGGACTATATATCTCCCTACCCTGCACCCCAAGCCCAAATGTCTTTGGTTGGCTTCTCCTCTGAGCTCTTTCTCCCCTCCTTGCAGGGACACTGACCGTGTTGATCAAACGTGGTGAGCATTTGCAACAACCTGTCTGTGATGTCTGCATATCTACAATAACTTCACACTAACGCGCCATTTCCCCCTCTCTGCACTCATTGGGATGTAACCTGGGGCTGGGAGCACAGGCAGGCAGGTGGGCTTCTGGGAGAACCAAAGCAGCCAGCTGAGCAGACCATTAGGGCCGAGTCAGGCTGCAGCCCTGCACTCCCCTCCTGACTGCACAGGTCAACTCAGCCATCTTGCTTGTGACAAGAAGCGGTGCTTCAGCAGTTCTTGTGGGATAACCTGTTGGATTTTTAGAGTTTTTTGGGGGTGGCCAATCATTCTCTGAGATGCCACAATAATGCTAATGACTTCTAAGTCAAACAGCATCACTGCTCTTTTTTTTTTAAAGAGACCAGAAATGAACAGAGGTTGTCTTTCCAGAGAATTGTTTTAACATGAAAGACTTTAAGGGAAGACTCCACATAGGGTCTGTCAGGATCCCCTGAAGTCAGATTGAAAAGCTTACCTGATCAAATTTGTCAGGCTTTTGAGCTGAACTCTAGCAGGTGTGTTAAATAAATGTAAATATTCAGAAACAGATTGAGGTAATATTTCTGTGTAACCACAGGTTCTTGCTGACATGCTTTTCAGAATAGAGTTGTGAAGTACTTACTGTATTCTAGAAAAAGTTCTGTGTTTTAGTTTTCTGTCCTTCCATTACCCTGTGTCTAGACTTTTCCTTTTGTGGTTTTTGTCCTGAAAAGATACTCAGTATTCTCTCCTCTGTGCCTAGCTGGTCCTTAAACCAGTACTGGGTTTGCATTCTAAGGAACGTAAATGAAAAAACAGTGAGTGATGTTGGCTAAGAAGAATTTCCCTTTGCTGCTTTCCCCAAATCTTTGGCGAGCTGTGTTAGGCTCCTTGGAATCTCCTGTTCTTGGCTTATTGGGATTGGTTTGTCCTGTAAGGCCCATCAAAAGTGGGTTTGTAAGGTGGGCAGAAACTCATCCTCTGCCAGTTCCTTTCCTGTTAGCTGTGAAGAGGTGTCTTGTGTGGGTGTACAGCCCTGGGTGGGCTTTCAAGTGGAGGAGAGGGGAGGCATGAGGCCTGGGTACAAGTCAGGCCTTCAGGTAGAGTGAATAGTCCCTGGAGTTGCATGGGGGCAGGGGAGTGAGCCATAATTGACTGATACCTATCTAATAAGGGCATGTGTGTTCATCTGTGTTTTTGTCATTTCACACTGAGCATGTGTCTGTCACTGGTTGCTTGTCTCTGGCTTTGCATGCTGGGCGCAGAGCAGTCCTAGATGGCAGCAATCTATTCTCCATGTTGCTGTTGCTGCCTGGGAGCCTCTGGGGCAGTGGTCCTTTGGGCAAGGCTCCTCACTCCCCAGCTGGGCAGGGTATTTTCTCTCATCTGCAGGGCTTGTGGGAGTTCCACTGGCCTCTGGCCTCTCTGTGATCACACGCTACATAGAGGCTGTTGCCCAGGTGGGTGTGGCCACGGGATTTTCCTGGGCCAGGACTTACCCATAGTTAGCAGCTGCTTCTGCCCTGGGCTCATTTGCTTTCACAGATCTCTCATGAGCAACATCCTCCTGTCGACCTGGTAACCTTGAGCCATAGTGATGAGGCTGTGACTGATAGGTAGGGATCCCCTCTCTGCTTGGCTTTTTCTTGGCTAGACAAATGAAAGTTCACTCTTAGAGGAGTCTCCAGCACATTTGAATTGCACACAACTAAGTCCTGTCTTCTGAAGTTGGTTCCCCCACCCATATCTGCTACCAAAACTAATTTTGTTTTGTTTCTTCTCCTCACCTCAAGGAATTGTGGGAATGTATTCTGCTCCAGTTGTTGTAATCAGAAGGTTCCAGTTCCCAGCCAGCAGCTCTTTGAACCCAGTCGAGTATGCAAGTCTTGCTATAGCAGCCTACATCCCACGAGCTCCAGCATTGACCTTGAACTGGATAAGCCCATTGCTGCCACTTCAAACTGAAGCTACGTGACCTGGGGCAGGCAGAGGCCAAGCTGCTGTTCCTCTGACAGGCCCACGCAGCCTGGCAGACCGAGAGGCCCGTGCACTTTGGAATGGGGGCTTGGAACCACCTGTGCAGAGTGACAGAAATTTGGGATGTACCACTGGATTGTAGATTGATTTTTCTTTCCTGTTTTTTTTTTTTTTTTTAATCTCCCCTTTCCATGTTCCCCTGGTTGTCTTGAGGGAAAAAAAAAAAAAGGAAAAAAAATTTAATGGAATACCAGAGATTGCCAGGCCCCATGTAACTATAGAGCCGCCTGTTGTTAGGCGATGCTGAGGGTTGGCTTGGTTTCTCAGGATGGAAGGAGGCTGGTCAGAGTCAGGAGTGGAGGCCTGAGATAATGTAGGGGGAAGAGCCAGTGCTAACATTTGTGACCATTCCTCATGCCACATCAGAGCTGGCTGGAAGCATCTTCCCCTAAGAGCATTACCCTGGGTGCCCTCTCCCCCCTGCAAGGGGCCAGTTCCACCTACAGACAGTTGAGATTGGCTTTTGGGGGAAGGAAGGTGTATGTTGTTCTGAGGCAAGTGAGAGGGGAGGGGCTGGAGATGGGTGGTCAGCGTGCTCTCCCCATGGGATCGTGTTTAGCTTGATCTATGGCTCCCTTCGCCAGGCTGTGTAGTGCTTCCCATGCTTCCCACTCTCAGGCATAAAAGTGCAGACTGGCCAGAGTGCTATTGCTGTGGCCAAGGCCAAAGCCTGCCCTGAGCCCAGGCACCTGGTCCCCCAAACAATCTCTTGTCCTTGGCTAGCACAGGGAGATCCAGACTCAGGGTTCCCAAAATTCCCCACTCCCAAAACCAACAAATCATGGACCTCCCCCTTAAGGGGTAGAATCAGCCTTTTAGAGTTCAAGCCTCTGGAAATGGGGCATGTCCCATACAATCAGCCTTCCTCCTCCTGCCCTGCTCCTGTGCTGCTGGCAGCAGTGAGGGCCCACTAGGTGACTCTGCAGTCCTTAGAGAAGTGACACAGCCCGTAAGCAATTCAGGGCACCTCCCCTCAGTAAGCTTTGATGTGGTCCCCAAAGAGCCTTAAATCAAGAATATTTGTGGTGGAGGTGGGCATGGGGAAGGGGTGGAGAGTTTAGGTTTGTGCATTGTAATCTTGGTTGGCATCCATGTTTTGTGCCTGCCCTCCCTTTTGTGGGTAGGGCCATGCTTGGGTCTGCTAAAGCTGCTAAGTGGTCACAAGGCGGATTGTGGTGAGTGGTGGGGATGAGACCAGGGAACTCTTCTGACGCTTTCTGGAAGCGGTTCCCTGTTCCAAGACAAGCTCTGTCTCAGGAAGGTGGCTCCTGTGTGTGCCTGGACATGGTTAAGATGGGGCCCAGAAGCCATCCCTGGAGCAACCAATCCAGGCAAAGCCAAGAGCACCTGAGCACGAGCCCGACTTCCCAGTGGCAGCAGGTTGCGGAGTTTGAATTTCGTGAAACAGGGTGTCGTTCTCCACACTCTGTGTGGTCTTCCCGTGCAGATAGGGAGAAGTCAGTCTAACTGAAGATTGTGCATTTCTTAGTGACAGGTGCCAAGAGGTTATGATACGGGTTTCTTGGGTCTGATGTACAGTGTGAATAAATGCTTGCAGCTCTTAGCCCTTTTTTGATCAATGAAGCACTTTTTTAATATTTTCCTTTGTATGTAAAGGAGGAGCCGTAACTCTCCGTAGCTGTACATATAACCCCTTTTTCCTAAAGAGGAGTCAGTCAGTGCTCCTATATTTTTCATTTTTTGTCAAAGCAAGAAGTAAATACTTTAGAACTGTTAAATATATAAATAAAGTGAATAAAGTTTAGTGTTCCGCATGGTAGTTTGCTAACACGTTCCGATTTTTTCCCTTCTGGTTTATCTCCTTTATCCCTTTCCGTCTTACACAGAAGCAGTTTGAAGTGCTGCTGGGAACCTGGACTTTGGCAAAGGAAAACTAGATTTCTTTTCAACTCTGGACCTTGGCAAGGAACTGTACCATGATGCCCAAGCACTGAAACACATTTCCATGGTGGTTTTACCCCTAACATTAGCTTCCAAAGCTAAAAAAGAAGCAGTCAGGCTCCGTAACAATCAAGTGGTTCTTCCTCATCTGAAGAACTGAGCATCAATAGTAATTAAAACTACCTCTGGCCTCCAAGCTCCTCTTTTTTTTTTGCTGCTGCTGCTGCTCTGATTTCAGGGCACCCCTACCCAGTGGAGTGAAAGATGTTGGGGGGGAGGATGGCTAGCTGGTTTGTTCTGTGATTGCAGCATCAGCCCGGGAACTGAAGGGTCACAGATTCAATTCCAGTCAAGGGTATGTACCTTGGTTGCAGGCTGGATCCCTGGCCCCAGTTGGGAAGCAACCAATCCACGTGTCTCTCTCTGTCTCTCCCCCTCCCTTCTACTCTCTAAAAATCAGTAGGGGGAAAAAATCTAGTGAGGACTAACAAAACAAAAAAAAGATAGTGCTTTTGTCTGTTCTTGAATGAGAGAGGGGGATAAAATCTAGTGAGGACTAACAAAACAAAAAAAGATAGTGCTTTTGTCTGTTCTTGAATGAGAGACTTTAGACAGAAGCTGAATGGGATGTGATTGGATTATGTGCCTAACTAGGGGTCTCTTTCCTCCCTCCACAGAGGGGAGAACCTGTTTCTTAGGTATGCAACCAGCCAGCAAGGCCATAGCTTCTAATCACGTCTTGGCTAGCTCTTCCTCTTCGGAGAGGGGATTGTCTTTCCCTGTGTGTCACTGTTATGCAGTTCTTCCCTCGGGAAGGCTGGTGTTGAGTGGTGCTCAGCTCTGGGGTCCCCAGCCCACTATCTCCATGCTGTGCTGGTTGGGCTTTGTTTAAAGGGACCTGCTCGGAGGGCCTTAACTCTGAGGCAGGCTTTCCAGGGTCAATTTCTGGATAAATGTTCTCTCTGCCTAGAACGCAAGCACTTAAAAGCAGCTCAGCTGGTTCTAGTGTGAAAGCTGCAAGTGCCTTCCACCCACGTTTGAGCATTAGCCTGTCTTCTGGGAGGAGAAGCTGCTGTCTCAGCTGCCTTCAGTCCAGCACGGAGCCCACCAGTCTGTGTTCAGACCAATTTGTAAAAAATCTGTCTCATAGCCAAGGTGTGTCTACACACAGCCCTTATTGTTTCTGAGGTCTAATGGCTTAATCCTCTGAGTTCAAACACCAACAGAACCTAGCAAGGCTGCTGATGCCACAGGTGGAGAGCTGCAGAGACCTGCACAGCGTGGGTTGAAGGCAAGGACTTACCCCGTGAAGATGGCTGTATGTGGAGAATGGTTCAAGGACAAGGCCAGCTTTCTTCAGGCCGTCCATCAGGTGGAGGGATTTGGTCTGAAGGAATGGGGTAGTACCAGCAACTCAGCTGCTCTGAGTTTTCCTATCCTGGTACTCATTCAGTATTTCCCTTCTTTCTATACTTCGGCCTCCTTATCCCAGTCCCCAAAATGATAGGGCTGCCTTAATCCACTGGGTTTTTCTAGTGAGGATGTATAGAAAATTATTTCTTCAGTAATTTTGCTAATATGCTCCCTGTTCATTCCTATGTTAGCAAAGAATATTCTAAGAATTAAAAAGGTACTGTGGCAGATTTAAAGGAGAATGAACAAAGTGGAATTTAGGGTTTGTTAAGTAATTTCTAGCTATCAAAGAATATCAAGTGGGAATTAAGATTACAGGCAGTTGTCCTTGATATACTTGGCTGGTGCACATTGAGAGTAGGAGATCCATGCCTGTTGAAGTTGTTAACCCTAGCCCTGACCTCTATTGACCCTTTAAGAATGAAAACTGATTTAAAGGTGCTTTCTCAGGATTTCATTAGCTGGCTTGAGTGACCTGTCCCCAGCTGCACCACCCGATTGCATCAGCAGAGATAGGGCTAGTAGCAGGGTTAAAAAAAGGGCCTGGGCTATAATAACCAGAGGTTGCAGGGCCCTGGCTCTCCATCTGAACTTTGCATAACATAAGCAGGAGTCCCAGCTGCTTAGTTACATTTTCTAAGAACGTGTGTTCTAAGCTGAGTTACTGACAAGATTTCTGGAGGCAGGAGTAGGAGGCAGCCCTCCTAAGCCTCTGACTCCAACATGAGCCGTGCTGTCCGCTGTCCTGAGCCCATAACCAGCACTGACCCTTTGTTCCCCTCCTGTGTGTAGAGTTCATTCCATGCAGATACCAGCTGCCAACCCCAGTCAAACAGGCTCTTTCTAGGCTCGGACAGAGGCAGGAAAGGTATGGAAGGGGAAAGGGCACCCTCTAAAATGGGAATTAAAAGTTTTAAATGCTGCTCTTGTATTTTATTTACCACTTAGTCTTTTGATTCATACCTGAGTTCTTAGTTAACTTTCTTATAGTGCTCATAACAGTTGCATTTCAGTTGTATTTTCAGTGACACTTGTTTTATATTGGCATTTAAAATTGGCCTTTAACTGCCTCCCGATTGATTTATAAGATTAAAAGAAAACAAACATGTAACCACGGGGGCTTGGATGCTGTTACGAAATACACTGTGTTGCTTCTGACAGTAAGTGCCTGCCTATTGTAATAGCACTGATTCTGCTGTAGCCTCAGTGACCATTTAAAACAAAATAAATGTGTCATTTTCACCCACAGACAGTTGCTTAGCCCCTGGGTTCAGGTTCTCTAGCCAATGCTGTGACCAGTGTGTGGGGTATGAGGGATCAATCAGCTCAGCCCCTCAGTCTGTCTGGGAGATAGATGGCCTGGTGGGAAGGGGCAGCAGGGGGTATGGAATACTGACTTAGAGGTGAAAGGCCTTAGATTAGTGTCATGTTTTCCCTGCTGTTCTGTCAGGCCTCATGGGGAGGGAGCCCCCAGGCCCATTGAGTATTAGGCTTCCAGGTGAAATCTGACTTGAAGAAAGGTTTTGGTGTTCAGAGTTACTGATTTAGTCCAACCTCCTGGTTTCTGTTGAAACTGAGGCTCAGGGCACAGCAAAGATTCATCCGGGGTTACCAATGAATAAATAGCAAAGTTTGAATTAAAAATTCTTTCCTGACCCCTCCCGCTCAGTGTTCTTGTGCTTCTAGAAGACAGCGAAGACAGCCTTAGATAAATAGTTACCTTAACCTGGTCCTCTTTGAGTTAACCAAGCCAGAAATCTTGGAAAAAAGCTTAGTTGCTACTAAAATCAAAGGTTTTGATATAATCCAGTGTTTTGGGTTTTCCTTTTAACCTTTCAAGTACATAAAATATATTACTAGCATGAACTGTCTAAGTTCAAGTCAAAACACTGTCCTAAATCAGTGAAGTTGCAAGGGGGCATTTTTGACTAGTGCAAATGGGTAGTTGTGAACTATCTTAGCATCCAATTTATTTCTGAATTTGTTTGTATGATATGGAGAAAAATCCTGACTGTATATAGAAAATCGGTTGCAAATGGTAATAGTCACAGCTTGCCTGCAATCTCTGGTTATTATTGACAAGACTGAAGTAGATGCTTGATAAAAACGGGTTAATAGAATATCCAACACCTGCTTTCAGTCTTTACCCCTCACATATCAAGTAAGAATCATCCAATGGTTATAATCACTAAAATTATTTTATGGTGAAAGCCACTAGCATGGAGTTGCAGCAGGTGATGACAGCACTGAACCAGAGCCCTCTAGATCAACGACCCTGAGAAGCCCACATAAGCACAGCAACGAAGGCCTTACTGTGAGGTCTCAGGCAGCCTAAGTGAATGCCCATTCTTCACCTGCATGTGCATATTAAAGATGATTTTTAATATTTAAAATTACATTTCAAGCAAATGTCTGCAGAGAACCCCTAAAGCACTGCCTCAAAAACACTAGTTTGGTGGAAAGAACCTGTTTCTGTCTCTCCCCCTCCTTTCCACTCTCTCTAAAAATCCATGGAAAGATAACCTCAGGTGAGTATTAACAACAACAAAAAGCTATTAAATGTCTAGGGAAAAACCAAAAACAAGGAAAAAAAAATGGCCCTACGTTAGGCTTAGTCTTAGGAGAAAAACACACTAACCATTAAAAATATTGATAAATTGGTTTTCCTAAAAATTAGAGATCATCAAAAAAACACTTTCAGGAAAAGACAAGCCACAGATGCAAAACACATTTAGGATAAAGAACTTATATCCAGAATATATAATCAACTCTTATAATTTCTTAAGATAAACAGCCCAATTTAAAAGTGAATGAAAGATTGAACATACACTTGACTAAAGATGTAAAAATGGCAAATAAGCATAAGAACAGATGCTCAGCATTATCAATCACTAACAAATACAAACGAAAACCACGAGTTACTGCAGATACCCTGTAAATGGCTAAAACTAGAAAAGATTGGCAATACTAAGTAGTGATGAGATGAGTAACAACTGGACACTCATACTTGCTGGTGCAAATAAAAAATGGCAAAGCCATTTGGAAAAAATCTAGGCAATTTCTTAAAAACATTTTTACCAATGTGACACAGGATCTGCTTTTAGATGTTTACCCAAAAGAAACAAAAACATGTCACACAAACACCTGAATATGAATATTCATAGCACTTAATTCATAACAGCCCCAAACTGGAAACAACCAAAATGTCCAATGAAAAACTAACAAAAAAACAACCAACACCCAATGTCCAATGATTGGTGAATGGATAAATCATGGTACATCCATACAATGAAATATTAGTGGGCAATAAAAAGGAACAAACTACATGAATCGACATGGATGAATTGCAAAAGCACTCTGATAGGTTTAAAAAAAGGCAGGAACAAAAGAATGCATAACATTCCACTTACATGACATCTGGAAAAGGCACAATTATAGGGATGGAAAAAAGATCAGCGGTTGCCAGTGACTTAGAATGGAGAGAGGATCTGACCAAAAAGAAGCATGAGAAAACTTTTCAGGGTGATTAAAAAGTTTTGATCTTGATGTGGTGGTATACATTTTTCAAAATTCACAACTGTATACTTATAAAGAGTGAATTTTATTGTATATAAATCATACTTCAATAAATCTGACTTTTAAAAATAAATTTCAAAGTTAACACAAAAATTTAGTACTTTGCAAACAAAGTATTCCCTTTAAGAACAGCCTGATATAGAATAAGATGTAGAATGATGTGTTGGGTGAAGTAAATTGGAAACAACAAGAATGAAAATATTATCTCCTATATCCATGATTTCTACCACTTAGATTTAGAACAGTGATGGCCAACCTTTTGAGCTCGGCGTGTCAGCATTTTGAAAAACCCTAACTTAACTCTGGTGCCGTGTCACATATAGAAATTTTTTGATATTTGCAACCATAGTAAAACAAAGATGTATATTTTTGATATTTATTTTATATATTTAAATGCCATTTAACAAAGAAAAATCAACCAAAAAAATGAGTTCATAGGTTCGCCATCACTGATTTAGAAAGATGAAGAGGAAGAGACCTATGCCAAGGTGTAGCCCAAGGCATGACTTCTGAGTTTTTCTGCTTTCCTATGACTTGGCAAATAAAAGGCATTCATTAAATGCTGTGGAAATGAACTTATGCTTGGTCCTGAGGGACATGTGGCCTAATTAAAACTGTGGGCATGGTAGATTAGCTAGCTCAACATGAATGATCCCCAAGGCCACCTTCAGTGCCAATAATTAAGCAGAAGCACTCGTGTAAGATGTGGAAAAACTGTTATACTCATGGTTGTGGTTTATTACAATGAAAGGATACAGATTGGAGTCAACAAAGGAAAGCCATATAGAACAAAGTCCAGGAGAAAAAGGCAGGCTTCACAGTTGTACTCACCTCTCAGACATACAGAATACTCCACCAAACCGCAGCAGAATAGACCCATCTCAAAAGCATATGGAACATTCTCCAGGACAGATTACAAAACAAGTCTTAAGAAATTTAAGAAGTTGAAATCATACCAAGTATATTTTCTGATCACATGGATAAAACTAGAAAGCCATAGCAAAAGGAAAACTGGAAAGTTAGACCTCTCAACATACAGAATACTCCACCAAACCGCAGCAGAATAGACCATCTCAAAAGCATATGGAACATTCTCCAGGACAGATTACAAAACAAGTCTTAAGAAATTTAAGAAGTTGAAATCATACCAAGTATATTTTCTGATCACATGGATAAAACTAGAAAGCCATAGCAAAAGGAAAACTGGAAAGTTCACAAATATGTGGCAATTAAACAACACACTTGAACAATCAATGCGTCAAAGAAGAAATCTCAAGGGAAATTGAGAAATATCTTGAGACAAATAAAAACAAGAAAGGCTAAGAATCTGGCAAATGATTCCAAGGATGATCAAGTGTAGTAAAAAGAATAGAAGATTTGTTTCCAACGCAGGTGTTTCTAGTCCAACTCTTTCCTAGAACTTTATGCTATCAGTCACTTCTTACACCATATCTGCAGTTACTCTTTGCTACAAGATTCTTCCGTTTACCAATATGGGTGTCTCTCCTCCAATGTAATCACCCTTGCATTTGGGGGAGGAGGGAAATATTACTGGTTAGCGTGAAGACAATGATTAAACCATATTTAGAAAGAAAAAAACAGTACAGTTTAAATCAGAAAGGGGACTGCTCAGTTTGGATGTTTCTACAGTAATCAAGGTAAGAAGTAACCAGGACCTGAGATAGAGTGGTGACATGAGAATGAAAGGAGGAAATAATGCCAGAAAAGTTATGTAAGTAAAACTACTAAATCTCAGCAAATGATTGCATGTGGGACAGAGGGAAAAGGAAGAATAAAAGAGAATGGGTTCACCCTAGCTGGAGGCTCAATTAGTTGGAACACATCCCAATACACCAAAGGTTACAGGTTCAATCCCTGTCAGGGCACAGGAATGGGTAAAAAACAAATCTCTCTCTTTTCCCTCCCTCTCCCTTCCTCTGTTTAAAATCAATACAAAAAAAAATTAAAAAGAGAATGGTTTTCAAGCAGACTTCTATAGCCACCCATAACAAATAATACAGGCCCTAGCCAGTTTTGCTTAGTGGATAGAGCACTGGCCTGTGGACTGAAGGGTCCCAGGTTCAATTCTGTTCAAGGACACATGCCCAGATTTCCGGTTCCATCCCCAGTAGGGGGCGTGCAGGAGGCAGCTGATCAATGATTCTCTCTCATCGTTGATGTTTCTCTCTCTCTCTCCCTTCCTCTCTGAAATCAATAAAAAATATATTTAAAAAACACAAATAATACAGATTTTAAAAAATGTTTATTGAGAGAGAGAGAGAAAGGGAGAGGGAGAGAGAGCTAGAAACATCAATGATGAGAGAGAAACATCGACCAGCTGCCTTCTGCATGCCCGCTACTGGGGATTGAGCCTGCAACCCTGGCATGTGCCCTGACCAGGAATAGATGCTCAACCACTGAGCCAAACCAGCTGTGCCAAATATACAGATTTTATAAAATTTGTTCAGGAAAGTCACTAAGCAAATAAATAGCAACAACAAGCTCTGAAAAGGCAGGGGATCTGATTTTCAGAATTGCCACCCTATATTTTAAATGTCAAGTTTTCAATAAAAATTACAAGATATGCAAAGAAACAAGTATCACACACACATACACACTCACACAGTCAAGAGAAATTACTAGACAAAAACTTTAAGCTCAATATGTTCAAATAAGTAAAGGAAACCAAGGACTAAAGAATGAAAGAAAAATATGAGAATAATGGTTTCAAATAATGATAAATGGAAAAATAATATGACCAACAGAAAAAGGAAATTGGAGTGCATTGTTCCAAAAATCAACTCCACTGTGCATAATGTGAATATATCCCAGTTAATTGCTTTGAAACTATTTTGGATTCTTCCAATAACATATGTGCATTTACTCAACTGTGTTGATTAAACATGTCCTAAGTCTAGGCAGGTTATTGATAAGGTCACACTTCGGATTCTCTCATTGCCTCTTACTATAATACAGTGGTTCTCAACCTTGGCTGCACATTAGAATCACCTGGGAATCTTTTTAAAATCCTGATTTCTGGGCCTCATCCTCCGGAAATTCTGTTTCTTTGTTATGGGATGGGGCCACAACATCAGTAACAAAGAAACAGAATTTCCAGAGGATGCAGCCAATGTGCAGCCAAGGTTGAGAACCGCTGCTCTAATACATCTTTCAGTTCTGTGCACTGTGGCTCAGGTTAAGAGAGGCCCCGGCACATTGAGAATGTGGCTTTCATAGAAACCTGGCTTTCTGGGATAGCTCTTTTAGGTGCAAATTATAGTAAACCTCATGCAGTTCTTTCTCCCTTCTATTCTTAAAGCTATGTAGGTAATTTTCCTGTGATTTCTTACTTTCCAGTTGTTTAACCTTTATCTATCTAGGAAGAAAGTGGTTTTTGTTTGTTTGGTTAATGAGAAGAAATTTTAGAATAGTCTGCCTTAGATGTTTTGTATTATTTAATTCAAATCATGTGAAGATTAGTACTCTGAATCTTAAATTAGGGACCTTCCCATCAGAGGTCATTAGTACTCACACATTTATCATTAAGTTAGTATTAACCAGGGGTGGGGAACCTTTTTTCTGCCAAGGGCCATTTGGAAATTTATAACATCATTCATGGGCCATACAAAATGATTAAGTTAAAAATTAGCTTGCTATATTTGATCGAACATATAATTAATTCACCCGTAATGCGTTGGTAGGGCCAGACCAAATGATTTCACGGGCCTTGTATGGCCCACAGGCCAGACATTCCCACCTCTGTTTATACTATAAACTAAGGATGAAACAAAGCCCCTCTTGTGACTGCAGTACAAGTTCTAAACCATTTTTTGGTAACTGACATTTTCCAAGTATCAAATGTGTCTAAAGTAAAAGGCCTCAAAATATGGGCTGTCAGTAGTGGAGTAATTTTTGAGCAATCATCTCAGATTTCTGTGCAGATGTACCAAGTAGCAATCATGAAAAGTCAGTTTAAAATCTATTTCATTTGAAACCTTTTCTATTAAATGATAAACATTAAGAGAAATAACATCATTTTACATGTCACCAAAACTTCATAGTCAGCAAAAAACAGAACCAGGTAGTCAAATAGAGCATTGCTATAATGCTTGAGAATGCAATCATGTCCTTGACATCATTTCTTAGTCGGGGCACTCATGCAGGCCTGTCACTTACATCCGCTGTCATATAGTCAGCAAAAAACAGAACCAAGTAGTCAAGTAGAGCATTGCTATAATGCTTGAGAACGCAATCATGTTCTTGACATCATTTCTTAGGGCACTCATGCAGGCCTGTCACTTACATCCGCTGTCATTTCTTGTTCCAATTCATTAAACCCTAGGCTTTCCCAGAAACACACAACCCACATGGAGATTCTTCTGCCAGTCAGAAAGAGCAATCTGAAGGATGCAGAAATTGATATGCAACTCCTGAGTGGGCATGAGGTCCATAATAAATTGCCACCTACACATGGAGTTATATTTTGTAGGTTGACAGTGAACAGGCAGGAACAGTAGGAGCTCAGATTTAGACCTTACAGTCAGGGCTTATATCATATTGATTGACTTCTCTTTGGCTGCCAAAGTAGGTTGACAGTGAGCAGGCAGGAACAGTAGGAGCTCAGATTTAGACCTTACAGTCAGGGCTTATATCATATTGATTGACTTCTCTTTGGCTGCCAAAGAATGGATCAAATTCAGAAGCTAAAGCCAAGCTGGCATTCCTTTATCTTTTCCTTTCTCTCAAAAAAAAATACCCTAAATAAGTTAGGCAGTATAGCAGATCAGACGCTAAAACCAAGCTGGCATTCCTTTATCTTTTCCTTTCTCTTAAAAAAAAAAAATACCCTAAATAAGTTAGGCAGTATAGCAGTTTACACACAGAGGCTTGATTCAACACTTAATTATCTATATCATTTTGCCTCTCTTTCCTTCTCAGTAATGCTGAAAATTTTAGGACTCCAGAGTCACACTCATAAATACATTTATAAACATTACTGACACCCCCCCTAAAAAAACACACCTGGCTACTGCATGCCCCAATGGAGATCAGGATAAAATACCCTAATTCGGAAATGAGAAGGTTTGAAATAATACAGCTGGCATGAGAGAGCCACATCTGACTTAACCTTAGTGAGGAAGAAGTCAAAGATGAAAGGGGATTCTCTCTTTTTAGATCTCCTATTAACCATGACTGAGGCACTTGGAATTGCAAAGGCAACACGTAGCTTTCAGAAGCATGTTTCTTCCGGAAGTAAAAAGAATCTTACACCTTTTCTTTCCTAGTTTTAAAGTGGTGGGCAAATGTCATTCGTCTTAGGTAGTCTAACCATTGCCCAAGAATGATCAAAGGAAATTGTATGCATATGCTGTCCTCTTAAAATGCCAGCTCCTTCGTGAAGCTGTCCTGATTCCCTAATCAGAATGCATAGCTTCCTCTCTCCACTCTATCATACAATTTATATCTCCATTAATATTTGCAAACTACTTTCTATGTGAGTAATGTGTTTACAATGTTTCCCTCTCTTATTAAACTGTGAACTTCCACAGCTCGGGGACCGATCATTATCTCTCTGGTCCTCACCGTGCCAAGCAGAATAAATGCTCGATGAATGAATAAATATGGTGGTGTCAGCTTTATGATGATTGGAAGTGACGATGATTTTAAGAGTTCTAATAAAAGTTGAATGCAAACAGGATAAAGCAACCACACTTTCTACTTAGCTGCTCTCTCCACCCTAATCTCCTTTCTCTGTATTTGGTATCACTGCATACATTGGAGAGAGAGATGCATCTAGACATGTCCTCCTGGGAATACATTTTATCTTCAATATGTCTATTTTGATAACCCTCAAGTAAACCATCTTTTGGAGAAGATTTCCAAGGTTACAGTGCAGCTGATGGGGAGAGTTTCAATCAGTCAGACAAATGGCATCTCTAATTCCCATGACAAACACAGTGTGCTATCAGATGCCCCAGAGAAACCCCAAGATTCTGCAAGCGGACAGCATTTCTCCACGAGACTCTACTGACAATGTGCTGCCTATTTAAAATGATTAAGAGGAGGAAAGAAGGAACCTGAATTTCTTTAACTGGAAGGAAAAACGTCTTTAATTCTCAAAACAAAGGTCTAACCAGAGACGGATTAATGAGGAGCGACAACTGTTTCAGGTACAGAGTAGAATGAAACCTGTCTAAAGAGAGAAAGGTTCACTTTAGGCAATGGAAGTCATCTCAAAAAGGTATCTTCCCCCTGTTTTCATCTGTTTCACATTGTAGAGTTTGGCAAAACTTTTAACAACTGGTTATTTGGAAATTTCTAAACAATGATCAGTTTCTACCACAATGTACATTTTTTCTTTCCAAAACAAATAAGAAACTTTGCTCTGACAGGGAAAATTCCCAATCTCTTATCATTGAAAGGTACCAAAGAAGCTGGGAAATTGTCTGAATTTCATATAGCACTTTTGAGTTCATTAGCCATTATCCCTAGGTCTGTATTTAATCAAAGATGAAAGTACAGCCCTGGCCGGTGTGGCTCGGTTGGTTGGAGCGTTGTCTGTACACAGAAAGGTCGAGAGTTCCATTCCCAGTGAGGGAACGTAACTGGGTTGCGGGTTCGATCCCTGGCCCAGGTCATGCAGGAGGCAACCAATCGATGTTTCTGTCTCACATTGATGTTTCTCTCTAAAAATCAATGAACAGGATTAAAAAAAAAAGGGGGGGGGAGGAAGAATAAGAGCTCAAAAGCTTTTAGGAGACAGGAAGCAAGCCTTTGGCTCGGGATTTTTGTGTTTGAGTGAGTGATAAATCAGGTTCGCAGAGAAGTAATCAGAAATGAGACTGGCTGGAGATAAGAAAGAGCCTTGAAAGGAGAGGTGTGAGACCATGGGTTGTACTTGTGACTTGGTGCCTCTTAACCAGCTTAGGGACCTTGAGCAAATTACTTACACTCTCACCTGTAAAGTAAGAGACTAGACTCTGATGATTTCTAAAGCCCCCTGTAGCACTGTCCATTTTTAATGGCCTAATATTTATTCCTTAAGTCATGGGTTAGGCGAGTTCATTCACCTCTCTATTTGAATACCTTCAATGAACATAACAGAGGGCAGCCTCCTCAAGGAGTTCCTAAATCAGCGGGGAAAGTGAAGGCGCTCCCCACAGCTCCTAACACAGGTGCTCATCCGTCCAAGGAAACCAGCAGGCACTGAGGACAGAAAGGAGTAGGACAGTGGTTCTCAACCTTGGCTGCACATTAGAATCACCTGGGAGTCTTTATAAAATCCTGATTTCTGGGCCTCATCCTCCGGAAATTCTGTTTCTTTGTTACTAATGTTGTGGCCTCAGCCCATAACAAAGATTCCCAGGTGATTCTAATGTGCAGCCAAGGTTGAGAACCACTGGAGTAGGAGAAACTCCATCGCTCTCAGGAGGAAGAGAAGGTAATTTATTGTTTCAGTCCAGCCATGCTCATTGAGTGTGCCAGGCACTGGGGATCCCGGGTGACCCTGACCAACCAGGCCTCTAAATGAAGCCTGCTTATATATATAACTAGGAGGTGGAGGAGAAAAAAAACACACACAAGAAAACAAACAAAAAAACCCAACAACACAGGCTAACAAATACGTAAATAAAAAATAAAACCCAGGTTGTGTGATAAGTCCTATGAAGGAAATAATGGGAGGGAATAACTGTATTTAGGGGTTAGCATAGGCCAGAGGGGGAAGGCTCTTTGGAGACTCTGGTAGTCAACTGAGCTGAGACCTACAGGCAGATGAGAAGCAAGCAGCCAGCATGGAGGGCTAGCGATTTAGCCAGAGGAAGCCGGTAAAAGCGGAGGTTGGAAAGGGCTGGAGCAGAGAGAGAGAGACTATCTGTGTGGCTGGAGCTTGGAGAGCAGTTCATTCTGGAAAGTACAGGTTTATAGCAGCAGTTCTTACCAAGGGCGATCCTCCCCCCCCCCCCCCCCCCCCC
>NW_005361573.1:3969762-3970454 GCF_000412655.1 Myotis brandtii
AGGGGAAACCCCCCCCCCCCCCCACGTGTGACAATATCTGAAGACGTCTGGGTTGCCACGATTTGGGAAGGGGGTGAAAGTGTCTTGCTGCCGAGGTTGGGAAGCCCTGCTCTAAAGGAACATTACATCCCAGCTTTGGGTGTTCGTCATTATTTTATAAACTCGTGTTTTTGCCAACTTGAATCCTCCCCCCGCCCCCTTTACTTTCAGAAACAAAGTGAAAAACAGACTTCACGTGGCCCACGGCTTCGTCCACTCCCTGAGGAAATCCCGTGGCAGAGGTTCCGGGGCCTGCACGCAGCTGAGAAAGCCCACGGGGCAGGGGCACCTCCACACACCACCCGGAAAGGGCTCTGCAGCGGGGCGCTGCTCCCGGGGGCAACCCTGCCGAAGGGACCGGGTTAGGGGCAGGTAGCGAGCACGTGTGCACGTTCTGTTTGCCTAATTACAAATCCATGTCAAAAACAATGCAATGTTGGGCCTATGCATAGGAAAGAAGTGGAGGTGCCATCGAGGGTTGAAACTCCCGCCGTCCGGGCTTCTAAACCCCCTTCCGCGCGGGCCCCGCACCCGGCCCCTCCAGGTTCCAGCTTCCCCTCCCCCACGCCGCCCGGCGCTGGCCTCACGGTCTCTCTGGGACCCCGTGGCCCGGGGCCAAGGCTTCGCATTAGCCCCAAGGTCCCTCGGCCTCT
>NW_005361573.1:3971211-3978628 GCF_000412655.1 Myotis brandtii
CGGGGGTGGGGGTGGGGGGGGAGGCGTCTCCCCAGGAAGCCCCGCGGCAGGCTGTCCTCGAGGTACCGGTTACCCAAGTCCAAGGCACCGTTGGGTCCTGGGTAGCCCCGCACCCCCGGTTTCCCGCGACGCCCCGTCGGGCCAGGCGTCGGAAGGGCTGGAAACGCCGAACTAGAGACGCCAGGGAGCCGGCGTGAGGGCTGGTAAACTGTGCACAGGTGTCCGGCCGGGAACACGGGCCGGTGTTAAGGGGGCCGGGCGTGGAGGGGGCCGGGCCTGCCAGGGGCCTATTGGACGCCGCTCGGCCCTTATTTGCATATTCATGAAGCAGGGAGAAGGCTGGACGCCGGAGTCCGCTTGGAGAGGTGATGAATTATTCATGAAGTGTTTCGCCCCGCCCTAGAAGGCCTGGTTGATTATTCATGAGCTCGAGAGGCGGGTTTGAACCGGAACAGGCCGTTGTCGCGCCGTCGGCGGGGAGAGGTGGTCGGGCGAGGGCCGCGAAGGAAAAGGGCCCTGGAGGAGACTGTCCGTTTCTAGTCTCTGTGAACTTTTCCTTTTCTTTTCGCTGGAGAGGTTCGATCCCCGATTTGAAAGTCTATCGCGGGGCGCCACATACTGTGAGGAGGAACGTCGGGGCCGAGGAGAAGGCCTGGGGGGAGCTTGTAGGTAACACGGCCCCCTCCCTCCACGGTGGGCGTTGGCGACGGTCACGTTTCCCGGGTGTGTGTGGGGGGGCGGGGAGGTGGAGACAGTTCCCCGGGGACACCCGCACCCCCACCATCTTAGGCAGCGTTTCAGTTGAGATGTCGGTGGAAGAGGAGGAATCCGTCTCGGAGAGGAAGGTGGCGGAGGCGACCAGGACTCTGCGTGTTGCAGGGAGTCGGGCGTGGAACCTTCGGGATTGCGCTCCGCGAGCTCCGGTGTTTCCCCCGCCGCCATGGCGGTTTTCCCGCCAGGATCGATGCTCAGCGCAGACCCAGAGGGTGGGGATGGGTCCCCGCCAACCAGTGACCTGAACCGTCCTTTCACTTTATACCCGGGATTTGCCGTTTAATCTCCGTGGACTTTAGCTCCCCAAACACTAGAGGGGAGAGAGTGTCTTGGAAACGCAGGATTAGCCAATCGCCAGAACGTGTTCAAGTTTTGCCGAGCACTGGACGGGGCGTGCGGTACATCATGTACTTGGCTGGTGAAAACGGAAAAAAAAGAAAAAAAGAAGTATGGTTCTTGCTCTTAGAAGAGCGCTTAATCTAATTAGGGCGAACATCTCATTTCTCCCCCCAAGGAGCCATAAATCTTTTGAGATGTGTGAACAGTCTTTTGCATTTTTTGTAATCCTAGGGGAAGCTTAGCACATTGTAGTTGCCCAGTAATAAAATGTTGAATGAATGAATGATTAAAGTAGCGTGAAGAAGATATTTAAAAAAAAAAAAAGCGAGCATGAACAAATACCCAGCTAATAGAGCGGAGACCATTTCCTCTGCGTGAACCTGGAGCAGGGGAATTATCGGGGCCAAATGGGATTTGTTAAAAGGGGGAGTCATCATTTAGGAAAACAGACGTGAAACCTTGGAGTCCCTGGATGACCTTTGGCAAACCAAGTCCTCTTGCTGGACTTTGCTTTCCTCTTCTTTATAGTTTTGTATTTTAAATTTAAATCCATGACCCATTTTGAGTTAACATATGTATATTAATTCACCTAAGTCTCCCCTGCCCCCAAGCCTTATGGATTTCCTACTGTGCCAATACCATCCTCCTATATAAAAAAAAAGGCTATTATGCAAATCGACCCAATGGCGGATCTACCGGTGGCTATGATGCACACTGACCACTAGGGGGCAGATGCTCAACGCAGGAGCTGCCCCCTGGTGGTCAGTGCGCTCCCACAGGCGGAGCAGCCGCTCAGCCAGAAGCCGGGCTCATGGCTGGCTAGTGCAGCGGCGGTGGCAAGAGCCTCTACCTCTGTGGCAGCACTAAGGATGTCCAACTGCCATCAGGCGGACATCCCTCATGGGCTCCCAGGCTGCGAGAGGGTGCAGGCTGGGCTGAGGGACTGCCCCCCCTGAAGTGCAGTGAATTTCATGCACTGGGCCTCTAGTTGGTTATAAAGACTACCCTTCCTCCACTGAATTGTTTACCCTTTTCTTTAAAAGGAAGGGACTGGATTAGTTATAGAGGATGTCTCTTGTCCCTTCAGTTGTAGAGCCCATTTATGTTGAGAGAGGAAAGACGGGAGGGAGAGAGAGAGAGTGAGAGTGAGAGAGAGAGAGAGAGAGAGAGAGTGAGAGAGAGAGAGAGAGATGAGAAACATTGAGAAGTTGTCTCCGGTACATGCCTGACTGGGGATCAAACCCACAATCTTTTGATGTATTGACAACACTCCAACCAACTGAACCAGCTGGCTTGGGCCCTATTTTATTTCTTGCAGTCATTAAGGGAAACAATTGTCATGTTGAGTCAGATTTGAAGGTTACACTCGGAAATGAAAGTTATATTCTGAAGTCGACAAAGGATCCCTTGGAATCTTTAAGGACCAAATAAGTATTAGGTGGTTTTCAGTCTCATATAAAATATTGTAAAAGAGTGTCCCCTAGTGCTGCTCTGAAGAAGTCATTTGAGAGGAATTATTACCTGTTTGTTATCTCTGTCACCACCTTGTGGCCTCAAATAATTCTGCCGTCTTCTATTTGCAAAATCTTCCAGAATCTTGCATTAATCTATACACAAAAACAGGTCACAGGGTGATCCAGAATGGAATTTCTTTTAACGGACTATTTTACAAATATTTTGGTCAGAACTGGATAAAACCTTGAAAAGAAGCCACAGTTTAGATTAAAGCCTTTGAAAAGGGGAGTTTTACTTCTTTTTTTTTTTAAATGTAGTGAAGCAATGGAAAGAAAACCGGTTTTGTTTTTTCCTAAGGAACAGCTTAAGATGGAAGAAGCAACAGGAGAGCGCCTAGGCGGGGCTGCTTTGGCTCACTGAGAAGTCACAGAAAAGGGGGCCTTGGAGATGGGTTCAGGGGGTGAGCCTGGGATGGGCTGCTGCTGCCCATTGCTGCCCTGGTTGCCAGTCTCCTGGGTCCTTTAGAATTTAGGAGACGCACGCCTGTGGGAGAAGGTGTGGGTGTGCTACGGGGAGGCGGAGTGCCTAGATGTACTTTAAACAATGGTTTTTATTGTGGTAAAATGTACACAACAAAATTCACCACCTCGACCATTCTCTCAAGTGTACAATTCAGCGGCACCAAGCTCATTCACAGAGTTAGACAACCGTCACCACTATCCATTTCTAGAAAATTGTCATCATCCTGAATAGAAAGTCTGTACCCATTAAACTTCCATTCTTTCTACCCGCCAACCTCTGGTAACCTCTATGCTACTGTCTATGAATTTGACTACCTTCCTCATATAAGTTGAGTCATGCAGTATTTTTCCTTTTGTGTCTGGCTTATTTCACTTAGCATAAAATTATCCATGTTGCAGTATGTGTCAGAATTTCATTTCTTTTTAAAGCTGAATAGTTTTCCATTGTATATACCACATTTTTAAAAATTCAACTGCTGATGGATAGTCCCATCTTTTGGCTATTGTAAATAATACTGCTATGACCATTGTCTGTTTGAATCCCTGCTTTCAATTATTTTGGGTATGTACTTAGAAGCAGAATTGCTGGATAATATGGTGATTATTTAACTTTTTGAGGAACTGCCATACTGTTTCCATAGCAGCTACACCATTTTGCATTCCCATCAGTAGTGGTTTTAATTTTTCCACATCCTCACCAATTCTTGTTATTTTCCATTCTTTTTGAATAGCCAACCTAATGGGTGTGAAGTATAAACATTAAATTTTGAATTGGCTTTGAAAATCAATTACACACGGAGCTAATTCAAGAAATTATTTTGAGGTGCTGCTATATGCAAAGCACTGTTACATTTTGAGGGAAAAACAAGGATGAAAAAATACATGATTGATGTAAATATGTTTTTTGGGGGAGAGTCAGTCCTCACCAGAGGACATTTTCCCACTGATTTCTAGAGAGAGTGGAAGGGAGGAGGAGAGACAGAAAGAGAGAGAAACATCCATGTGAGAGAGGCACATTGATTGGTTGCCTCCCACATGGGCCCTGACCAGGGCGGGGGATTGAGCCTGCAGCTGAAGTATGTGCCCTTGACCGGAACCAATCCCGGGATCCCTCAGTCCGCAGGCCAATGCTCTATCCACTGATGCAAACCAGCTAGGACTCATTAGGTGATTTACAATATTTTTCTCCTCCAGATGTATTTGGGAACAAGTAAGTCAACTTACATTTTTATTGGGTGGTTGGAAAAACTGATCCAGAGACTTTATGCCAAATTTTAAAAAAATTGTTTGTGGAGATCAAAATGTTTATTAAACTAATTTTCCAAACAATATAGTCAAATGCTAATTATATAATATTTCTTTGGACTATTCACAATAAGGATTATGTTGGGCAAGGTCTCTAATTGGTTTATTTTTTCTCTCTGTTTTTGCAGGTTAGACTTAAAAGAATCCTGATCCGTTACTATAATGGCCATTGCTCAGCTCTCTCACTCCATCAGAATTAACAAGGCATCTAAGGTATTTAGTAAGAATTAAGGCTGCTCTGTCTCTGCAGTAGCCTATTCTCCATCTTACTGCTTCACTAATAAACTCTATTTCACTTAAAAATGGAATTAAAAGAAAATTGATGACTAGTCAGTTCAGAATGATGACTTTAATCTTTGGCATTTTTTTTAACAGCAGTTTTATCAGTTAATTGGCACAAAATTTATGGCAGAGCATGTCTACATTTTAACTGCCTAATGGACTGAGGATGTTCGGAAAATTAGAATAGACTCCTACAAAATAACTTACTGGGTGTTGTTTCATATTTATATATTTAGATTTTCTAGGGTAAAAGAAATCAGACACAAAAAAGATGTTTAAAGAGAATGGTTCTTTGCTAGACATTCACTTCCTGAAACAATTAGGAAACTTCTGATGTACAACATGATGTAGTTATAAGAACTGAGGGAGAGAACAATGAGAAAAACTTGTATGCTGGGACGCGTGGGGGAGCATGCCAGGGCTAGGCAAACTTGCTGGTTTATCTTGGCAAGTTTATCTTGTCCCATGACATTCATTTTTTAAAAAAATATATTTTATTGATTTTTTACAGAGAGGAAGGGAGAGGGATAGAGAGCTAGAAACATCGATGAGAGAGAAACATCGATCAGCTGCCTCCTGCACACCTCCTACTGGGGATGTGCCTGCAACCAAGGTACATGCCCTTGACCGGAATTGAACCTGGGACCTTTCAGTCCGCAGGCCGACGCTCTACCCACTGAGCCAAACCGGCGACAGCGCATGACATTCATTAATGAACCATTTATGTATTCATTGAGAGCCCAATATAATATAATATATATGTAATACTATATTATCCTCTAAATGAATACATAAATAAAAAACTTCACCCTGACCGGGTGGCTCAGCTGGTTGGAGCATCGTCCGGTATACCAAAAGATTGCGGGTTCAATTCCTGATCAGGGCATATACCTAGGTTGCAGGTTTGATCCCCAGTTGGGGCCAGTACGGGAGGCCGCATCGATGTTTCTCTCTCTTCCTCTTTAAAAATCAATAAAAACAGATCCTCGGGTGAGGATTAAAAAAAAAAGACTCTTCATCTTCTAGAAGTTTATAATCTGGTTAAATTAAGATTTGCAGGAGTTAAGTCAATATACAAAGTAATATATGCATTACATATATGAAAGAGTAAGGCAACACAATTGTAAGAATTTATAGATTTTTATATAGACTGGAATAGTTTATATTCCTCATGAAGGAGATGGGACTTAAAGTGAATCTTGAATGATGAAAATGATTTTAATAGAGGAGAAAAAAAAGAGAATTCCATGAGGGAAACCTATCACATGCCTTGCCTCAGAATAAAAAAATGAGTGTGGCATGTTTCAGAGAATAACAAAGAACCGTCCTGACTGAATTGGAGTGTCATCCTGTTGAACAGAAATAGTAAGTAAAATTGAATAGGAACTCTGAGGATAAAATAATATGGATGCTAAGGCTAAGGAACTTACACTGTATCCTGCAATCAATAGCAAGTCAGTGGGTTTGATCAGGAGAGTGAGTAAAATCATTGTTTCAGGAATATTAAGCTGTAGCAGAAATAGGAAATATTGAAGTTGAAGGAGAATTATGGCAGAGAGAAGGCAGTCATCTTTCTTGCTCGAATTTAATGTACTCACCAGGCTCCTGATCTCATTTCGGTTTCTAAGTGTGCTTCCCTCCTGGGGCAGAGATGCTGAGCCATATATATGAATTGCAATCAACTTGGAAGTTATTTTTCTTACTGAGTATTAACAAATTGACCTTTTGATATAAACCAGCAGTTCTCAACCTGTGGGTCGTGACCCCTGAAAATACATCCTGCATATCAGATATTTACATTACGATTCATAACAGTAGCAAAATCACAGTTATGAAGAAGCAACGAAAATAATTTTATGGTTGGGGGTCACCACAACATGAGGAACTGTATTAAAGGGTCGCGGCATTAGGAAGGTTGAGAACCACTGACAGATCTTTGTAGTTTGGACTCCATGAGCTACTTCTCCCAGTAAGTTTTAAGTGATTTTGCTATTTAATACTTTAAACATCAACAATAATAACTATAGAAGCTAACATTTATTCATCACTTGCCATGTGCTAGGCACTGTGCCAAGGGATTTACTAATATATTATTATTTCAATTAAACTTTGCAATAAGAAACTGAAGCTCAAAGAAATAAAGTAACTTGCCTGAGGTCATGTAACTTGACAGCTAAGCTGTAAAAATCACATGTCATTAGCACACTATCTTATTAAAATAATTTATAATCCTGTTGTTTTACAGTATTTATAGTATTTTCATGTATTAGGCATTATAAAAACGATAGCTAAATGAACTAAGTCAGTCAGAGAAAAAGACACATCCCCTATGAGTTTACTCGTGTGGAATTTAATGAACAAATTGAACTACCAAGCAAAATAGAGACAGACTCATAGGTAGAGAGCAGGCAGACAGCTCTAGAGGGATTAGGTGGGATTGGGGGGTGGGGGATTGAGCATAAAAGAGAGAAAAAAAGAACTATGGATATGGACAACCGTGTAGTGATTGCAGGGGTGGAGGGGGATGGGTGGAGGTGGAAGAGGGCATAGAGGGGGAAAAGGGTGATGGGAGAAAAATTAAAACAAAAACATTAAAAAAGACAGCCCTGACCAGTTTGGCTCAGTGGCTAGAGCATCCGCCTGTGGACTGAAGAGTCCCAGGTTCGATTCCGGTCAAGGGCATGTACCTTGGTTGCGGGCACATCCCCAGTAGGGGGTGTGCAGGAGGCAGCTGATAGATG
>NW_005361573.1:3978739-4030637 GCF_000412655.1 Myotis brandtii
TGCATGCCATGCCAGCTATTACACAATTACCCCAAAGAACCTTAATTTTTCAGGAGTCATGGATACAAAGATCAAAATACACAAAATGCACATTCACACCACATATACACCTAATTCTCCTTGAGCTTCAGTGTTGCTTACTTCTACTACAGCTTAATATTCTTCAAACAATTATTTTACTCACTCACCAGATCAAATTTGCTGACTTTCCATTGATTACAAAATAAAGCATAAATTCCTTAGCCTCGCTTTTACAATCCGTTTCAATTTCTCCCCAAAGTTGTTGTTATACATGCAAGAGTAATCATTTCAGCCCTGGCTGTGTTGCTAAGTGGTTAGAGTGTCGGCCCAAGCACAGAAGGATCATTGACCAGTTGCCTCCTGCAAACCAGGTTCGTGCCCTTGACCAGGAATTGAACCCCGATCCATCAGTGCTCGGGCCGATGCTTTCACCACTGCGCACACAGGCCAGGGTGAATACTCATCTTTTTCATCGTTTTTTTTCCAGGGACCAATTTTCCCATCCCAAATTTGTGATCAGGAAGAGTCACTGACAATGGTGAAGAAACTTTTTGCTACTTCTGTCTCATGTATAACATATTTAAGGGGCCTGTTTCCAGAAAGCTCTTATGGAAACCGCCATTTGGAAGGTAAAGTTGAACTAAATGGTTACTTTGGCTATTCTATCCCTTTTCTCTATTTGGCAGGAGTAAAGCTTTAATTTCTCACCGAGTGTGCCGAGTCCAAGTCATAGGCCATAAGAACAATTTGCTAATTAATTTTCCATTTTAATTTGACTATGCTTAGTGGTTTTACTTATAGGAACTATTAGTTCCTGGCCAGATACCAAATGACAGACTAAGGAGAAAAGAAATCTATATGGGTAAGCCCAATAAATCTAAACTGGACCTATCAAAGCAGCAGCCAAATCAAAATCTATTTGGATGCTATGGATTTGCATCCAATTCAATTTGTTCTTTGAATTGTACTTTGGCATTGAGAGCCAGGTGAAAACTCTTCTTCCTAGTAACATATATGTAAATATGCTGTAAAATGCATATTCATGCCAAAACCATTTGTTGATTAGCATGTATATTTAAACAATTATTATTCTAATCGGCTTTGGTCCTTTCTCAATGCCAGGCCTTCAACTTGCCTTCCTCTTGTTTCTTTTTTATTTGTATTTTTAAGATTTGATTTGCGAGAGAAGAAGGGAGAGAGAAAGAGAAACATTGATTTGTTCCATTTAATTATGCATTCATTGGTTGATACTTGTATGTGCCCTGATCCAACCCACAACCTTGGCATATTGGGATGACGCTCTAACCAAATGAGCTACCTGGCCAGGGCCTTTTTATTTCTGGTGTCCTCAAACTTATGATCTCCTTTTCTTACATTACAAGCTGTTTGGGGCTCCTCTTCTTCTGTTGAATTTTTAGAAAATGTACCCAGGACTCCTCAATTTTTCAAAATCTTATTATTTGTTTAAAAAGCTGGATTATGATAACCATTCAGAAAATCTTGCTGGTTTGTTACTAAAGTAGGAACTACCATTTGAAAAATAAATAGGTGCGGTCTTCCTCTTGGGAGCACACACACCTTTATTCCCTCTCAGGCCTGCATCCTAACTTTTCTCTCCTAAACTCTAAGGGTCTCCATGAGACTTGCAACCAGGGGAGCAGCAGGCAGTAGCAGCTCATGCCAGCTTGCCCCCTGAACCTGTCTCCGAGACCCCTTCTCTCTGACTTTCCAGCGAGCTAACAGCAGCTCATTTCTATAACATTTCTAGAGAGCCAAAGCCACCCCCCCACACACGCTCTCTCCTGCTGCTGCTTCTATCCTAAGTCCTTCCTTGTTAGACTGTCCCCAGCTTTAATAAACATACTCTCAAAATTAAGAAATAAAAAAGTAAATAAATATGGAGAGCTACAAGTGTCCTTGTAACATTTTTTAAAAATCTAACTTTACTTTCAATTTCTCATATCTGTACTTAATTATAACCTTAGCCTCATTTCAATTTAATTTTCTTAAACATTTGACTCTCTACATGAGCATCAGTGAAATATGTATGCTATAAACACAAAAGCAAGATATTTATAATTATTATGATAGCCTCATTTGCATTAGGTCCTTTTTTGGTTTATTGGATATAAATCTGTAATAATGAATATGTTTATAAATAGCACATAGTTATAGTTTCTCCTTTTGTTTGGAACATAGAATTGGAAAAAGACATGCTTTGGGTAGTTAATGGTTAAAAAGCAAAATTCACCCAAGTAAATTTGAGGATCTAATCGGCTCTATTTAGCAATTTATAAATTGTGCAGCATCCCATCCAGCAACCAGAAGGGTCCTCTGAGGGGCTGTACAAAGTGAAAGCTTTGAATAGGAAGAAGGGTAGAGCAAGGAAGCTATTAACAAACAAAAGAATGGATTCTTTGTGGGCCAGGACACCTTTTCTTTAGAAGATAACGGGCAGGGTTTTGGTTATACAGATTGGCTCTTCTTTCTGTAAAGGAAGGAGGGGGCCATAGGGACAGATGTACCTTACTGGTGCTTGACCAGAAAATTCCATGCTGGTTAAGATGATATTTCTGGGAGAGATTGAAACTTCAGTTAGATCTTGTATTCAATCTAGGTTTGGTGTCATGGGCTTTTAGCAGATTGAACTTCATTTTGGGCCTGTGTTCTTTTTTTCTTTAATATAATTAAACACTTGTGTGCTAGTTACTGCCCCTAGGCATGGGGGTCGGGGTGGGGAGTGGGTAATACCATTCCTATAGCTTTATTTTTTTGTGACAGTTTTTGTGGAAGTTATATGTCTCCCTCTCAAAGTTTGTACTTCAAGTAGCATATATCATAAAAATGCTCAATACTCCTATGTCACTCTCTTTCTTTGTAATCTTTAAATGTTTTAACAACATGGAATAATTTTAATATTCCTCAGTAGAGATAGAAGTGACATAATTTTTAGAATAAGAAAACAATATGAAAAGGTGAAGTGACTTATTCAAAGTCATACATGAATCAGTGATTGAGTTTGGACTTACGTGAACTAAAGATTTTTAATACAATTTTCTGTCCTCTCTATGTCATAAGAAAGTACAAACCCCAAAGAAGGAGAAAAAATAAATACAAAATAAATTTTAAAAAAGAGAAAGAAAAAAGAAGTGACTTGAGATTGAAGTGTATGTTTTAAATTGGTTAATGGAGATGGTCTCAATACTACCTGATTATTTAGAATTCAACAGAAGCAAAGAAGTGATACAAATTGATTTTGCAGCCAATTCATTTGTGCAACTGTTGGGAATGAAAATTTTTTCTTCTACCCTTCTAGATTCCTTGAATTGTCTAGTAATTAATTTGACATAAGGTTAACACAAGAAAAACAAATTTAATTTTGTATATACAGGAGCCCCGTACAAATATGAGAGCAAAGGCAAGTCAGGCAATTAAGATGTATATGCCATTCTGAGCTAAGCAATGGGATAAGGGCCAGGGAGTTTCAAAGAGAAGGAGGGCAGTTCACAGGAAGATAAGAGGAGCAGGTGTTTGGTAATCAGATGTTCTCCCTGTTAATGCAGATTAGCAAGTCTATCAGATAAAATGTTATCTCTGGTAATAGCTCTCTTTCTGGGCCAGGTCCCCTATCTAAATACTTTTAATCAGTTAATGGAAAGGTAAAAGTTTACCTTGAGTCAGCTGGGTCTTCCATTTTTTTAAATACCAGTATGTCTTCTTTTAAATTGATTTCCGAGAGGAAGGGAGAGGGAGAGATAGAAACATCAATGATGAGAGAGAATCATTGATCGCTTCCTCCTGCACACCCCCTATTGGGGACTGAGCCCGTAACCTGGGCACGTGCCCTGACCAGGAATCCAACCATGATCTCCTGGTTCATAGGTTGATGCTCAACCACTAGGCCACACTGGCCGGGCGAGTCAGCTGGGTCTTGATTGCTATTCGCTTCAAATAATCCACATGCTCAAGTGGCACATTTGGGAGTAATATTCGGCTCCCCTTCACTATATTGTGTAAGGATAGACTAAACTAGAATCAAAATCAGAACGAAGCTAATTATCAACATAGGATTTATTTTTAGATATTTACTAGTAGAGAGTCCAAATATTTTTATAAGCTATAAAAACTAAGTTTTATAAATAAAATAGTTAAAGGAAATACCTTTATTTAGAATGGACAATTTTAGTCCAACGGTCATTTAGTAGATGAAAATAGACTGTGTTTCTATTTTTGTAGACCTCAATTTAAAAATCCTCCGAGAAGATGAAAATTCTCCTGGGTCAGTGCATATTGTTAAATGGTAAGTAATTGAAATTTTGCAAAAGTTGAATATTATTTTTATCATGGCTGAAATCACCCATAAGACTTTATTTGGTAACATCATTTCTTTCTTTTTTTAAGACGTTCACAAACTTTATTTTGACCACATTTCACATTTTAGATTTAAACCCTTAGGGTCAATATCTTGCTGCCAGAGATTTTAGAGGAAATGTGATGAACAATTTGGTAGGCAGATGGTTCCAACAACAAGGATTTTGCAAATAAATTAACTTCTAGTTTTGGCAAACAGAAATTATGACTAAAAAGACAGGAAAATGCCAGCATTTACAGAAATCATACTGTACAACATTCATGGGTATTGTTTACTGAGAGTCTTCAGTGGGCCAAGTTCTAGGGCATAAGATTTTACATCATGATTTTATTTATATCTCAAAACAACTTTATGAAGTATGTATTAATTGTTTAGTTGAATAGAAAATGCTGTAGTTTGTAAATTACACAATTTATGTACCAGTAAGAAAGAAAAAAAGATGTTGCTAATGAAACCAAGACACACCACCAGTTATAAGATACATCCTGATATTAGAGATGATAAAATATGAAAGAATGTGCATCTTCACTCTGGTGAGATATGTTATAATCCCCATATTACAGACGAGGAAACAGACTTCATGAGGCTCAATTGCTGAACATCACACAGGTAGCAAGTGGTACACCCAGGGCTCACATCGGGGTAGTCTGACTTGAAGCCCACGCGTGTAGCTATTTATTTCATGGAGTGTGTCTCCATCTGTGTTCATACTGCATTAAGTGAAACTAAATGTCTCTTTGTTGTGGTGGTGGTAACAGTTCTTTAAAATAATTTCTTCCTTTTTAAAATAATTTTCTACAAATTTGTAATAATCAATGTAATTTGAAGATACTGACTTAGTGTTATTTTTGAAGTCAATAGACTTGTATAAAGAAAGAAAAATATCAATCAATGTTTGATTACTTGTGATAGCATGCCAGTGTCCTAAACAGTATGGAAACCAACATGAAAAATAAGATGTAATTCTGTACCCTAAAATTGCTTACCTATTATTTATAAAGTTCTATTAACATAGTGAAAGGTATTGGGAGTTTTAAAAATTTATTAAATGGGAAAGGCAACTAAATGATTATCAATTTAATGTACTTCAAAGCAAAACATATAAATCATTTCTGTATTTGGAATTTTTTTGGCTTTGAATCTAGTCTGAATTGACATCAACATTTATTTCTTGACAGGATTCGAGGTTGTTTTGACGCTTTGGAAAGGGGATACGTAAGAATGTTTTAACATTTACTCAAAGACTCATCTTTTATCCCTTAAAAAAAAGATTAGCCTTTATTTTGTTGTGTTTAATGTTGTACCAGTGCCTGCATTTGTATTCATGAACCAAGTTTCTTTTTATTTTAAGTTTTTGCTGTCCCATTGATGTCTCATTTACATCAATTAGAAATGAAACCCTCATTTTTCTCTTTTACATACTCATATCTTTTGACCACAGACTTTCCTCTGAAGTCACTGGAAGAGACCCACAGGATGTGGGAGAGGGGAGACAAGAATCTGGCATTCAGCAAATTGAGCGTGTTCAAAATAGTGGCGATTCAGTTTGCAGATATGAAAGGGAAAAATGGACTTGAACAATTCATTTTTATTCTGTGTTGGTTATTTTGGTAACTATGTTTGGTGTATATATATAATCTGTTCCCTCAAAATAAGTACTGTAGCTCAAATTTTTTAGAAATGCAGCTTAAATTTTAAGTGCATTAGATCTTTCTTGCTGCCCAAGACAGCTACAAAGGGTGTAATAATGAGAGGCTCTAGTCCTAGCTAAAGAGACAAAATATATAAAAATGAAATGTCTATTGCTGCTTTCTCCCCTTTTCTCCATCTGTGTCCTCTTTTCACTCTCTCTCAGTTTGTATTTCTTGAAGAAATCTTGAAGTGATCTGCAAGGCCTGTGTGATCTAATCTCCATCTGCTTTTGCAGGGCATCACTCTCACCATTGCTCACTATGTTCCTGCCACATAACACATCTAGAATCTGCCAAGTGCCTTTTACCTTTCTACATATTGTTCCCTTTTGCCTGGGAAATTATCTTTCCTACCCAACATCCTTTACCTGGCTAACTCCAGTACCCTTCAGGTCTCAGCCTAAATATTTACTTCCCGGGGAGGCATTTTCTGACACTTCTCTTCCCCCCGTCTACATTGTTCTCAAACATCTTGTGCTATTTCTATATAGCAAATAATACAATTGACACCTATCTCTGTGATATTTTTTGTTTAATATTTTCTTCCCTGCTGGTCTGCAAGTTCTGTGATCTGGGTCATGTCTTTTTTTTTTTTTTTTTTTTATTTTTGTGTGATATTTTTTGTTTAATATTTTCCTCCCTGCTGGTCTGCAAGTTCTGTGATCCGGGTCATGTCTTTTTTTTTTTTTTTTTAATCTTCACCGAGGATATTGATTTTTGGAGAGAGAGAGGGAGGGAGAAAGGGAGGGAGAGAGAGAGAGAAACATTGATGTCAAAGAGAAACGTCGATCAGTTGCCTCCCATAAGTGCCCAGACCTGGGATCAAACCTGCAACCTAGGTATGTACCCTGCAAAGAGAAACATCAATCAGTTGCCTCCCATAAGTGCAGACCTGGGATCAAACCTGCAACCTAGGTATGTAACCTGACTGGAATTGAACCCACAATCTTTTGGTGTATGGGACAATGCTCCAACCAACTGAGCCACTGGCCAGGGCTGGGGCCATGTCTATTTTTGAATGAATAAACTTTTCATTAAATAATTAATATACAGTTGAGTTGCACTGTGTAGTCTTAAAATCAATTGTATGCAGTAACCAAAATAGCCACACAGTGTCACTAAAGTTTTAGTCCTTTGGGTGAAATAGGTGAGTAATTTACTATGAAATTGTGGTCCTGAAATTTTGTCATTTGTATTCTAGTTTTAAAATTTTTATGATAGGCTTTATTATATCTCTATCTGTATATCTATATATTCAAGCAGAGAAAATCTGTTTATAGTAATACATAGATGTAGGGAGAGCAAAGGTTTTATAGATTTATGTCAGGCTTAAAACTTTTTAGTTTAGTTGATTTGTTTCAAAAGGCACTTTTTAAAAAAATACTTGTGGTACATTTAATTTTTAGTAATAACAAATTATTTTCATATCTTTTACCTCCCAAACTATAATATAACTTATAGAGAATAATGATAATTATTTTCTTTTTCTTTCTTTCTTTCTTTTTTTTTTTTTTAAATCCCTCCTCTTCCCAGCATAACCCTGGGTATGTAATAGGCACTCACTGAGTGAATAAATAATTAGGATCCCTTTTGTTCTGAATAATATTTTTTTCAACTCAAAACTTTGGACCTCTCTGAAATAATATTTTAATTAGCCTTTAATGAATATAATAGCAACATAGGTGCAAGTATATAAAATATAATAACTTTTTTTTTTCTTGAAGCTACACATGGCAATACTTACGGTAAGTATACATTTAAAGACCAAGCCTCTGCCTCTACTTCATTGTCTTTTGGCAAGTGAAACATTAAAACAGTACTTTCCTCTGCTTTCTTGAATTTCTTTATCTGTCCTATGACATTTTGGAATTTTTAAAAAATAGAATTTGTGATGTTTTAATAAAATATCACAAACTATTTCTTTAGCATATTGTAATACATGGGAAAATATAGGATTACCAACTGCTTCATCTATTGGCTATCAGGATTTTATTTTTTGAGTTTACAGATTGAAGTTTTGTAGAGTTTTCTGAAGTTTTACCTATTTCTGGGTATAGCATGGTGAATGTTATTAAGATATAAAGAAAATGAGATATCATTGAGAGTCTTAGATATATTATTTATTTAAAAATTGTAAACCATGAAAATTATTTAGAATTTATTTGTAACTCAGTCACAAATCATAACCAGTAATCATAAATGCCTGGTTATCAATTTTCTTATAGTCAGTGTTTACAGAATACTCTAAAGGCTATATTTACAAAATGAGCTTATTCTAGCTCTAGCTTGAACTATGTATCTTAAGATCTATCTATCTATCTATCTATCTAGCTAGCTATCTATCTATTTCTGTACTCAATATAGCACAAATTGAACTCTTCATATAGAACAGGGGTCCTCAAACTTTTTAAACAGGGGGCCAGTTCACTGTCCCTCAGACCGTTGGAGGGCCGGACTATAGTTTAAAAAAAAACTATGAACAAATTCCTATGCACACTGCACATATCTTATTTTGAAGTAAAAAAACAAAACGGGAACAAATACAATATTTGTATTTGCATGTGGCCCGCGGGCTGTGTAGTTTGAGGACCCCTGATATAGAACATGTATTCTGTGAGGAGTAATCTAGTATCTTTCAGAAATTAAGTGCTGTTTATTTTTCCTTAAACAGCTTTACCCAAATCCCAAGGAACCTGAGGTAAGAACACACATAGAGATGGGTAGTATATGTACATTATATTTAAATATGTTTACCTACATTGAGGCCATAGATTATGTTACTGGGTTGTCATATGAGCAAAGTAACTTGTAGTGAGCTCTTTCAGTGTTTTATTGTAAATTTCACCAATTCTTTATTATGAGATTTTAAAAACTACTTACGGGCATTGAAAAATAAGCGTGGAGTAGAACTGAGCCTGTTCCCTAACATGTTAACATTAAGAATCTCTGCTTGTATAAACACCATATTTTATTACTTATTTTAACTGATTCTGAATCCTTTTTGTTTGTGGCCTTTTGGAAGATATGGCATAATTGTAAACTTTTTTTTCCCAACTAAATTCTCCCCTTTTTGACCTATTCCTAGATTTTCAGAGCTTTACCTCTCTCTTTCTTTCTCTAAATTTCTTCCCTCTGCTGACTGAGTTCTACTCATCCTCAAGGCCAACTTACCTCCAAATATTTCATGAAAGCCTTGTTGCCTCTTCTGTTCACACTAATTTCTTTCTTCTCTAAATTCCTTTTTCATCAGTACCCCACAATTTAACACTCTCAGTTGATTCATGTAGATTACTTTATCTTCCCAACCAGATTGTGACTTCTTGAGATCAAGATTGAATTCTTGTTTTCTCTCTCCCAAAGGGGATATTACAGTCTTGGGCACGTAATAGTTACATGTGCTGCTTTGAATGGAAACTGGCGGTGGCATAGACATGGAGGGAGAAGCCTTTCATTCTTCTCATTCTCTTTACTTTCCTCCTATCTTTCCTTCCGGTTCCTATACCTTTTCTTTGCTTTCCATTTCCTTCTCTAAGCCAATGGGTTTAGCCTAATTAGTGGCATTCAAGACTAAGTTAAGCATTTTTAGTCTTCAAAATCCTTTCTTGGCAAGATCATAAATAAGTGTTTGAACAAGGTGGAAGAAAACTGGTACATACAGGCGGGTAACAATTCTTTAATGCCAAAGTACCTCTGGGTCTTTGTCTCTTGTGTAACTTCAAAATGCTTTTTCCCCTTCTAGCTCTAATGGGAAGTTTCCCAAACTAAACCCTCCTGCTAAATTGTTAATAAATTGGTCACTTCCCTAGCGCGGTAAATTACTATGTTTTCTTATGCACACACAACTTCAACTCTGAAATCGGTGGTTTTGAGGTAGTGAACTGCTAAGCAAATTGGGCTTAACTACAGAAAAATCCTACAGAGAGAGGAGAGCTATTAAATGAGCTTTGTTACACGCAATATATATAACAGGGAATTAGGAAACAAAGGCTTATTATATGATAAATTCTGAGATACCATTTATGAGCCTGAAAAAAAAATTTGAATGCTTCCAGACTCTTCATTATTGGCATTTATCTGATATCGTGCCATGTTTCCTGACTCATATCCATAGAACTGTATCCTCCACTACGCAAAACTGCACCTACAGTACCAATATTAATGTTTACCTGAAGTGAAAATACATTTTACCCACGGATTAAACTTTGCAGCACACCTGTGAAGAGTCTGTCACGGTCCGCAACTGAGAACCAGTGTCTTAAGTAAAGGATGCTTACCCGGTCCAGAGGCCAACAAGAGTTTGAGCCACACACAAAGTTGCTGTGCTTGTGCACTTGACGTTTTGAGATGAACTGACAAAAGTAACTAAAGTAAAAAAAAAAAAAAAAAAAGTAAAGTAGTAAAGAGGGGTAATGTAGCTTTTCTGCAGACACACACTACAAAATGTGTGGAGGGTATTAATAAGTGTAAGCCAAAACGTAAATATGTTAAGGAAAGATTTATACAACTCAATGTATAATAGGCCCCTAAAGAATTACTATATGAATATTGTGAGGATACAAATCAAATGTTTTCATTCTCAAATTATCTCAGACAACAGATAGCACAACTGAGTAAAAGTTGTATATTCTCAGTTTTGCTAAACAATCTGTTTATAGAAAGGTCATAAAGGATCTGTTCTTGGTACAATTTAAAATATGAGCGATAGCTCAGAGCTTCAAAGCTGGAGTTGGCTGGGAAACATGGGCAGGCAGGAGGAATAGGCATTGTTTGCGTGACAGGGCAATTACACTCAGCGGCAGCGAAGAGACAACGACACCATGTAACGGGCCTGTCTGAAGTGAAGCTGTTGCTGCAGGCACTCCAGTTTCACATTCCTCTCCTACTGTCAGTGCTCCCTCAGTCATCTTGGGCGATTGGTTCCAGGACCCCGGTGGATGCCAAAATCTGCAGATGCTCAAGTTGTGATATAAAGTGTGTGGTATTTGCATATAACCTACGCACATCCTCCCGAATACTTTAAGTCATCTGTAGATTACTTGTAGTACCTAATACAATGAAGTGCTCTGTAAATAATTGTTATGCTGTATTGTTTAGGGAATAATGACAAGGAAAAAAGTCTGTACATGTTCAGAACAGATACAACCCTCATAGGCCTAACTACATAGTGCACGTCAGCAGCCACGTGGCATATTTTTTTTCCAAATATTTTTTTAACTTTTTTTATTTTTAATCTTCAGGCAAGGATATTTTTTTCCATTTAGGGAGGGATAGAAGGAGAAGGAGAGAGAGAAATAGAGAAAGAGAGAAAGAGAGGAACATCGATGTGAGAGAGACACATTGATTGGTTGCCTTCAGGCCAGGGATCGAACCTGCAACTGAGGTACATTCCCTTGATTGGAATCAAACCCATGACCCTTTAGTGCTCGGGCTGATGCTCTAACCACTAGCCAGGGCCTAAATATTTTTGATCCTTGCTTTGTTGAATCTGAAGATGTGGAACCCGTAGATCTGACTGTACTCACAAAGCAGCCTTCTGAACTTGGTTGGATTTTTCAACTCTTGCTAGAAAAATGTTTTTTTTTTCTTTTAAAATTATCTCCATTAAAAATCAGTGTTCTTCAAGTTTAAGCAGATGAGCTAATTTCTCTAGGACCTGTTCACTTGTGATTAATGGGATAGCAAATCTATGTATATAAAAGACTAAACGACCATTCGACTATCCAGCCCAGGGGTCCTCAAATTTTTTAAATAGGGGGCCAGTTCACTGTCCCTCAGACCGTTGGAGGGCTGGACTATAGTTTAAAAAAAAACTATGAACAAATTCCTATGCACACTGCACATATCTTATTTTGAAGTAAAAAAACAAAACGGGAACAAATACAATATTTGTATTTGCATGTGGCCTGCGGGCCGTAGTTTGAGGACCCCTGATCCAGTCGATAGCTATGATGTGCACTGACCACCAGGAGGCAGATGCTCAATGCAGGAGCTGCCGAGCTGCAGTGACTTGGCAGTGGCGGTTCTTGAGTGATGCACCCTGGAACCAGAGAGGAGGGACCCCGATTCCGGGGTGCATCACCCGAGAACTGCCCTCTCGCAATCTGGGACCCCTTGGGGGATGTCAGAGAGCCAGTTTTGGCCCGATCCCCACAGGCCAGGCCAAGGGACCCCACCTACCAGAGGGACTGCGCTCACTCTTCAGACGCCCTTCGAGCCGTGGCACCACCCCAGGTGCATCTGGTTGGGAGGGATCATGGGAGGTTGGCTCCAGGGCGTGTCCGGCCCGTCTCGCCCAGTCCCGCTCACTGACCACCTTCTAATTAATTTCCTTCCAATGTGCACGAATCTGTGCACTAGTCTTATAATAAAGAAAAGTAACGAGCATTGAGACTTTTTCTGATCAACCTAACATCCTCATTCCCACATTTCCACGGAACAAATAGATAAATGAAGGGTATATTTTATGTTCTGACTTAAACTCACATCTTTTTCCTGTCTTTAATACCTCCTCCAGCTCCGTGGACACACTAGTATATCTGGGCCAAATGTTTGCTTCAACTACTAGACAATTATTATATTTTAATTGGAGTATATCTCTCATGAGGAAATTTGCCCTTCTTTATTTCTAGCTTTCTTAACAATGAGGGGAGAAGATAGCAATAGTACCTAGTTTTAAGTGCAGGATAAACAAAAACAAGACCTGAAATCATAGATCCTAATTTCTTTTCTATTTTTTCCAGTTTTCCTGTTGCCATTCTAGTCTTCTCTGAATTACTGCAGTAGCCTCTTATTTAAAACCCTTGAATGGACTTGTGTTCACTTATAATAAAATCTAAACCCCTTACTGTGACTGACAGGCCCCCAAATCTCTACAACCTCATCTCCTGTACTCTCCCCCTTGTTCACTCATTGCCAGCCTCTTGGCCTCCTCTCTGAACCTGGGAGAGGCTTTCTTTCTTACTTCAGAGCCTTTGTATTGCTGTTCCCTCTGCCTTGGAATACCCCATTGTCCCCTCTTTTTACCCAAGACTCAGCTCAAGCAGGGACCTTTTCTGTCATGTTCACCACGGTGACTCCAGTGCCTGACACAAAGTTCAGTAAATATCTGTTACATGAATAAATGGTTTCTCAACCGGTTCCACTGTCATTTACTTATGCTGGTCACGTACTTGACTCTGTGCCTTAGTTTTTCCAGCTTTAAAATGGTAACAATTGCCCTAGCCGGTTTGGCTCAGTGGCTAGAGCATCAGCCCGCGAACTGAAGGGTCCTGGGTTTAATTCCATTCAAGGCCACTTACCTCAGTTGCAGGCTCAATCCCCGGCCCTGGTTGGGGCATGTGGGGGAGGCAACCAATGGATGTGTCTCTCTCACATCAATGTTTCTCTCTCTCTGTCTCTCCCCCTCCCTTCCACTCTCTCTTAAAAAAAAATCAGGAGAAAAATCTTTATCTCTATATCTGCAAAGATTATTCCTGAATAATGTAATGCTGTGAAACAAACAGGTAAGTAGGAAGTATAGTAGATACGAAATGAAAATGTTCCTTATCTATTATCAGATAAGATTCTGGATTTCTTTTTAAATTTATTTTTCAATTACAGTTTACATTTGATATTATTTTGTATTAGTTTGAGGTGTGTAGCTTAGTGGTTAGACAATCATATACTTTACAAAGTGTTCCCCCTGATATTTCCAGTCCCCACCTGGTACAGTACATAGTTATTACAATATTATTGACTACATTTCCTATGTTGTACTTCACATCCCCTTGACTGTTTTGTAACTACCAAAGGATTTCTTTTTTAAAGTAATTTATTTCTCTGTTTCCTTTGATGTTTCTAGAAAGTGACTGAGATATACCAGTTCAAATTCAAATACACAAATGAAGGAATCACTATGGATTTTGACAGGTAGAATCTAATTGTTTAATGAACACGAGAAATAGATATGATTGGGGTAAACATAAGCCTCTTGAGGCCACAGATGGGCCTTATGCTTCCTTTCTAACTCTCCTCTCCCAGGAACCCTCCAAAGAACACCAGCACTGCTATAAAGAGAATCGTGTAATTGCTGACATTTCTGGTGGAAATAGGGGCGTCCTCTGCTTCCCTCTTTTTCTCATAGGTGGTGTTAGCAGGCTCTAAAGCAGTTATGCTTAAGTGGTTAAGAGTTCCAATTCCCAAGGCAGAAGGCTGTAGCTTGGAACCCCAGCTCTGACAGTTCTGGTTATATAACTTTGGACAAATTACTCAACCTCCCTAAATATTAGTATGCACAGTGGAGTTGATAATACAGTATCTACTTCATATGGTTGTTATGATTAGTTATAATGCATATATTAAGCTGTGCCCATGTCTGGCACATAATAAACACTCAGTGAATGGTACCTGGTGGTGGTGGTGGTAGTGGTGATAGTGGTCCCTGAAGGCAATGGTGGTTGGTAGACAGCACAGCAGTAGAAATTATGTTAATGAGGCCGTCTACATGGTGCTGACGGAAGAGCTCCAAAGGCTCTATCTTCCCACTAAACCGAAATGTCTCATTGCTATGCCAAGATACGGTCCTCTCTGCCTCTGAACCTGGGGTAGATGGAACCACTGAACGATTTGCTTATAGACACATCACTGTCATCTGCTGACCTCAGTATGTCATACACAAATAATTTTCTACGTATGTCTTAGGATGGGAAAGACTGGGAAGCACTGTATTTTCCTAGCACGTCTCGAATCCCAAGTTTTTAGATATACTAACAGGTTAAATAGCAAAGACAAGGCCATTTGCTTCCGAAGGTCCTCTGTGCAGATGGAGATGTTTTAGTAAGGAGCCACGTTTATTGTCTTTACTTTCTTCCCAGGAGCTTTTGGGTTTAGAAAGAGCCAAAATTTGCTGATGAGATGAATGAAATGGAGGGGAGGATGATGGGAAAAGCACGCGGGACAGAGGACTCCGTGCCAAGGGGATGAGTTTCCCTGAACGGAATGACTCTAAAGAGAAATGTGGCCTCATTCTCAGTTTTCTGCTATTAGCTCTGTTTCATAATTTATTGCAAGTTTGAGGATGTCTCTCCAAGATTCACTTCCTTAATTATTTTCTCATTTGTAAGACTTACAGACGGCACTAGGATGTGAAGAGGAAGTAAGTTCTAGGAATGAGAATGAGAATATAACCCTCATTAGCTAACATTTGTATGGCACTTCACAGATTGGTCAGTACTTTTCATACATGTTCTCTCACACAAAACAGTTGCCTTTATCCTCTAAAATTCAAATGTATGAACTAGTGACAACCAGAGAAATCTCTCTCTCTTTTTTTTTTTAATCCTCACCCAAGGATATTTTTCCATTGATTTTTAGAGAGAGTGGAAGAGAGAGGGAAAGCAGAGAGAAATATCATATGAGTGAAACATCGATTGGTTGCCTCCGGACCAAGTACTGGGCTGGGGAGGAGCCTGCAATCGAGGTATGTGCCCTTGACTGGAAATTGAACCCAGAACCCTTCAGTCTGCAGGCCAATGCTCTACCCACTGAGCCATACCAGCTAGGGCGAGAAATTTCTTTTGTTATGAAGGCATGTATGTCAAGAGGTGAGCAGTAAAACAAATGGCCAAATCTTTCAGCTACTAAGAAGGAGAGACGGTAATACATATTACTGATTTCCTAGAAACCAAAGGTAGACATTTGTTTAAATAATCACCATATAAAATTACCGATCACCTCTTCCATGGTAAAGATAATTTGCCTTTTAAAAGAGTGCAGGGGAGTCTTGAATATGATTTTATGTGAATATGACGTATACTGAAGAAACCCATGAGCTAAATGGCTATCTCTGGTTACCTATTTCAAATTGGTTAAATCCTGGTAGACAAAACTGAAGGTTATTCGGAACTGAAACAGGAACAAATGTATTTACTTAACAATGTTTGTTTTAGGAATTCTCACTGCCTCCAATAGTTCAATTACTGAGGATTATTTTTCAGTATTGAGTGCTTACTATGTGAGCGGTAGTGTGCAAATATATTACAGTCATACTTCTTCCTGGAAACTACTCAAATGTGAAACGAATTGGGGAAGAAAATTCTTAGGAAAAAGAAAATGTTAGAATTGGAAAGTAATTTTGTCCAACTTGTTCATTCATTCCTTAATTCAACAAATATTTATTGTTTACTTACTGTAGCTGGGCGCCAAACTTAGTACTGTGGAGAGGAAAGGTGTAGAATTCATAGTCTAGAGGGGGACATACACACAGCTATAAACAAGGGTGAGGTACGGGATTATCAGGGAAGACTTCCTTGAGGAGGTGACACATGGCTAGGTATTCAAGAATGACTTCGGGAGAGTCAGGAAGAGAAGTGGGAAAAGCACGGGAAAGCGAAGTGCAAATGCACGTGGATAAGTAACTGGATAGTGATTGCAAATGAAGGTGGAGGTGAGGGCCTGGCTGGTCATGAAAGGCGTTGTACGCCATTCTCGAATTTGGTTGAAAGGTGATGGATGTAATAGAAGAATTTTAAGCAAGCGAGCGACATCAGCAGATTTTTCTATTAGCAATATTATTCCAGCAGTGGTGTGGAAAACTTTTTCAGTATGGACAAGACAAAAGCAGGAAGAATAGTCATTATCATAATCCATGTAAGAGTGAGGAGGGGATACCTCTGAGAGATAACAGATGATAGAAAGGCCCAGAGTTGATGACCGATTTTATACTAGAAAAGGTGTAGAAATGTGTGTAAGCTTATCTTATAAATGAGCTGACTGACCTAGCGTGTCCATGTGACTTGACTGAGGTTAGTCAGCTCATAGCAGCAGAGCCAGTATTAGCTGTCAAGTCTCCTCATTCCAAATTCATTGTTCTCACTATTATAGCATGTGGCCATTTTTAAATCAAATTTTAAAAAATCAGGTCATATTTAAAATACCTCAAGGGAACTTGCTATAAAGAAGTCCTTTGTATATACATTGTAAAAAATACAACCTCTCCTCTAATTTACATTCTAAAAGAAGTCACAAGAGTGTCCTGATGTTTAATTCTTTTTATTTGATCTTATAGTAAAAAGTTTTGTTCTTTTTAAAGATATTTTTGATATTGTAAATGACTGAAAAGTATGCTGGTTTTTTTTTTAATGTGGTTATAGCAGTAATACGAGCACTGAAAGTGGGACAAAGAGGGGACATATGAAGAAAGCCAGCATTCTACTACTCCGTAAATTGTATATCCTGATGCAGAACCTTGGACCCCTTCCTAATGATGTTGTACTTACTATGAAACTCCACTACTACAGTGCAGGTAGGTGTAGACCTCTAGTCAAATTCCTTCCGAAGCGTTGAAGTAACATTTTATGTAAATAGAAGGATTTTGCAAGCATCAGAAAAGTATCTCTGTTGCTACACATGAAAGATGAACCTGGTTTGTTCTGTTGAAACTCAGTTTTCTTCACTCTTTATTTTGCAGTGACCCCCGATTATTACCAGCCCCCTGGGTTTAAACATGGGGTAAACTCACACGTCCTGCTGTTCGAGGGGGAGCCCGTAAACCTGCAAGTGGGAGTGGTCTCGACTGGCTTTCACAGCATGAAGCTCAAAGTCATCACGGAAGCCACCAGAGTGTCTGATTTGGAGGATAACCTCTTCCAGGAGAACAGCGTCACCGAGCTTGCCCATCAGGGTCTGGACGGCGATGAGGAAGAAGAGGGAAGCAACAACCAAGTAAGGCAAAGCTTTAGGGAGCCTCCATGCTTCAGTGAAACAGCTGGCACAGTTACTATGCAGGTCAGATCACAGTAGCAGGGTCTAATGGAGTGCGCCAGGTATAAACACTGAAACAGTAACAGGGTCTAATGGAGTGTGCCAGGTATAAAAGCTGGGTAGTTTTGTTACAGTTTTTACACCTGGCACATCCATTAGACCCTAACCTTAAGGAGTGTTTATTCTAAAAAAAAAAAAGTACTATCTTCAAAAAAAAGTACTATCTTGGTTATATAAAATTGTCCACAACTAGGAGGAGAAAAAGACTTTCCAGTATACTTCTTTTATAAAAGATACCCATGAATTTAGAAAATTTTGGATTTTCTATCTTTCATTTATAAGTAATAAACATTCAAAAGGAGTCCAGAGGCTTTGCTAGAAGTAAATGAGTTTTATTTAAGGGTCTTAGAATTTGCAAACTGAAAACAAAGCTAGGCAGAAACTCAGAAGTGTTCCAGAGAGAATCATCGATCCATTGTCTCCTGCACGCCCCCTACTGGGGATCTAGCCCACAACCTGGGCATGTACCCTGACCAGGAATCAAACCATGACCTCCTGGTTCATGGGTTGACGCTCAGCCACTGAGCCGCACCAGCCAGGCCCTTAACATTTTTTAATCCAAGTATAATATACATGCAGAAAATACGTCATCATGATATAGCTCAATAAATATTAACAAAATGAACATCAGGGCTGATGTAAAGGTGAGGCAAACAAGGTGAGAGTGAGTGTCTCCTTACATTTTGCTTCCTAGGTATCCTGTTGGCCTCACCCTTGCCACAGCCCTATGGAGTAAACATGTTAAATCAGCACCTAGATTAAGAAACAAAATACCAGTAGCCCCCCAGAAAACCCAGTCGTATTTTGTAGTCGCTGTTCCACTCAACAAAAATATCTCTATCCTGACTTCTTTTTTGTTGTTGTTGTTAATCATCACCCAAGGATATTTTTCCATTGATTTTTGGTGAAAGGGAGAGGGAGAAGGAGAGAGAGAAACATCAATGTGAGAGAGACACGTTGATTGGGTGCCTCCCCAACATACCCCAACCAGGTCCAGGGATCAAGCCTGCAACTGAGGCATGTGCCCTTGGCCAGAATTGAACCCAAGACCCTTCAGTCCATGGTCCAACGCTCTATCCACTGAACCAAACCAGCTAGGGCTATCCTGACTTCTATTAGCATAGATTAGTTTCTCTTGTTTTTATTTTACAGATGTAGAACCATAGAGTATGAACCACTCAACATTATGTTGTGATATTTATCCACAGTTCTGCATATTGTTATAGGGCATTCTCACTTTCCATCTAGTTGATGGGCATTTGTGTAATTTCCTATTTTTTACTATCTATATACTATATAAAAGTCTAAGCGACCATGCAATCGGTAGCTATGATGCGCATTGACCACCAGGGGGCAGACACTCCGCCTGGTAGGTTAACTTACTGCTGGAGTCTGGCCGATCTGGGTGACACTGGTCGGACACGCCCTGGAGCCCTCCCACGATCTCTCCCTGGCCACGACTGTGCACTGGTGGGGTCCCTCAGCCTGGCTTGTGCCCTCTCACAATCCGGGACCTTTTGGGGGATGTCCACAGGCCAGGCCGAGGGACCCCACTAGTACATGAATCCATGCACTGGGCCTCTAGTTAGGAATAGTACTTCTGAACATTCTGCACAGGTTTTTTAGTGAAATATGTACACATTTCTGGTAGGAATATAATTGCTAGGAGTAGAATTTCTGGGTCAAAGGGTACATGTACATTTAGCCTTTAATAGGTACTACAAAACAATTTCCAAAGTGGTTGTGCCAATTCACACTTCCATCAGCAATATATGAGAGTTGTGGTTGCTCTACATCCTCACCAGCCCTTGGCATTTTCCATCTTTTTAATTTTAACCATTCTGGTGGGTGTGTAGTAGTATGTCATTGTGGTTTTAATGTGCATTTCCCTGCTGACTAATGAACTGAGCACCCTTTCATATGTTTATTGGCCATGTTGGATATCTTTTTTTTGTGAAGTGTCTTTTCAGGGTTTGTCATTTTTTTCTGTTGAGTTCTTTTGGGTTGTGTTGCATTCTTATTGATTTTTAGGAGGTCTGCTTATACATATCAATATATATAAAAGCCTAATATGCTAAGTGTCAGACTGTTCTACTGTTTGGTCGCTATGATGTGAACTGACCACCAGGGGGCAGATGCTCTGACTGGTAGGTTAGCTTGCTGCTGGGGTCTGGCCTATCGGAACTGGGCCGGACACGTCCTGGAGCCAACCTCCCGTGGTCCCTCCCCAGCCTCTAAAATATTTCTTCTAATTAATTTTCTTTCAATGTGCACGAATCCATGCACCGGGCCTCTAATATATATATTTTCTACATATAGGTCCTTTGTCAAATGCATGTATTATAAATACCTCTTTAGTGTTTCTTATAAGGCAGGTATTGAATTAATAAATTCTTTCAGGTTTTATTAATTTGGAAATGTTTTTATTTTATCTTTGTTTTTTAAAGATAGCTTTGCTCTCCCTGGCCAGTTTGGCTCAGTGGATAGAGTGTTAGCCTTTAGACTGAAGGTCCCGGGTTCAATTCTGATCAAGGACACCTGTCTTGGTTGCAAGCTCCATCCCTGGTCAGAGTGCATTTGGGAGGCAACCAATTGATACGTCTCTCACGTTGTTTCTCTCTCTGTCTCTCCACTTCTACTCTCTTCTAAAAGTCAATGAAAAAAAATCCTCAGGTGAGGATTAACAACAATAAAAATTGAAGATAGATTTGCTTGATACAGGATTCTTATTTGACAGTTTTTCCTTGAACACTTTGAATATGTTATCCTACTGCCTAATTGGTCTCCATTGTTTCTGCTGAGAAGTCAGTCTTATAGGGTTCCCTTGTAAGTGACGAGTTGTTTTCTCTTGTTCCTTTTAAGATTTTCATGTTGTCTTTGGCTTTTAGCATTTTTACTATGGTGTGTCTGTGTGTGGATCTCTTTGTATTTATCTTACTTGTAGTTCATTGAGCTTCCTGGATGTAAAGGTTAATGTTTTCAATAAATTTGGATGGTTTTAGTCATGGTTTATTTAAATATTTCTTTCTCACCTTTCTCTCCTTCTGGTTCTTCCATTATGTGTGTGTTCCCCATTTCTTTGAGGGTCTTGTCATTTTTCTTCATTCTCTTTCTCTCTGGTTTTTGGATTGCATAATCTCTATTAATCTGTCTTCAAATTTGCTAATCTTTCTCCTGCCAATTCAAATCCACTGCTGAAGCTCTCTAATAAAATTTTCAGTTTTGCACCTTTAGTTCCAGAATTTCCACTTGGTACTTTTTATAATTTGCATCTCTTTATTGGATGTGACATTGTTGTCATACCTTCCTTTGTTTCTTTAAAGATGATTTTCCTTAAATCTTTGGTCATGTATATGATGTATACTTTGAAGCCTTTGTGTGTTAAATTTGATATCTGGTTGCTCTCACAGGCATTATGTGTTACCTGCTTATTTTTATAGTGTATGGGTCATACCTTCCTATTTCTTTGCATGTCTTATAATATTTTGTTGCAAACTTGACATTTTAGATCATATAGCAACTATGGTTATGGTTCTTTTTTCACCTCTCGGACTTGTTATTGTTAATATTTCTTTATTTGTTTAGTGAGTGGCTGATTATTTTAGTGAAATATACTTTTCCCCTGTAGTATTAAGCCTCTGAAGTTGCTACTCAGGTAGTGCAGCCTTGGATATGCCCACAGTCATCTTGGGATGATGATGATTTAATCAGGGCTTTCTTTGACTGTCTCTTTCCATGACCACACCCAGCTGTTAAATTAAACTAATTGCTGGTGATTATTTTCAACAGTGTTCCAGGCATAAATTTCTCTAGAGACTAGTCCAATCAAATTTGTGCTCCTTGAAGGGATGGTTCCTTAGGTTAGTGTTTGAGATTTGTTCTGTCCTCATGTGGGCTCCTCCCAGCTGCTTCTATTCCTGATTATCTCTCGCAATTAGCCAAGTTATAGTTCAGCCTATATTTCCAATGACCTCTCAAATTTTTCAACACAACCTCCATTGTATTTGAGAGTGCCCTTTGCCTTGAATTTCTTTCATGCTCTTGCAAATAAGTCACTTTCCTAGGGAAACGTTTAGGAGTGACCTCTTTGATGTCCCACTTCTACCCCCTGGTAAAATCTCTAAGCTATAGCCCCAGAGCTGGGGGTGGGGACAATGGCAAGCATCTCTCAGAGTAAAATTTCTGATTTAGGAACTGAGTATTAGCTAAAGAGGAACATTAGCTTCAGGTCTTCTCTGCTTGATCCTCCCAGCATGGAACCACTGTCTTATAAACCAGGGAAAGGTGATTGGTGCCTTCGCGCTCTCAGAAGTACTTCACCCAAAGTAGAGCATTAGTCTCATCTTGGGGGCTGGGTGGAAGATGGAAACCCATAATTCCTGGCTATACTGACACAGAATTTATCCTCAGCAACCATAGCTAGGGCCAGGATGAGAAATGCTGACGTCTGTCCCTCTCATAAATAGAGCCTTCTTAATGTGAGTTGGGGGAGAGGGAGCTGGGAGTTCTTGGCTACACCAGTCTGGAGTTGAGTGGAGTGGAATCTCACTGAGCCAGGAGAATGGAGGGAGTGATTTTGGTTCAAATACTACAGATTTTTGTTGTTCTTGCCAAATTTTTGTAATTTTTTTTTTTTTTTTGCATAGAGTTTTCTTCTTTTGCTGTATGTCCTTGGGACCATTTCAGAGACTTTATGTTTTTAAAAATAGTTTTCACCAGTTTTTTTCTGGGAAACAGGTCTATGAAACTCCTTAGACTGATGTGCTGTAAGTTTATCTTTTATACAACATCCTTGCAAAGCAAACTATAGTGAAAGAAAATAGATCAGTAGGTTTCAGGGCTGAGTGTGAGGTTTGACTACAAAGGGGCATAGTGGAGTTTTGGGGGTTGATGAAACGTGTGTGTGTGTGTGTGTGTGTGTGTGTACATTTGTGAGAACTGTATACTAAAATATTATTTTTTTTACTGTGTGTGAGTTATACTTAAGCAAAACAAATGTGATAAAGCTGTGCTCAAGGATTTAAATAAAAACATGAATGAGCCGAAACCGGTTTGGCTCAGTGGATAGAGCGTCGACCTGCGGACTGAAAGGTCCCAGGTTTGATTCCAGTCATGGGCATGTACCTTGGTTGCGGGCACATCCCCAGTAGGAGATGTGCAGGAGGTAGCTGATCGATGTTTCTCTCTCATCGATGTTTCTAACTCTCTGTCTCTCTCCCTTCCTCTCTGTAAAAAATCAATAAAATGTATTTAAAAAAAAAAAACATGAATGAATATAATAATGAGATAAATGGAAAGTGTTAAAAATTGGGGGCGGGGGGTGGAGGCAAATAGACTATAGAGCAGCCGTGGGCAAACTACGGCCCGCGGCCGGATCCAGCCCATTTGAAATGAATAAAACTGAAAAAAAAAAAGACCGTACCCTTTTATGTAATGATGTTTACTTTGAATTTATATTAGTTCACACAAACACTCCATCCATGCTTTTGTTCCGGCCCTCCAGTCCAGTTTAAGAACCCATTGTGGCCCTCGAGTCAAAAAGGTTGCCCACCCCTGCTATAGCGCTTAACATACTTAACATATCTGAAATTTTAAAGTATTATTAGGTGGGATTAACAGCAGATTAGAGGCTATAAAAAATAGATCACTGAACTTGTAGAGCAATAGAAAATATCCAAATTGAACTATCAATCATTTTGACATTATTACCCTAATAAAACAATCCAAAAACTACAGAATACATATTCTTTTCAAGTGTTTGTAGAACACTCATCAAGTTAGACCATATTCTGGGTCATAAAACAAGTTTCAGTAAATCTGAAACCAAAAGGAGAATATTAAGAATACCAATAAAACTGGTCAACCCCTAGCTAGACTGGTTGAGAAATTAAGAGAGAAGACACAATTGCCAGTATCAGGCATGGGAAACAGGATATTGCCACAAATTCCACAGACATTAAGAACAAAATAAAGGACTATTGTGAAAACTGTATTCTGATAAGTTTGACAACTTAGTTGAAATAGACACTTTCCTTGAAAGACAAAAATTAGCAAACTGACATTTGTAGAAATAAACTTAATAATCCTATATTGGTTCAAGGAATTGAATTTATAACAAACCCTTCACATAAAGGAAGCTCCAGGAACGATGGTTTCACTGGTGAATTTTATCAAACAAGGAAGAAGTAAGGCTAATATTAAATGAACTCTTTAAGAATATAGAAGAGAAGACTTCACAGCTCATTTTATGAGACCAGCATTATCCTGATACTAAAGCCAGACAAAAACATTATAAGAAAAGAAAACTATGGGCCAACCAATATCCCTAATAACTGTAACTGCAAATGTCTTTAATAAAATATTAGCAAATCAATCTATGGAAAGGATAATACGTGACTAGATGGGGGTTATTGCAGGAATACAAGGTTGGTTTAAGATTTAAAAATCAATCAATGTAACTCACCATATTGCCAGAATAAAGGAGGAAAAGCACACGATTACCTCCAAAGATGCAGAAAAAGCATTTGACAAAATTCAACATCCATTTGTAATTTAAAAAAAGAGACTTCTAGAAAACAAGGAATAGAAGTTCCTCAACATTATAAAAGATATTTACAAAGAACCTGAAGGGAGCATCATACTTAATGGTGAAAGACTAAACACTTATGGCTAAACAGGATATCAGTTCTTACCACTTTGATTCAACATTATGCTAGAGGTCCTGGTCAGTGAATTAAGGTAAGAATAAGAAACATAAGGCATACAGATTGGAAAGAAAGATGTAAAACTGAATTTCTTTTGAATTGAAATGATTGTGTTATAGAAAATTCTAAGAATCTACAAGAAAGATGCTACCAGGATTAATACATAAACTTAACAAGTTCTGGGATACAGGGTCAATATATAAAAACCTATTGTATATCTCTATATGACCAATGAACAATTGGAAAATGAGATTTAAGACCGTTAATGTCATTAGTCACCAGGGAAATGCAAATTAAAACCAAAGTGAGTTACACATTTACTAGAATGACTAAAAATTAATATGACAATACCAAGAATGTTGTCAAGGATGTAAAGCTTTTGAAATTTTTAAACATTGCTAGTTGGTATGTAAAATGGTACGACCAATTTTGGAGAACATTTTATGAGTTTCCTAGCAAGTTTAACATACACTTACCATATGGTACAGCACTTTCTAAGTTATTTACCCAAGAGATATGAAAACATGTAATCACAAAAAGACATATACACAAATGTTCACAGCAGTTTTATTCATAATAGTTCCAAACTGGAAACAAGCCAATTGTGGTATCTTTGTGCAATGAATAATTATCTATAATAATAAAAGCATAATATGCTAATTAGAACAGACGTCCTTCTGGATGACCTTCCAGACGAAGCCGGGGCTGCAAGGGAAGCCCGGGTCCCGGGTGCCAGAGGGAAGCCAGTGCCAGCAGCCCAGGGAAGGACGGCCTACCCTTGCACAAATTTCGTGCATGGCCTCTAGTTAGCATTAAAAAGGAACAACCAATACATGCAAAACTGAATGAATCTTTAAAAGTCCGAAAAAAAGACAAGAGCACATCTGTATGATTTCATTTACATGAAAACCTAGAAGCAAAAATAATCTAAAATGATAGGAAACAAATTGGTGTTTGGATGGGGTAGGGATTAGATGGGGATTTACTGCAAAGAGACATAAGGAAACTTTGGGGTGGTGAAATGTTGTCTATCTTGATTGTGGTGGTTACAAGTATATACAGGGTGTCCCAAAAAATGTATACACATGTTAATAGCTGATAGATCTTACATTTTGAAAATGAAATGTATTTTAATAAACACTGCCTTTATAATTATTCAAAATATATATACATTTTGGAGGGCACCCTGTATATATTTATGAAAGCTTATAGAAATGTACATTTCAAATAGATGGAATAGTATGTAAATTTTGCCTCATTACAGTTGCATTTCAAAAAGCAGTGACTCACAATGTTAATTATTAAAGCCCTATGTCTAATTGTCCCAAATTGGAAACAACCTAAATGTCACTCAGTGAAGGATTGGTTGAGTAAATTTTGGTAGAACAATAAAATGAAGCACTATGAAGCCATTAAGAATATATTAGAGATTCCTGGCTGGTGTGGTTCAGTTGGTTGAGCATCGTCTCGTGCACAAAAGGGTCACCAGTTTGATTCCTGGCCAGAGCACATACCCAGGTTGTAGGTGTGACCTCCGGTCAGGTGTGTGCAGGAGACAACCACTGTTTTTCTCTCGCATTGATGTGTCTCTCTCCCTTCCTCTCAAATCAATAAAAAATATTTTTGTAAAAAAGAATATATTAGAGAAATAAAGTTAGTGATATTGAGAAAATATCTGTACTTATTTGGTAAATGAGGATAAAATAAAATAAGCCACTTATTAGCCTCCCAGTTTATAATTTGGGTTATGTCAATAACTTGTGCTTATATTTTTATAACTCTATAATTCCATATAGAGCTGTGTTATGTAGTAAGCCATAACTGATTTTCCTTTCTTGCATAAGTTTTTGTTTTCTCTGTGGTTAATAATTGTTTTCATTTTCTTAGTTTTCTCTATACTTACTCCTAATTCAACTTCAAATATTCTGCTGACTATCTAGACTTGAACTGTCCAAAATGGTATTCACTAACCACATGTGGTTGTTAAAATTTAAATTAATTTTAATTAGATAGAATTATAAGTTTAGTTTCTCGGTCACACCAGCCACTTTTCAAGTGCTCTGACTAGTGAATGCTGGGTTGGACAGTGCAGATATAGAACATGTCTATCGTCACAAGGAGTTCTACCAGACAGTGCTGGTCTAAATCCTCTCTGAGATACTCAGAAGCAATAATTTCATCCTCAATGAGAAATTTCTCCTGGAGTTTTCCACTTTTGACTAAATCTGCGTGATTGCTCTCTCTGCCTGGTGCCTGCCTTTTATCCCAGAATCTCCCTTCACTAATTTCCAGGGAATTCTTTGCCTCTCCTTGTGTTAGATCTCCTATTTCCTATTCTTGGTTTGCTCTCTCATTTCCATGTAACCCTCTGGTAACTTCCTTAGAGAGGATCTTTCCTTTGGAAGATCTTTCCATTCTCAGGGCTTCGAGCATCACATGTGTGGTGTTCACTCCCAACTGTCATGTCTTCAGCCCTGACCATGCCCCAGAGCTGCATTTCTGTATCTTTAACCTTCTGTTGGGCATTTCCACTTTGATGACTCGCTACTGTGTCAAGTCCAGCATGCTCATCTTTTTATTCACCATCGCCCTCCACCTTTCACACCCAGAACAAGTTTCTCTACCCAGTTTCCCTGCCTCTCAGCATCACCTTTATCCTTTCAATGCCTTAAGTTCAGAATCCTGATATCACTCTCCTTATTTAGTCAGGCATCAAAATTCCACCAAGCCTTCCCTTTCCAGCCTGTTCTTTCTGCCAAAACTCAAGTCCAGGCCTTCATCCTCTCACATTTGAATTGTTGCCACAGCCTCCAGGCTCTCCCACAACCTCCTGCTCTATCCCGCATACCACTGCCAGTCTAATCGTCTTTAATATAACTTTCGTCATATCACTTCCCTAATTAAAGTATCTCATGACTCCTACTTCCTACTGCATCAAGTCTAAACACCTCTCACTGACTTTCAGGCTGCTCATGATCTGGCTCCATGTTACCTGTCTTATTTCCCACTATTGCCCAACATGTTCCCCTTCCTGGTTACGTCAGTTCTTTTACTGTCACGAGAACAAGCCAAGTGAATTTCTGCCCTGCATCTGCACAAACATACTTCTCCTGCCCGGAATGCCTTTCTTCCTGCCATTGACGCCAGTCACATCTGTCTTGCAAGAGAAATGCCCATGCTTGCTGTGTCCACTTTCCTGCTTTCTGTTCTCCTGAACCTACTTTAATCAGGTGTTCGTCCACACCACTCCACTGTCTAATACCTAATTCTCAGTACTTTCCTATCAATAGTCACTCCCTCAGTCTTTGCAATCTCAGTAAATGACACCATCATTTCCCCACCTCCTGGGACTAAACCCTCAGAGCCACCCTTCGTTCTTCTTCCTTGTAACCCACCTCCAGCCCACCAGCAAGTCCAATGAGCTCTCCCTGGAAAGTAGATTTCAAACCTGACCGCTTATGACTATCTCGTTGCTACCCCTTTAGCCCAAGGAAGCACTACAGCCGCAATGGTCTCTGTCTTTTCATGTTGCCCTCACAGTTTATTGGACATAAAGCGCTGAGTCATCTTTTAAAGATAGGAATCTGTTCATGTCTACTTTACTTGCCATGGCTTCAGTTTCTACAACAGTGGCTGTAGAATATGTATTATAATAACAGGAAAAAAGAAGAAATGGTACAGTCTTTTAAAAAATAATATTTCTGTTTAAACTTATTTTTTATTTGGAAACACGAACTTACAGCTGCGAGCACAGCACAAATGATGTACGTTTCTGAACCAGTTGCTTCGCCACCCCAGAACACTGCAGTCTGAGATGCCCAGAAGCACGGGCCTTCTCCTCCGTAATCGCATACAGCCACGGAAGCCAGGGAACTAATTCTCATACATTGCTGCCATCTAACCCTCAGATTCCACCCAAGGTTTTCCAATTGTCCCAGTCACGTCCATTCCAGCAGAAGGATCCGGGTTAGAGCATCTGCTGCATTTACTTGTTAAATGTCTTTAGCCTCTGTTAGTTTGGAATAGTTCCTCAGTCTTTGACTTTCATGACCTTGACGTGTATTTATAGAATGGCCAGTTATTTTGTAGAAGGTCCTTCAGTTTGGGCTTGTCTGGTGTTTCCTCAAGATTAAATTCAGGGTTTGCATTTTTCAAGAACACCACCGAAGGTGCCGAGTACCAGACTCATTGCTGCCTGTCAGGTGACACATGATTTTGAACTGTCCATTCCTGGTGATATTTATTTTGTTCACTTGATTAAGGTGGTTTCTGTCAGACTTCTCTACTATAAAGGTACTTTCTTCCCCTTTGTAATAAGTAGTTTGTAGGGAAGTACTTTGAAACTATGTAAATTAGCCTGTTCCTTATTAAATTTCCTATTTATTCATTATTTAATTATGGGTGCCTGTTTTATGCATTACTAATATTTATTTTGATGCTCTCACTGTCTCAGAAATTTGCTAGTGGGAGACCCTTCAAGCTGTGTGTTTTTGTTTTGTTGTTTTGGCATGTCCCACTTTCTTACGCTTTGGCACACAAGTTTGGCACAACTTTCCCGACCCAGTTCTGGAGTCAGCCATTGCTCCAAGGTCCCCTGGTTTTTCAGTGGTTCCTTTTAGTCGCCTTGATGTGACTCTTGCAGTGGAGAGAGCTAGAGAATATATGTATAAGCGCGCACACCCACCCACCCACACACACACACACACACACACCTATATTTATGTCTCTATAGAATAGAATTCACACCTATATTGACAATTCTGAGTCACTTCTATAGAAATTATTCTAGTTTTCTCACTGTCCATATTTGGAATTTCTCCATCCGTGAGGAACCTGGCTCCCATTATACTTAGCATATTTACTTCCTTTATCAGTCCCCTCAAGTGTAACCAAACTCCCACCCTTGCCACCTTCCCCACACACGTGTAGGTGTCCACCTCAGCCCTCTCGGGCTCTGACTCTCCCACCCTGGACCTCTTCCCTCTCACACCTACTGTGGGTCAGTGCTTACGAGGCCCTCCTCACTGCCTTCCGCTCTGATTCTTCTGCCAGGCCTGTTCTCCACATGGACGCCCTTCTCCCTGCTCAGGCTCTGACACCCCTCCATGTGGATGCCTGCCTTGCTCTGCCACACCTAACTCTGGCATTAGGACTAAGCTGTTCATCAGGGATGGGAAGAGGAAGAATGAAGGTCAATATTTTATTTAGCAAAGACTTCCTAGTTAGTGTAGATTTGGCACCAAGTCGAGAGGCTATAACATTTCTGTTCCCTTTCCCTTAAAAAAGCACGTTAATCAGTCTGAAATAGCATTGTAATCCATGAACAAGAAGCCAAATCAGATCTGAAAGAACCCAACCTAGATCAATGTAGAAACAAAACATCCAGATAAAAGATTCCTCACATTTTTTTTCTATCTGTTGTTCAAATATTTTGGTATTTAGACATAACCTCAGAATCACTATTAAATGCTAATGATTATAAGTTTATGAACCTTACATTTTGAATATGGTGGTTTCTGATGCCTGAGACCCTTGGATCAAAATGAATTATATCTTTTAAAACTGAGAAATGCAAATATTTTGTCATAAAAGCATGAATGTCATTTAGTTATACCACAGGATTTTGCAAGGCAGTGTCTACACTGAATTAATTGTTCTTTGAAACTTTAGAACTAAAACCTCTGCAAGATCGCCCTTGATAAGCATTTCACAGATTGAAGCACTGATGAGGAATCAGGATGTTGCCATCAAAGAGACAGCTCCTGGAGACGACAGCTTTCCCAGGACAAAAATACCCGTTTGCCTCCAAATCCTTTAAAGATATAAACTAACCATTCCAAGAAGTAGCTTTCTCCTTCCTACTATTACTTCAAATTTTCTTTTAGAAAAGGCAAATTTAGTCTTTCTTCTAATCAAGATGGGATATGACTGGACTTCTGTTTAATTCTAAGCCAAAACATTCCCAAACTCCCACTGCATTCCTGGGAAGCCCTGAATGCTATTGAAGTGCTATGTCTCATTCCTTTAGGGAGTCGAGCACTCTCTGTCTGTACCCTCGTGGAGACCTGGAAATGGAACACAGCCCCCATGACTGCTCCAGCCAGGTGGGTCAGATTAGCTGTACAGTCCACTTGCGAGGCAGCTAACAACCCTCCTTTGTGGGAATTCGAGCACACTGTACAAAACTGCTGATGACCTCATGGGCCAGAGAAAGCGGGTCTCACATTGTGGACTAAGCCTAAATATTAATACTACTTTATATTTATGTAGTGTCTTTTTTCCAAGGAGCTCCAACCTCCACAGACATGATGTCATTAATCCTCAAAGCATTGCTGTTTGGTACATGGCAAATATTCCCCCCTCCCTTTTTTTACTGTGATGGAAACTTGAAAGTCAGTGATGGAACCCAGCCCCCTTGTTCTCAGTCTTTACACTATACCATGAAAAAAAGCCCCGATGAATAATTTTTCAGGCTATTCACTGCTTCTTGGGTGGGATTTGAGAGGATGTCTCAGTTTGTATGCATTTCAATTTTCAGTGTCTCTAGGTTCCACACTCTTTTTCTTCTTCATTTTAAGTTAAGCATTTTCAAGCATATGTAGTTCATCTTCTGCGGTTGCATTTATAGGGACACTAGAAATTTGTAGCTAATATTTGAAGTTAAAGATTTTTGTTACTGAATATGTAATCTCACTTGTCACTCAGAGATCCCTTATACTTTTTTTAAAATCCTCACCCAAGGATGTGTTTTTATTGATTTTAGAGAGAGGAAGGGAGAGAGAAGGAGAAAGAGAAACATTGGTGTGAGAGAGGAAACCGATCGGTTGCCTCCCATACGTGCCCAAACTGGGGATCAAACCCACAACCCAGGCATGTGCCCTGATGGGGAATCGAGCCCACAACCTTTTGGTGTACAAGAGGATGCTCCAGCCAACTGAGTCACCCAGCCAGGGCTCCATTATACTTCTTAAAACCCAAGATAAATTAGATTTTTTAAAATCCCCATACCAGCTCAGAGCACATTTCATTTACTAGTAGAGCAACCACATGTTCAATTTGTATTGGGTGATAACATGTACCATATATTGTGCCAAACATTTTCAAATATATTACCTTATTTTACATAAGTAATATTTCATGAGAATCACTTAGATCAGTGGTTCTCAACCTGTGGGTCACGACCCCTTTGGGAGTCGAATGACCCTTTCACAGGGGTCGCCTAAGACCATCGGAAAACAGATATATAATTACATATTGTTTTTGTGATTAATCACTATGCTTTCATTATGTTCAATTTGTAACAATGAAAATACATCCTGCATATCAGATATTTCCATTACGATTCATAACAGTGGCAAAATTACAGTTATGAAGTAGCAACAAAAATAATTTTATGGTTGGGGGTCACCACAACATGAGGAACTGTATTAAAGGGTCGCGGCATTAGGAAAGTTGAGAACCACTGACTTAGATTAAGTCTCATGTGTAGGACAAGGAGGAAAAAAAGACACTAATAGAAATATGGCCTCAGCTGTTATAATCCAAAAAAAAAAAAAAAAAGAGCTCAATTAATTTTAATTCCCTTAGTGGAAATCCCCAGTGTAAATATTTCCATAAAAAGGGAAAATGTGGGTAAATTCGAAAACCACCAGGAATGAGCTCAATACCCCCCCCACACACAAAACTTAAGATTCCTGTAGACTCAACTATTAATTCAAAGTGGAGAAGAGAACAAAACACAGCCATATCTCCTGATGACAAATATTTCTTGATTTCACTTGGTTAGACACTTCCTAATCAGGAATATTAGAACCAGGAGTTACAAACCACAGTGGCCTAATTTTAAACACTCACAAAATCAGTTTCATGTCTCATTTTTAGATTCTTTTATTCCTACTATGTTGCTGAATGAGATAATGGCGGTGAAAAGAGATACTTGGGGGCGGGGGGGGAGGAGGAGATCCGAAAACTCTTCTAAAATAAGGAGAAACTTTCAACTTTTAATCATTAGATTCTGAAAGCCCCGGCGTAAAACGTGCCAGATGCCCTGCAACAATAATTCCAGTCTACTCTGCTCCCTGGCCCGGCCTGACTTGAAATGGCCCTACATTTCTAAATAAATAGTGTTTAATTTGAAACTGGGCAGCCCTATCCATCATGGAAAATCTTTATAGTTTGGAAAATATGTCCAGTAGGTCATACGTTAGGTATATAATCTAGTCATATTCTGTAGCATAGCTACACTGCAGTTTATACTCAACAACCTTGGGTTTTTAAGAAAATATATTCATAACATTCTAAATGTTTGTTTTCTCTTGTCATAGGAAATACTAGCCAAAAGGAATAGCCGGTATCCCAAGTAAGAGTTTAATGAGGGGAAATTTAGAAAGTGGTAGTAAAAAAACCTGATGTTTGCCTAGCAGCGTTGCCATGTGGGGTTGTATTATTGTCGCCTGCACAATTCAGGGATACCTGAAACACAGACAGCAATGTGAGTGGCGCCCCCTGGAGGTGAGCAATGCCTGGCAGCCCCGATTTTAACTAATTCGGAAGGTTTTTGAAAATGCTCTTATTTTTTCTCTGATTCACAATTCACCAATTGTGACCTGCAGTAGGACTTTGATTCTTATTCTTACGGGTTTTTATGGGGGGGTGTGTACGCAAAGTTCTTAGTTTTTCCTCTCCATCTTGGTTCCAGAAGGTTACCTGCTGACTGAGGTTAGCACACTGGTCTGGCACACTCCCAGCTCGCGGTTCTCGTGAGTCAGGGAAAACGTGTGCCGTTGGAGAAGAAGCTTGTCAGACATGTTCAACCGGCCCTGGCTTATTCATGAAGTCCCTCCCTGCAGCTCCTCTTCCTCTACATTCCTGCATTCCTGTGTGAAATGCTGCTTAGAGTGTGTTGTTTACACATCTGTGTTCTGACTCCTTGAAACACTGCTGCCCATCCCTGCTGTGACATCCGGCTGCGCCCATCGCCACCACAGCCCTTAGCATGGGACCTTGAATCTCTGCTTTCCTGACCCTCCTCCCTTACCTTCCACGCCTTGATTTTCTCTTATTTCCCTTTGTCCTGAGGAGAGCACGTGGTCTCTAGATGGGGAAGGTAACCAGGCAATGGGAAGAAAGCCCACCTCCACAGAGTGAGCCCGGGAGTGGCCCCGCGGCTAGGAGTGTTACTTGGTCAAAACCCTCCACCTCCTCATTCATTCTTACTGTGGCCAGGCCTGCTTCTGCTTTATTTACTTATTTATTTACAGAGAGTGGAAGGGAGGGGGAGAGACACAGAGAGAAATATTGATGTGACAGAGACTCATCGATTGGCTGCCTGCTGAGTCAGGGCTGGGGATCGAGCCTGCAACCCTTGGGCTGGTGCTCTATCCACTGAGCCAGACTGGCTAGGGCCCTACTTCCGCTTTAGTAAAACAATTTGAAGAGAATGATATTGTGAATTTTATAGCAGTTTGTTTTTAGTGGTCTAGTTGATTTTAAAATGAAAATGTGTAAGAAAGTGGTAATAGTGGTTGCTTTCTGTGGGCAGTCGAGTGGCTCTGGGGTACAGAGGAAATCTCACTGTACCTTTATTTTACCTTTTGAATTTCATTCTATGTGACTCTGTAAGTAATTGAAATAAATGGAAAATGGAAGCAGGCAATTAAATAGACATGAACTAAACTGATGCCATAGAAAATTCTGTTAATTAAAGGAATGAGTCAAATATTTTAAAAGTAAAAGTAGATCAGAAGGAGAGGTATGGTTATTTTCATTTTGTTTTAGAAACAAAATGTTTCCTTGTTTGCTAGAAAAGTAAAATAAAAATTAAGTGTCTGCTCCTCATGGAAAACTTATCCTCACTCTAAACACCCAACTACTTCTCTTTAGGGTTTTGTTTTCCTTTTGTCTTTTTCTCTTCAAGTGAACTTAAGGCCAATTTAAAGTGAAACTCTGACTGCTGAGTGAATGTGTCTTTGCCGCTCTGCCCCCGCCTGGTATGAAGAACTATTCAAGGATGCGAGTCCTAAGTGTCATCTGCTTGGCCCTCTTCTTCTGCCAGCGGGAGTGGGCAGCTCCGACCCGAGGTTTGGATAGCACCTGGCAGGGCTCTTCCACCTCAGACGGTCTTGTTTTTTGTATCTTTGATGGGACTATCTCTAGAGTCATTTCTGTACTTACAGTTATATAGTTCCTTTCAACACCTGCTAAGTAATTTATGGAGACTCAGATTCAAGTAAATGACCTACATAGCAAGTCTTTGAGAAGCAGGCTATCACATTTCCAATTCTGAATCTACTATCTGTTCATCTCTTTTTTGAAGAATCAGCAAACCTATGTCAAGTTCAGTACATCCAATAACATCATCATGTCATTGCCTCAGGGTTCCTCCTACATGCCACAAACCAAGGAAAACGTTTTCATTTTTATAATTACTTCAAGTATGTGCTTGAGTATATTTTTATGTGTCTTATATGTCAACTGTTAGCTACCACGGAATTAATAGTTAATTACTTAGGCATTTGAAACTAGGAAAGAAACTGACATTTTTCCATGGGAAAGTATCTAATAATATTTGTAAATATTTTATAATTATGAAAGATAAGCCAAATAAGCGTTAAGGTGTTTTTATCTGCATTCGTTACCTTTCAGTTTACAAATAGAAATAGTTTCATAATAAAGCTTTCATCACATTGAAATAAAGGAAAATAAAGAATTGAAGTAATAAATATGTTGATTATAAACATAACAAGTAATAAAAGACATAATTTTAACAAAATTAATAAGCAAATTAATGTGTAACTTTATAGTTTTAATTATACGAGTTACACATGACTACATTCTCATAGTTATTTTAAAATTACCAATAAATATATTTCATATCTTTGACTTTGTATTTAAAACACGGGTGCGCGCGCACATACACACACACACACACACACACATACACACACGATGTGCTGTCCAATATGATAGCCACTAGCTACATGTGGTTATTAAGAATGTGAAATGTGGCTAATTTGAGTTGAGATATGCTATAAATATAAAATATACACTGAATTGTGAAGACGTATTAAGAAAAAAAGAATATAAACTATCTCAATAATTTTTATATTGATTGCATATTGAAATGATAATATTTTTATATTGGATTAAATAAAAATAATTATTAAAATTTAATTTTATTAGTTTCCTTTCCCTTATAAAATATATCTGTAAGAAAATTTAAAATTATATATGTGGCTGGTAATTGTGTCTTACATTCTATTTCTATTTTTTTAAAATATATTTTATTGATTTTTTACAGAGAGGAAGGGAGAGGGATAGAGAGTTAGAAACATCAATGAGAGAAACATCGATCAGCTGTCTCCTGCACACTCCCCACTGGGGATGTGCCCGCAACCAAGGCACATGCCCTTGACCGGAATCGAACCTGGGACCTTTGAGTCCACAGGCTGACGCTCTATCCACTGAGCCAAACTGGTTAGGGCTTTTCTATTTCTATTATATTAATTCAGTGGTAGCTAACAGTTGACATATAAGACACATAAAAATATACTCAAGCACATACTTGAAGTAATTATAAAAATGAAAACGTTTTCCTTGGTTTGTGGCATGTAGGAGGAACCCTGAGGCAAAATTACATATGTGGCTGGTAATTGTGTCTTACATTCTATGTCTATTAGATTTCTATTGAACAGATTGTCCTGTTCAGACTGTACCACCACAGGAAATACGTTTTCCATCTTTTTTATTGTGTGCCACTTTTATTTTTACCTTTTTAACACTATTAGTTGAAAAGACTTTCATTTCCCCATTGAGTGTTCTTGACACCCTTGTGGAAATCATTTGACCATATAAGTGAGGGATTATTTCTGGGCTTGCTATTCTACCTATGTCTGTCTTTATGCCGGGACACATGTTTTGATTACTGTAGCTTTGTAGTAAATCAGGAAGAAAGCAGGAAGGGTGAGGCCACCAATTTTGTTCTTTTTCAAGATCGTTTTGGAATTTCAGGGTCCCTTGAGATTTTATATGAATTTTAGAGTGTATTTTTCTATTTATGCAAAACAATGTCATTAGGATTCTAACAGTAATTGTATTGAATCTATAGGTTGCTTTGGATAGTATTGACATATTAATATTAAGTCTTTCAATTTAGAAACATGGGTTGTCTTTCCATGATTTTATATCTTGCTAAGAAGGTCTTCTCAATGCTAAAGTTATAATTTTTCTATATTTTCTTCTAATAAGTTTAAATATTTGCTTTTTACATTTGACTCCTTAAACTAGCTGAGATTTCCCCCCCCCCCGCATCCCCAGCCCCTCAATGTGAGAACATTGTGTTGGTACCACTTGAATTGTCTCCCTTTTTCTAGCTAATTTTAATGCCACTTTTATTATAAATTAAAAACCCATAGATACATAGGTTTGTTTTTAGACTGCTGCTCTATTTCACTGATCCATATGTCTACTTCTGTATTACTGCCATCATGCTTTAATTACTGTAGCTTTATATTATAATGTATTATCTGAAAGAGTGACTCTTTCCCCTTCATAGTTCTTTTTCTTTTTCAGTATTTTAAAGTTTCCTGTACATTTTCTCTTCTAGGTGACTATTAGAATCAGCTTTAAAGTTTCAACAGACATATTAGTGGAATTTTTATTTGGATTGGATTGACTTGATAAAATAATCTCAGGAAAATCGACATTTTTATAATAATAAGTCTTTGCACTTTGAGGGGAAGAAAATACTTCTAGTTTCTGTATTTCTGTTATCACTGTGGTCCCTGGGAAACTTTATGTTTACTTGGATTATAATCAGATTGCCTCTGTAAAGCAGTTCTGTCCAACTGAACCTCCTGTGATGATGAAAATGTTCTATATCTGTGATGTGTAGTATGTGTTATTGAACACTTGAATTGAACATTCACATGAGCTATTGAACACTTGAAATGTGATTAATGCAACTAAGGAACTGAATTTTAAATTGTATTTAATTTTGATTAATTTAAATGGTCACACATAGCTAATAGCTACCATAATAGAGAGTGCAACTGTCAGGTATATTAATAACTTTGTAATTGAACACTTTTGTAGGTGATAAAAATAGGTAGTAAAAGAATTATTGATACCTACTCTGTGAAAGACACTGCATACAGCATTGTAGAGAGTCTAAAGATCATAATATTAAATACAAATAAATTCCTAAAGAATTTAAAACCCAGTCCCAGGTAAAGGACACATTTTTTAAAAGTATTTATGCTTCCAGAAAAACACAATTACAAAAATGTGCTGTGGGGATGAAATAGAGATTGACCTTGAAGGAATGATTCAAAATTTAAAATGAGTCAGTAACGGAGGGAGGATTTTTGTTTTCTGAAATGTGGAGGAATAGAGAAGAGGGAGAGGAATGAGGTGTGTTTGGGAAATGTAACGATATCAGTTTCCCACGGCTTCTGTAACAGATGGCCACAAATTTGGTGGCTTGAACATCAGAAATTGACTCTCTTACCAGAGGCCAGAAGTCCAAAATCAATGTCCCTGGGCTGCAGTCAAGATGTAGACAGAGCCATACTCCCTCTGGAGGCGCTATGGGAGAGTGAGTTCGTTGCCTCTTCCAGCTTCAGGTGGCTGCTTGCGTTCCTTGGCTGGTGGCTGCACCACCAGTCTCTGACTTGGTGGTCACATGGAAAAATGGCGCCCCACTTTTCAGCTTATCACAGCGATCCAGGTTGGCTGGAATTTGGGAAACCTGAGGCAGTGGGAATGGTAACAGTCATCAGTCACTGAATGACTGGTCCGTGTGTGATGTTGTACCAGGCGCTCTATCTGTGCTATTCCATTTACTCATTTAAGAACTCTGTGTAGGCATTAGGGGATGAGAGAGGAATCTAAAGTGACTGTGTCTTTGACCTTTGATGACTGGGAAATGGTGATTAACACAAATTGAAAAGTCAAAGGAAAAATTGGTTACAAAGGGAAAAAGAAAGAAGTTGGCTTTGGCTGTGTTTAGTTTGAGGTCCCTGTAGATTATGCCCAAAAAAGGTCAACCCCAGAGAAAAGCCTGTGAGCCCTACATAGAGTTCCGAGGGCCTTGCTTGCAATTTCCTATCTTTGTCTTCCCATTTGGGTTGAAGAGGTACCTGAGGAGGAGCACTACATTTGAAACCAGGAGGTGTGGGCTCAAGACTTCCATTTACTGAATGTGTAAAGTGGACAAATGATTTCATTTCTCCGAGCTTCAGTTTCCACATCTGTAAAAGGGGAATAAAACCCCCATCCCTGCCTTTACACTGTTATTGTGAGGATGTTTTTAGCACAGTATATGGTCTGTTGTAAGCATTCAAATGTTTGTAAAAAGAAGAGCAAATTTTTAAAAATATATTTTTATTGATTTCAGAGAGGAAGGGAGAGATAGAAACATCCATGATGAGAGAGAATCATTGATTGGCTGCCTCCTGCACATCCCACACTGGGGATCGAGCCCACAACTGGGGCATGTGCCCTTGACTGGAATTGAACCCAGGACCCTTCAGTCCGCAGGCCGACGCTCTCTCCACTGAGCCAAACCGGCTAGGGCAAGAGCAAAAATTTTAATATGTCAAACTCAAGTTTTAATTTGAAAGTATTATATCTTAAAGCTCTCCGGATCCTGGCAAGTTAACATTAATTTTAAAAGTTTATTGTTGACTCCCTTTCCTGTTGTCCATAATTTTACCACATAAGTGTCTTAAGCGCCACCCAAGACCAATTCTTAAAACTCTCTTCCCGTGGCTTTCTTGATATGACAACCTGCTGGTCTTTTTCTTTCTTTCTCAGTCTCCTTTGCTGGCTCGTCTTCCACCTAATCTCTCTGTTGGCGTTCCTTGGGCTATGTCCTGGCCCCTTTCCCTTCTCACGCTCTCATCTCTCAATAAGCAAATCTTCCACACCCATGGCATTAATTAGCCTCCCTGTCCTGATGACTCTCCGATTGACATCTCCAGCCCAGACCTCTCTCCTGAGCACTGCACTTCCACACACAGCTGCCTGTTCTACCTGCTCACTGGGGTTTCACGGGGTTCCAAACTCAGCAGGTTCAGAACGCCCACTGTTTTCTACCTGAGGGACCAGGACCTCCATCTATGAAGTTAGCTAAAGCAGAAACTGGAGTCATTATTGACATACCTGCCTCTCCTTTACCGTCATATGCGATTGGCCAGTCTTCTGACGCTGCCTTCTAAATACTCCCTGCTGACTTTTGTCTGCACTGCCACCCAGGTTATCACCTGACTACTCCGATGGCGAGACTCAGCACCTGCATCCACTTGATGCCTCCAGTACTTCTCTGCACTGCTGGCAGAGTTTCTCTTGGAAGATTCATTCATTCATTGAAAAAAATATTTATTGAGCCCCTACTATGTGCAGTTTGTGACCAAGACAGGCATGTCCCTGATCTCCTATAATTCTACTTAAGAGCATATGATTGGGCCCAGGCCGGTGTGGCTCAGTGGGTTGGAGCATCGTCCCGTACACTGAAGGTTGCTAGTTTGATTCCTGGTCAGGGCACATACCTTGGTTGTGGGTTTGATCCCCAGTTGGAGCATGTACAGGAGACAACTGATCGATGTTTCTCTCTCTCGCTCTCTCGCTCTCTCTCTCCCTTTCTTTAAAGTCAATGAAACATATCCTCGGATGAGGATTAAAAAAGAGAGAGCTTGGGGGTAGGAAAAGTTTCTTTGAGTAAATAATTTTTCATCTGAGATCTGAAGAATGACTTAGGAATTAATTAGGCAAAGAGAGGGCGGGTGGAAGCAAAAGAGCATTTTAGGCAGAAAGAACATCATGTACAAAGGTCTGAAATCAGGAAGAAGCAAGATATGAGAAACTGAGGTCAGGGAGTGAGGAGTAGAGTACAAGAGCTGAGGCTGGAACTGCTGGGCACAGCCAGGCTCTGTGGGTGTAGTGACTCTAATTGGGAGGGATTCAGGGGGCCTTGGAGCCCCCTCAAATGGCCTCCTACAGTGAAATGTATAAGAATTTCCTTCCTTCATTCCCCCTCCCCCGTCTCTGTCTCTTTCTCTCTGAGCATTTTTCTGAGGAGAGAATGCATAGCTTTCATCAGGGTCTTCCCCCCCACCCCCAATATATTGTTATTGATTTCCGAGAAGAAGGGAGAGGGGGAGAGAGAGAGAAACATCAATGATGAGAATTCTTGATCAGCTGCCTCCTGCATGCCCCCTACTGGGGATCGAGCCCTTGAACGGAATAGAATCTGGGACCCTTCAGTCTGTAGGCCAATCCTCTATCCACTGAGCCAAACCAGATAGGGCATCATCCGGGTCTTACAGCCAATCTGCGATCCTTTCCTCTCTAGAAGTGTAGAGCCTTTGATGGTATGAAAGCCCAAGGTATTTACTCTGGACTTTATCCTACAAGCCATTGGAAATTATTAAGCCAAAAATGGACAGATTGTAAAATCAACAGGGCAGGGACTTTTATCTCTTTAGCCATTGATGTGCCCCAAGCACCTAAAACAGTGCCATGCACAGAACTGGCACTCAGTAAATAATTGCTGAATGAATGAATGTCTATTGTGGCTATTGAATTATATTGTACTAGAGGCCCGGTGCACGAATTCGTGCACAGTTGGGGTCCAGCCGGCCCAACCCGATCAGCCTGATTGGGGATGGGGATGGCCAGGGGGAGGGGCCACGGGCAGTTAGCCAGCCGGCCTCACTCCCCAGGTCAAACTCCCAGTCGAGGGGACAATTTGCATATTAGGCTTTTATTATATAAGATTGCTTTATACTGCAATCATGTGCTTTATGCTTCTCCCTTATAAGAGTCAATTCTTGATAACGACTGTGTCTTATTCATCTTTATATTACTAGAGATATGATACTAGTGCCCAGCACAATGCCTGGCTTAAAATCAATTTCAAAATGCATTAATTAATTCAGCCAATAATTTAAGAGCACCTACCAGATGCCAGGAACCCGGGAATAAAAAGATGACTAATGTAGTATCATTAACCTCAAGGATAAACAGTAATAAACATTCAAACCAATTTTTTAAAGTAAGTGAATAAAGAAAGAAATGGGCTCATTTAAAAGAAAAGACGCTTTCCAGTGCTTTTTAAATGCTGCTACCAAGTCAGCTAACTGTCCAGTTGTGCTTAAGGCAAAACCTGCTCTTTGGCTTCCCAAATGGAGAATAGTTAGCAAACCAAAACTGGAAAGGAGGGAAATATCCTATACCAGAGAGCATATCTTTCGGGCTTTTTTTCAGATATATATGTAGGCACTCTACTCCTGAGGCTCTGTTGGTAAGTGGAGCCTAGTAGCCTCTGGTTAGTCTACATACGAGAACACTTTAAACGCTATCTGTTTAAAATAGAGTATGACATGCATTATCAATCATTTGATGATCACCGATGTTGCTCAAATCACCCAGATCGTCTGTCTAGCCTGCCTGATCGCTGGCCCTTAGCTTGCTTGGCTGGCTTTGGCATCAAATGTGCAAACTCAGTACATTGGAATAACACTTGAAAAACGTTGTATGGACAAATTTGTTGGTTTATATCGTTCATGTAGGTTACTCATCTATGTTAGGAAGTGTCCCCTGACGGATCACATACTTGCTTTTGAATCCACTAGTTTTCTGTAAATTACTGAGAGTTCCCAGGCCTCGCTGGTCTCCTTGAGATTGTATACATTATTTAAAATATCGCCATTAACTCACTGCAATAAAATTCTAGTTCTGAAACTTATAATAAAACTCTGGTTTACTTTTGAGCAAAGAAGAAAAAGAGAACAAAACTATTAAACCATCAGGTCAGTTTGTCATTTAAGGCTTTGTAGGTCCATTTTCTTTTCTTCTCAATGTACCCAGACTTGATAGAAATAAGGATCATTTCATTTGAATGAAAAGCACACCCAAGCAATATTTCTAGGAAAGCGAATCTTACCAAGTACTTTTTCTCACAACCACACTGTAACAAATAAAGAAGTTGGGTTTTGGGTTTTTATGTTGCTATTTCCCTTCCTTTAGAGCAGACCGGTTTAAACTTTTACATATCTAAGCAAAACACTTATTTGGTGAGCAGCTCTATTTATTTTCTCAGAGTTTTATTGTCAATGTCTTAGTTTAAGCCAAAGGGAATTTGTGGTTTCTGAGATCAGAATTTCAACTGCTTTCTAAAGCTAAAAGAAAAGTTAGTGATTACATTAACCATTTGTAGACCCAATCTTTGATTCTAAATGGTACTTAAGTGTTTTATTGACATCCCCACTAGTTTGTAGTAATAACATATCAATAATAATAATAACAACCTATATCTATAACAAAAGATAAAAGGATAATGTTGGAACCTTGAGTAGATATTCTGACAAGTCTTACTTAAAAATACTTATCTTGCCCTGGCTGGCGTGGCTCGGTGGTTAGTGTACTGGCCCTACTCACTGAAGGATCATGGGTCTGATTCCGGCCAAGGGCACCTACCTGGGTCACAGGTTCCGCGCCCTAATTGGCAACCAATTGAAGATTAACAACAACAAAAAATACTTGTCTTATTCTATTTTCCTACCAAAAGAATGAACAGAGGACATGGAAAAACCTTTCCTCCCATCTAGTGGCTAGAAAATATAAAAATATCCTCTGTGTGTTTCCTGGAATTCCAGGCATCAGACATTGTCTGACAGATTATAATTCATCCAGTTGTTCATTCAGTTAAGCAAAAGTAAGTTCTAAAATCTTGACCAAGACTGAACCCAATGGAGAACTGTATATCAATGGTGACTCACTAATCAACTTCCCTTTAATCAATAACATACACTTCGAGAAGAAAGGTGGTCTGTGGTCCTTCCCAATTCATTAGTCTGAACCCCTGAGAGGAAAGACAGGCTGTATGTTTCTGCTACCTGAAATGGGGACTGAGATTCTATTCGCCTCTAAAGCAATCAGTGCCCTAGATCTATCCTGACCCTTAATTGCTCCTTGTTGGCCTCACACCCTAACAACTCTTCCCTCAAGAGTTAGATGTGCCGCATTCACTAAAAAGAGCCAAGAAACTGTCCCTGAAACTGGCTGCCTCCGGGGGACCGCGGCTCCTGAAACTTGGAATAGCAGACGCTGATACTGGCAGCGGGGCCTCTGTGCAGGGCCAAACTGGCCCACAGGAAAGCAGGTTGGGATCCGTTATGCAGCTGTGAGGATTAGTGCTGGGTCTGCCTGTCTTGTATGTCCTTGTGCACATGTCAAATCCTTTGCTGAATGGGGCCTCTCTCTGGTGATTCTCACAGGTTCAGAGCACGAATATTGTGTGCAGTCAGCAAAGCTCCGAGAACACCAGGAAGAAGAGGAAGGTCAGCGAACCATTGGAACGCATCATCCCAGAGAGCAAATGAGACCGAGAGGCCTCTGCTACATTTATCCCCAAATAATTTTGTTTTGCAACAAACTACATGAAGTGTCTTAGTCGGAGAGTAAGTTCCTATCATCAAAACCTTTTACTAAATTTGTTGTTCAGCTTCCTTAGTCAGTTTATAAATTACGAGGTAGGACCTGTGTTCACTTTGGTCACCAGGGCTGCCTTGGGCTAGCATTGCTTCCAGAGAGATTTAGAGATGAGACACCTTCCTATTCATAAAGGAGCCACAGCGGCTACGCTGAGGAGAAATAAGCCGTTGTTCTCAAGAGAGAGAGGCTTTTCTTTGCATAATCAAACTCCCTGGGTACTTAGACGACTGTGAAATGTTCCAACTTGTTGTAACCTGTGCCCTGGAATCCCTCTATAGCTTTACTAGAATTCCCACAGAATTGCATAGATGGATGCGGTAGTGCTTACCCAGGTGTGAGTTTTGTGTTAACTTCAGTCACGAGGTTGAACAGCTAAGTGTTGGACTATCAAGTTCTTCAAATCTGGCCCCGGGCCCTGATCTGTTGGCCAACCCGAGGCTGGGGAAGAGGCTGCAGTGCAGGAGCCTGGCTCCCTGCTAAGGCCTGTGCTGAATGCTTCCCAGCAGGCCCTCCGTGTACACATCAATCTGTAACTTGCAGATGATGTTACTAGTTCCCCCTTATTCTGGAAGAATGTTGATAGACGTAATGAATTATAAATGACTTAAAGTGTTATTTTTTATTGTTATATAACATGGGGTTTAATGTAAATGGATAGAACCAATAAGTGAAATGTATAGGTTAAATACATTTAAGTAAATGTATTGGTTAAATTTACTGGTTAAATAAAAAATGCAAGGTCTTTCTTTCTTGCTTGGCTTTTCTTCTTCACTTAGATTAATGTTTCTCCAAGTGCAGTAAGAACACCAGCACCTGGAGCGCTTGTGAAAACAGAGTTTACAAGGCCCGCTTCATTTCCACGGAATCCAAATCTCCAGGGACGGGGCCCTATGGAAAACTCCCCAGATTCTAATGTGCACACGAGATTGAAACCCTGAAACCTCTGACCCAGACTAATAGGAGCATCTCTGGGGCCAGACATGCACTTTAGCTGGAAGAAGGCTGTGTTATCGTAAGAGGAGAATCCGAGGGAGCGCCCCTGTCCAGCTCTGCCCTTTGCCAGGCTCTCATCCATTTCTGACCTTCCATAGACGGGGGTCTTGAATTGGGCTCACACCAGGGCTCACACCCTGCTCTGGGGGAGCATTCTCCCTCTCCCTGCTTGCGAAGTACCCTCACAGAAGCTTGATCTGCCACTAGAAGGAGAAGGAGGGGAAAGGTATTGTGTTTATTATATCCTTGGTAGAACTGTAGCCTGAGTCACCATAATTTCTTTTAAGAGAGTCGTATAAGGAGCTTAGCTGTCTACCAGAGGGATTAGGTTTATTGTGTATCTCTCCGGAGGGTAGATCTGACACCAAACTATTGAAAGCCACAGAAGGTCCATTTGGCTCAGTATAAGGAGGCACTTTTTAAGGTTGTCAGAATTTTGCAACGGGCTGCAGCCTTGTGAGGCCTGAGTGCCCATAACAAGTGTTTGAACACAAAGGAGCTTTACAAAGGCTCCGGGAGCCTTTGACTCAAAGCAAAGCAGTTCTATGGCACAGTCAGCCTGGGTCTCAGAAGGAACCATTTTGCTTAAAAAGAGAATTTAGCTCTCAATCTGTTTACACATTTCATCAACGTAGCCTAAGGTTGACAGATCCTTTAAGTCAAAGTCGAGAATCTGAATCTCTCTAGAAAAATTTTAGAGTGATTTTAGTGTCTTTGTTAACACCCCTTTCCCAACGGGAAGTCTTCTGTCGATGCCAAGAGGTGGGAAATGTATGTCTAATGCAGTGAGTGTGAGGCAACAGAGAGAAGTTGCTGGGCTATGCCCTTGGCTGGCTACACAGGGAAGGAGATCTGTTATCAGGAGGCCCTGAGAACCACGACAATGTGAACTAGCTGATTTTACATAGCAGAGCTAATGTATGCAGCCTGATATCAAGATTGGAAGGTATTCAGTTTTATTTACTGAACGATTTACTACAGGGATAAAAATCTTTTCTCCAGTCTACTCATTTCTGCCCTTCATAGTAACGAAATGAGTAAACACAAGTCCGTCAAGAAGCTGGCATTTCAGGGAAAAGAATGACATGTGGGACCCCGAGCCGGGGAAGCTGAGCTGGGCCACACTAGCCATTCCCTCGCCCTGGCTGCGCGTGGTTCGTCAGTGTGATTGCGAAGATGAGATGACGATGGCCTAGAAACTGGGACATTGTTCAATTAAAAATTATGCAGGGGAAATTTGACTTCTGCTGCTTGGGGTTTTTCTGTCTTTACAGAAAGTTGGTCTAGCTGGAAAGAGATGGGTTAGGCTCAAAGACTGCCGCCGGCCTTTGAAGCCAGGCACCGAAACCGCACCTTCATTTCCCCTCTCGGGTCCCGCTGGTGTCTGGGTTCTTTCATTCTCCAGCTCACCTCTGCCAGGAAGAGGCTGGAAATGAAGCTGAGCGTGTCACCAGGGCCAACGTGGCACACACACAAGGTCAACGTCGTGTGTGTGTGTGTTTTTAAGAACTAACGTTAACCGTTAGAGCCAGTTTTCGTTGTCTTAAAATGTTCAATTAATTTATGGTTTCAAACCCAGCAGTCCTGGATCCTTAGAGGTTTCCACGGATTCTGATGGCAGAGAGCATCCTTAGTTACAATAACCATCATTCAGGAGGAGGAGGAGGAGGAGGAGGAGGAGGAGGAGGAGATGAGGCTTAGCACACTCTGCTTGTGGGAGTTAAGGTGAGGTCCTCCACCGTGTATGATTCTAGATGAGACAATCCCTATCTTTGTCCCAAATTAGAAATGATTCGTTTCTATTTTTAAGTGTGATTCTGTGTTTGCGTAATGAGGCCCTGGCTGAGGCTTGCTACGCAGCTGTCCGTGTCTGTGGAGGATGAGGGCTCCATTGAGGGCCTTGATGGGCCCTTCGGAAACGCATTGGAAAGCCAAGACCCTATCCAGAAATGGAGAGACTGGAGGTACTAATCCGCTCATGTAACTTCCCCTTGGATGTACTACATCTTTGCAAATGGGTGCACCTTCTGGGAATGTCAACATTGTTGAGACGGACTCTTGTAAGATATGTTGGTCTCACAAATACTGTTCCCTGACTGTGTGCGTGTGTGTGTGGGGGGGGGCGGGGGGGAGGCGGGTGCGGGTAGACTGATCTCAGTCTTACTAAACATTTTAGTCTGGTCTTTACTTTGCCATGAGGTTCAGCAGCACAAGGGTTTCCCCAGAGCAGGAGTGGAGAGGCAGGCTGGTTAAGATAACCCCAAACATCTAAGACCGACTGGGAGAGCATGGAGCCTTCCCTGGGGACTCAAAGCCGTAGGGATAGAAACCTGGAACAAGAGGGGACTTTTGGGGGGTCTTTAGTTGGATATTGCTGGACTCCCGAAGGCGGGAGAAGTCTGGGGGACCCAAGTTCCATTGGGATAATTACTGATCAGCTCGAGGGTGAGCAGGCACAGTTAGGTTTTCACCTTCTTTTTTAGCAAGAAAAGGCCTAGGTTTCTGGCTTCAAAACCTGACTGCAATTGTCTAGACAATTTAGAAATCCTCTAGTCCTCAGTTACTCATTTGGGAACATGTGGATAATAATGACGCCTACCTAGCAACCCTGCTGTGAGGCTTAAGCGAGGCAATTCATACGAGCTGCCCAGCACGCATCCCGTCAATGCTCAACAGATGTTCATCATAATTGCTTTTTTTTTTTTAACTTGGCCTGTCTTCTTCCTGAGTCTCAGGAGCTCGGGGTCCCTGTGCTGCTTTTGCCTACCCAGAGATCCTGCGTCCACATCCTCTCCTACTCGGCCAGCACTAGAGCATGCTTCCGAGTGCCTCTGCTCTGAGCACCTCCCCACTCCTCTCCCCAAATCCAAACTCCCTCTCCTCGGGATAGTTCGATGGACGGGAGCATCAGATTAAGCTTACTGTGCTGCCCTCCCACACTTGCATTTTTCAAACAGAAGCTTGTTAATAAGAACAATGAATCTCACCTAGGGAATGCGACACAAGGAGAGATTGAGCCTGGCTGGCGTGGCTCAGGGGTTGAGCATTGACCTATGAACCAGGAGGTCACGATTTGATTCCCGGTCAGGGCACATGCCCATATTGTGGACTCGATCCCCAGTGTGGGGCGTGCAGGAGGCAGCCAATCAATGATTCTCTCTCATCATTGATGTTTCTATCTCTCTCTCCCTCTCCCTTCCTCTCTGAAATCTATCTATCTATACATAGATAGATAGATAGATAGATAGATAAAGAAAATATTCAAATGCCAACTGAAAGACTCCAGTACTATTGAACAAGATCAAGGGAGAGAGAAAAAATCCACAGTAGCTTAAGATCAATGGGTTTGTCCAGGAGCCTGGGGGCCGGGGGGCGGGGGGCTTTGCGTGACTGGCAGCCGGTCCTCAGAGGCGTTAGTCGCGGGCAGAGTCTCATTCCCTTTCCTTCAGGGTGCACACCCGCCACCTGCTTTCTTCTAAGAAACTGTAACATGTGGCGCTCGCTCTCTGCGTTAAAGAACTGGTGTGGTCAGGCCTTACTGAGAACAACCAGCTCTGCCTACCCATGGGTCCCAGAATGTGCATGTCATTCTGAAACCACAAGGAATGTGGTTAAGTCCCCTGGCCACATCTCTCAACAAAGCTGTGTCTGTTTTGCTCGGCCTCCGGAGAGCTTTGCTCCTGGACGAAGATGGTCATTCGTAGTGAAGTCCACTTACGGGTCTTCCCTTAAGACAGTGGTTCTCAACCTTCCTAATGCCGCGACCCTTTAATACAGTTCCTCATGTTGTGGTGACCCCCAACCATAAAATTATTTTCGTTGCTACTTCATAACTGTAATTTTGCTACTGTTATGAATCGTAATGGAAATATCTGATATGCAGGATATATTTTCATTGTTACAAATTGAACATAATTAAAGCATAGTGATTAATCACAAAAACAATATGTAATTATATATCTGTTTTCCGATGGTCTTAGGCGACCCCTGTGAAAGGGTCGTTCGACCCCCAGGTTGGCGAACCACAGGTTGAGAACCGCTGCCTTAAGAGGAGCCTCATAAAGGAATTCATTACTGCGCATGTCAGAAACTTCCTAATGAAACGGCCCCCCAGCCGTAATAGTGAGAAAGCAACCACCGACCGAAATCATCATGGAGCGCTCCCCTGGGGGGCAGCCATCCATCGGCTTCTAGAGAGAACTCGGAGCCTAGGAGCCAGGAGAGACGGACAGTTCTCGGGCCCCCCCTCCAGGCACTGAGATTCCTGTGGAGCAAAAGTGAGATTCGCCTGCACCTGGACTAAGTGGTTAAATGGTTAACTGAACCACGGGCTCCAGTCAGCATGAACTCAGCCTTCAGGACGGGGCGCAGGGGGAAGTTTTATTATCATCATTAATGAAACTCATTTATGATTGCAGGACACACAGAAGAGTCATTTGCATGCCACAAACTCTGAGAGATAGTGATGACACACTATGTAAAGTGACTTTGAAAACTTACAGAGGTTGCAAGATGATAAAACACCTTTCGCTGTTTCGCTCCTGCTTGAATTTCGTGTTTCTTAGAATGGACCGGCTACATGGAATCTAACCTCGTTCTAAGCCACAAGCCCAGCAGTTCCAATGGAAACTGTTAAACCAATTCGGTAACGAAAAGATAAGTAGCTTCAAGCTGCCGGGTATCAGTATTATTGTCATATTCCCTTTATCAAAAGCCGATAACTGAAATGTATAGGTAAGAGTTTACAGTAAGCGGCAGTACTTGGAAACTTGTCAGTTATGGTTTCCCATTATAGAAGAATGTCTGCTGTAAGCTTTTTAACCCTCTAAAGTCAGAAAATTAAAAAAAAACAACTTTCACAATTAGTTTCTAAGGAAATTTTATAAAGGTCATGGTACTAAGAGAAGAGCTTTAGATTGTTTTTGCCAATAGGACATCGACTCCCAAAGAAAAACCAACCTGTGTGTTTTTCTTGGGGGGCTGGGGGGGGTTGTATATAAATAACAATCAAAATTTATTTTCTTGATACATTTCTAAAAAAGATAGTTAACGCAATCATTTTAAAGTGACTTCATTTCCTGCTGCTCCCCTAACCTCCTTAAAACTGAAAATACAACAAATATTTGCATAGGTTTATTATTCACATTTAATCATGAATAATTCACTTTGTACAGACAGCTGGGTAAACACGAGATTTGGAGTTTCCTTTTTCTAGCATGTTTTCCCCTTGGCCGAAAGGAAACAGCATCGTGTGGTTTTCAATGATTTTCAGTGCCACCTTGTCCTCCCTCCCCCGGCCAGGAGGCACCCCGCCTTTGGGGCTGTTTCCTTTTTTTTAAAAAAAATGTCTCTCTGTCAGTGCTTGGGCTACACCTCACCAAAACGTTTCTTATTACAAAATGACAAATGAGCTCAACCATTCGGCTCTCTCGCCGGCAAGGCGACAGGAAGTATGCCTGTGGGTTTGCTTCCGTGTAGATTCCCTCCTAACGCTGGGAAAAGATCTCCCTGCTCGCGTTCTGCCTCGTCATTCTATCCTTCATCGTCTCCTATCAGGAACATTTCACAATTATTTGATTATCTACCACAAAGCCGGCTCTCACTTCCCTCTGCTCCTCCCAGGTCTACGTGAGGAAGCGAAGCACGTATCACCCAACAGGCACCTGCCCAGGGCATTCCCACCTGGGCAAGGGGCATAGTGTACCGGAGGTCAAGGGTCCTTTCAATTCTGCGAACGTCATGAATTAAATTGTGAGAGTTCAACTTGTGGTTTAGGAGAGAATCGGGCTTGTTGTAATTCAGCTATGACCAAGTGGGGGGCGGGGGGGGGGTCATAGTACATATACCCTTGGGAAATTCCTGCTCTTTGTCATAACCTGGCAAATAACTTGAAGAATTTTAGCTACCCGTCGAATGTCATATCTCCACCCTAATGATATTAGCTGAGGCAAACACAGACACGGGGATATACTAGTGTGTATCCTCCCTCCAGCAACACGGATCCTAAAATAGGAATGTGATGGCCGGTAACATCCCAGAGAAAATTATCCACAATTTGACTACATTTAAAATGACTCTCTTCTTTACGTAACAAGCACATCGTGGTTACTATGTGCTAGACATCTTCTAAGCACTTTATGTGTATTAACTCTCTGATTCTCATAACAACCCTATAGATAGGTATAGTCCTTATCCCCACTTTACAGACGAGGAAGACAGACACAGAAAAAAGAAGCAATTTGCTGAATGCCACCACAGGAAGTGGTAGAGCAAGGATTTGAACCAGTTGACCTGGCTCCAAGCGTGTGCTTTTAACCACCAACCTCTACCATGAGTATAATACCTGCTGTGGTAGGAAGTTTGGGCAAGTAAGAAAAGCACGAAGAAATAAAGTACCCATTGTCCCACCACCCATTTTAGCACATTTTCTGTGTGTGTGTGTGTGTGTGTGCGCACGCGCGCGCAAAAAATATTTAACAGTAGAACCCCCACCCCCCTCTCTCTCAGCTATATCCTGTGAACATTCTTCCATAGAAAGATATTCATTTGATTGAACATTCAAACCATTTCTTACTCTACTTTGTAAATACCAGCCCAGCCACGTTTGGAGGCACTTGCGACCGATCGGTGGGGTGGGTGGGGGTTGCTGGTGCTAGTCGATGCCTCACTTCCCCAAGCCCAGAGCGTCCCTGAAAATGGACTCAGCTCGATTTCTTTTAAGCGACCTGAAAAAAACGTGTTGTCGCCTAAAAAGGTAGCGTGACTTTCCCCTTCAAAGCAGTTCATGTTATGTCCACTTTATATGGTTCAGTTTTCTCAGGGGC
>NW_005361573.1:4030657-4037570 GCF_000412655.1 Myotis brandtii
AGTCTTGGTGCAAAGAAAAATGTAGGTTAGTCAACAGGAAACCTGAAGTCCTCCATACGGCCCGGGGGCCCCTGGCTGTACCCCGGCCTGGCTGCTTTCCCTTTCTTTGATGGGTGTCGCAAAAATAATAATAAATGCACGAAAAAACATTCACCTGGTCAAACAAAACTGTTATTATGTGCCGAGATATTCACGGGCAGTGTCTACGCCAAGACAGGAGTGGTCAGTGCTATGGCGGGCGACAGCCCTGGCTCCGTCACGTGCTACCCTGTCAACAGCCAGAGAGGTGCGCAGCGCAGATGTGTGCTGACCTCACCTCAGAACCTCTCCTGAGCACAAGGAAATTGGCTCTGAAAGACCACTTCTCCTTTTTCCTCCTCGTTAACTGAATGTCTAGCTCCGACTAAAGGGGCAGACGCAGAAAATTGTATACATGATCCCAATGTGTATCATGAAGTTCTGTAATTGTCTGGTGAGGTGGGTCGTGGCCATGGCCCACCGCCCAGAGGTTGTGCTGGCTGCCCCAGATCACAAGGAATGACACTGATCTGTGAAAAAAAAAAAAAAAAAAAAGAACAAGTCGTCCAGTCATTACAAACGTGGCTGTGCCAATCTTCACTCTTCCCTTGAGCTGCTTCACCCATTTGCAGGTGAGGAAGGAGGGAGGAGGGCCAAGGGCCAACCTTCTCAAAGGGCCTGCTCTGGGAATCACTTTCATATGCACATAAATTTCCACAGTAAGTACCTCCTGGAGTTTGCATGCAATGAATTGCTCTTCAAGCTTCCTGTCCAATGCCCTGACTTGAGTTGTGCTACCAGAAAATCAGGTGTCTCTCAATAGCGAAGTCCAACTTGGCTTTTTTTTTTTTTTTGAAACCAGAACTCACTACCTAGAGCCCCTAAGTACACCCCTCCCCCTTTATTCCCTTTAAATGACATTTTACCCAAAGTCCCTGGTCCTCGGCGCCCTCGGAGCCATGGCAGGCAGGAGCTGTTTGAAATCTAAGATGCAGAACCAGGCAGCCAAATGGATAAGATGAGCTTTTCCTTTGACCCTAAAACGAAGGTCAAATCTGTGTTCTCTGTCTCTGTGCCGCGAGTGTTTTGAAAACTAGTTCTACTTCTTTCTGTCCGAGTCTCCTCGTCCTGGGGGAACGACAAGGCACAGGGACAGGCAACGAGCCCCCTCTTCCAACCAACAGCCTGTTGGCTCTGTTCCGGGGCAGCACTTCCCTCCGATTCCATCGGGCGCCTTCCAGGCAGGGGTTGAAGATCTGGCCGGAGTGAGCGGTGAGGACCAGACCCACAGGCTGCGGCTCAGGACAACAGAGAGTCACCTCTACCGAGGATTTGCCACCTGCGTCCGATGCGGATCAGGCCACTGAAGCTCCGCAGTTGTCTGGTGAGGTGGGTCGTGGCCCTGGTCCACGGCCCAGAGGCGGTGCTGGCTGCCCCAGATCACACAGCGTCTGTAGGATCTGGTCCGAGTGCTGTGTCCCGTGCACTGAGGCTCCCAGGGTCCCCAGGCCACACCTGGTCCATCTCCAATGAAGCGTCCTGCACGCCAGTCAAAGGCCTGCTGTCTCCAAGGCCTCCTGGCCAGTCAGTTCAATGATTCTGTTACCAGCCAACGTCTGGGCTGGTGCCCCTCCACCTGGTCCTGCAGGCTCCTCTCCTGACAGCCCTGCTGCCTGCTGTCCCCATACCTCCCAGGATGCTCCCAGGACGCCCGGGGCAACACCGCACCAGGCCTGGTGGTAGCTCCCGGATAACCACTCCCGCGTTGAACCTAGACCTTTCCTCCCACAGTTACACTCACTCTGTGCCCCATCTCTCCAGGGCCTCCCAAGGAGCCAACTGGTACCAAGAGACGAAGAGCAATGGCATAAGAGGCTCACACCCCCAGCCCCTCGGGACTACCTACTAGCTGTGTGGGCTCCCCGCAGCTTTCCGTGTGTGATGGAGATGATTCTTTGCATGTGAGGAGCCCATTCAGCATGTTGTATCTGTCAGCAGAATTCCTTCTCTCCCCATAAACCCTTCTTTCTCTCCTAAAGCAGAGGTAGGGCACCATCCCCTCTCTCCCAGGCTACTGCAGACCAGGCGCCACCTCACATCCTCCAACCCCGGGCCAAAGGGATCGTCCCAGAGTCTAAGTGCGATCAGATTTACCCCCTAGAAAACCTCCAGGGCCTCAGAGTCAAGCCCAGACGCCCTGGCATGGCCCATGAACCCTGCATGCTCTGCTCCTGCTCACACCACCAGTGTCCCCCACGCTCACGCTTGGTGTGTGCCACGCTCTCCTTCACCTGCACACACACAACTATTCTCTCTTCATAAGGGCTCTTTCTGCTGCTCACTTTACTTACTAAAAAATATATTTTCATGGATGTCAGAGAGGGAGAGAGAGAGAGAAACATCAATGAGGAGAGAGAATCATGGACCGGCTGCCTCCTGCATGCCTCCTACTGGGGATCGAGCCTGCAACCCGGGCCTGTGCCCTGACCTGGAATCTAAGCGTGACCTCCTGGTTCATAGGTCAACACTGAGCCACACTGATGGGGCTCTGCTACCCACTTTATTGACAAGGAGAGGGGCTGGGAGGGTAGGGACGTTCCCAGAGGAAAGGGGTCTCCTGTGGAGAGGGTAAGGGACTTGTTTGAGATCAAACAAGGCCCAGGTGGAGCCAAGATGAGAGTAGGAGTCAGACACTAGCTTTGCCCAAAGGTCTGCAATCATATGTTAGAATCAAGAATGAGAATGATTGCGATGAGGCAGAGTTACGACATAGGGACTGAAACATGCATTCTCCGGGGCCGGCGTAGGACTAGATGTACGTACTAGATGAGCGTTCACAGAGAGGGCCTGTTGGCAGTTTGGCAGAAGAACATCCAAAGCCCTATAAGAACCTCTGGCCAGAGCTTAACATTAAATTAAAACAACCTTCTAGTGAGTCCCAAACAAGAGCATTCAAAACCCACTAAGTTTATAAAATAATCATGTTGGAAACGCAACAATAATTTCAAAAAAATTTTTCTTAATTTTGAAATTCCTTTGATTTCAGTAGAAGTGCCTTTTAAGAGGATCCTACTGGTTTTAAATTTGCTTTTAAGAATTCTGTAGACTCTTAGAGGCAAGAGAGAGAAAGCAAGACCAAGCCCTGCCCCTGAACTTCCCCTCTGCTCCTGGCCTCCCACCTGTCTCCCCGGGAGTCCCCATCGTCCCTCTAGGAAACCCTGGCGTCTTCTGAGCACACGCAGCCCCATGGGGAACATCTCTGGTGTAGAAAGTCTCCCAGGGGAAGAAGGAGGCCCAGAGCAGGGCTCTGGAACTTGAATCTACACAATCACCTGGGAGCTGTGTAGACATACGGACTCTCAGAGACCAGGCCCGGAGTCTGTGACCCTCCCAGGGAGCCCAGCTGGCCTGAGGCAGGGGCTCCTCCAGGACTTTGGTGGGAGCCATGGGTCCAAGGTCACCTGCTGCAGAGCTGGACCTGAGACCCAGGTCTCCTGCCCGGCTGGTGTGGCTCAGTGGTTGAGCGTTGATCTATGGACTAGAAGGTCACGGTTTCATTCCTGGTCGGGGCACAGGCCCAGATTTTGGGCTTGATCCCCAGTGTGGGACTTGCAGGAGGCAGCCAATCAATGGTTCTCTCTCATCACTGATGTTTCTCTCTCTCTCTCTCCCTCCCCCTTCCTCTCTGAAATCAATAAAAAAATATATATTTTTAAAAGACCCAGATTTCCTAGCACCTGGTTCAGTGCTATTCTCACACTACTCCACTGACTCTTCAACTCCCCGATTGTTAAAATCCAAACTTCACTATTTTGAAACACCAGAATCCATCAACAATAAATGGGTAAATGAAATGCATACAAAAAGAATATTATGCAGCCTTAAAAAAGGAAGGACATTCTGACAGCCGCCACAACAGGGATGAAACTTGAGGACACGGTGCTAAGTGAACTAAGCCAGTCACCAAAAGACAAATTCTGCATTCTTCCCCGGACACGCAGGACTTAGAGTCATGGAAATGATGGATGGAAGATAGAACGGCGGTTGCTATGAGCTGGGGGAGAGGGAAGAATGGGGAGTTAGTGTTCAATGGGGACAGTTTCATTTGGGGAGATGGGTGATGGTGATGGTTGCATGATGACGGGCATGCACTTACTGCCACAGAATGGCCCCCTTCCAAATGGTTAAAATAGTAAAACTGTATGTGCATTGTAACACACACACACACACACACACACACACACACACACACACTTCTACAGATGGGAAGACGCATTTACAGATCCGCTGGAAAGAGAGCAACGAGGGGCCCACTTTTCCTGGGTTGCGTGCAGGAGTTTGAGGTCTTCCTGGGACTGAAAGACCAATGAGGTGTGTCCATATTCATGCCCACCAACATCCATTCTCCCAGCTGCTGTGGTGTGCGGGTACTACATTTCCCAGCCTCCCTTGCAGGTTGAATATAGCCATGGGACTGCGTTCTCACTAGTGGGATGCTAACAAATGGTCTGTATTGGGAGCCGGGGCCCTTAAGAGGCAGGCTCACCCCCTCCTCACACTCTGTTCTTTTCTTGCTGGCTGCCTCCGGGACTTGGCAGCAACCCAGCTGGGACAGGAATACCCTACGGGATATTGAAACCCCAGTTAGGAGGAGCCTGGGTCCCCGAATGACTGCAGAGAGCAGGGGTCACCTGCTAACCTGTTCATCTCGGGCAGTTACTTAAGAGAGAAAAAACATTCTACATTCTTTAAGCCACTGAAATACTGTCACATCTCTTACCTAACCTGTTATAGAAGCAAAGGAGATGCTAGCTCTACCAACTGGTCCACATTTAAAACATTGCATTTAGTTCCAAGGACCACTTTAAATAATATATTTTTATTGATTTCAGAGAGGGAGAGAGAGATAGAAACATCAATGACGAGAGAGAATCATTGATCGGCTCCCTCCTGCACGCCCACCCACTGGTGATGGAGTCTGAAACCCAGGCATGTGCCCTGACCAGGAATCGAACCTCGACCCCCTGGTTCACAGGTTGACACCCAACCACTGAGCCACACCAGCCAGGCTAAAGGGTCACTTTTTTCAAAGAGATGGTGACCATGTGAAGCATGTTCAGGCAGAGGGAAGGGCAGCAACACTTAGCCAATGAAAATTGGTCAAGGACACTGCAGTTGTTGAGTCTGGAAAAGAGATTTCTCAGGGGTGGCATGATGGCTTCTTCAGACACGGAGGAGGCTGAACAGAACTGCATCGGAGCGGCTCCTACAGGACCGGTGGGTAGTTGGGGTTTATGATGAGGCAGGTTCTGACCCAACACAGTTGAGACGTCTCCAATAATTAGGGGTGATTTGAAAAGTATCAGAGGCTTCTCCCCATCACTGTGTCTCCACAGAGACCTGCTGCCCACTTGTAAGGTGACCCTTACGGGGTGAGTGTGGCACCTTTGTGTAGGGCCTAGCGAATTCTGCAATTTTAGGCAGGAGGGTAGATCATGCAGGTTGGAGCCAGGTCATCACAGGAATTACATGTCAGTTTGGATTGGACCTCAGATGTCAGGGGAATCTTGACGGTTTCTGAGCAGAGTAGCAACATGACAAAAACAAGGAACGGCGTTGCTCTGGCCAACGTAGGAGGGAGAAACCCCGATCCTCACAGCCCGCGCTGGCTACCTGGCGCGTGCCTTCTCTGAACCAGTAGCAACGTACGGAAAGCCAAGAGTAAAGAATATTGACTTTTTATGACTCTATTTTTGGATAATGAAAAAATATATTGGGGGGCTAGCACGTTTAAATCTTATCTTCCAAGAGGAATAACCATTTTAGTCCTAGAGACACACAGTACTTTTCACCCTCGTCATTCAGGCTGGTCGCATATCTAAGCTGCTATGTCAGGGGCCAGACCGCCGAACCTCCTCTCTCCGATAAGAAGGACTCACAAAGGTGGCCAGTGAGTGGTTCAAGGCCACGGTGGGTGAGTCAGTGCACGGGCAGGCTGCTTGACTGAGGTCTCCGCTGCTGCCCCCAGCCCGTGCTACCAGGCTGCCCTCAACCAGGAGTACCTCCCGCATACCAGCACAACCAACCCGAACCAGCGGCCTTTCCAGACCTGGAAACCCCCCCGAGACATGTCAAACTCAGCCACCTTCATTTTGCAAACGAGGAGAGCGAGGCTCTGGGAGGAGGGCACACAGGCAAGGGCCTAGCTGTGACTCGAACCCGGTTCCCCGGATCCCTGGCCCTGGATCTTACCACCCGACCTACCCAGACGATGGGAGGCCCGGGAACGCCGCACACGCATCAGTAGTTGCCTGGAAGCGCCCGGGCCATCACCATGAGCTCCGCTGTCTGGAAAGACAAAGGCTCGTGTTGGCTTTGGCCACCAAAGAGAGGAAACATTCTGCAATCCTTGCAAAGGCTCAGCTGAGGGGGCGGGAGGCCTGTGTGAGCCTTGCACCGCACAGGCGAGAGGGGAAACATGTGTTTCGCATTTGTCTCGGGATGGGAAAGAAAAACTTTTCCTTTCACTTAATCTCCGTTTAAACAAACAGAGAAACTGCCCTTTCTGTCAACTCGCCGAATGTCAGATATTGTTCACCAGCATGGCATCGGCTTACTAAGCCACGGCCGGGCCACCTTCCTCACGTAATGGCCCCCTCGATGAGCAGGCACTTGGGCCTGGAGCGGGAGGGGTGGCTAAAACAATACCCGCTTCCTCTGATGAGTTGGACGGGAGTCAGCTGATGGGAGTCAGATTTCCAAACCTGTAACCTCTGGTTTCAGCCAGAGACCCGAGGCCATGCAGCCCCAATCATGACTCAGGATTTGGGGAGTGAAAGCAGGCACGTCAAGTGATGTAAGAAAATTTCCCCGTTCCCCCATCCCACTGGTGTCG
>NW_005361573.1:4037586-4040325 GCF_000412655.1 Myotis brandtii
GGTGCCTTGTCACCCAGGCGCACCCGGGCGCTTCCTCGGGCGCCTGGCACAAATCCTACTGCCATCACAGTGGCCAGCGTCACAAAGAAAGTGCTTTGTTACAATTGCTTTCCTGTTGGCCTGCGCGTGCTCAGATCATGGCTCCGCGCGCGCGCGCGTGTGTGTGTGTGTGTGTGTGTGTGTGTGTGCATGTGTGTGTGTGAACCTCATAAAAGTAAACTAGGAGACAGGTGGGCCAGGTCTGGGCTGAAGGGAAGTCGGCGCGAGTGGGGGAGGCCAGTGATGCAAGCCTACCTTTGAAGTCACTTTGTCAAGAGTCTGCCGGGCTCTCTCTCCGAAGGAAACTCCGCCGGAATGAGGTTTCTGTGCCTGTGGGGTCAGGGCTATTGTTCTTGGCTCGGGGCTTCGCCTCGAGCCCTCGCTAGGACATGTATAAATCCCATAACAACAGCCCGACATGCGATGGCTCACCCTCGCATTACATCAGGGGACTTTTACTCGGGCGATGTTGAATGCCTCATTGTTTAATGGGGCAGGAAGTTTACTCTTGGTGTAAGTGAGGAATCTTTTTTTTTTTTTTTTTTTTTTTCCTCCTTACCTCCTTGGGAGATGTGGACAGAGGCCTGCCTTGTCAGCCCTGGTCTCGCTCCTCCGTGAGAGCAGCTGCAGCCACGGGGCTGCCCAGCTTCCCCTCTCAGGACGGGAGGTTTTCTGAGGACCAGAGGGCCAGGCAGGCCCCTCCGGGGAGGAGATGCTGGGTGATGGGCGAAGGGCCACCCAGGGGCAGGGAGGGGCTGGACCTTCTGCAAAGGGCTGGGTTTTCTCTCCTCAGTTTCTTCCATTCTGATCCAGACCTCGGTTTGGTTCTCACACACACAGGGGGAAGCCCCAGCCCCAAACCTGATGATGCTTTTTTTTTTTAACCCCCTTGGTGACCAGCTCACGCTGGGAACCTCGGGCTACGACTCTGAAGTCAGAATGTGTCCGACCAACTGGCCTAATTCAGATCCACGACCCTCCCCTCCATTGGAGCAAATCCCTGAGAAGAATAGAAATGTCTACAAAAAGCCTTGCAGACTCCCAGATCTCATGATATACCCTGTAAGCAAACTCTCTCTCTCTCTCTCTCTTGTTTGTTTGTTAATCCTCACCTGAGGGTATTTTCCCACTGATTTTTAGAGAGAGTGGAAAGGAGGGGGAGAGAAACATCCATTGGTTGCCTCCTGCACACACCCGACCAGGGGCCAAGCATCTAGCCCACAACCAACATACTAGTATGTGTCCTTGATGGGAATCGAACCTGGGACCTTTCAGTCCGCGGGCCAACACTCTATCCACTGAGCCAAACCGGCCAGAGCTGTAAGCAAACTTTTTAAGACACAAGAAGAGCCCTTTCAACCGTTTGCTGATGGCACCGGCCAAGACACTGGCCGAGAGAGACGCCCGGAGAAAGGAAGCGTCCACAAATGCAACTCCTTTCCGTCAGAGGAAATCGGCGGGCGATGAAGATGGAAATGACAGGGACACTTACCTCGTAGGATGAGGAACCCTAGTGCTTTCTTTGTTTCTGTATCTCCAGAATCTTTTCTTTCTCACACATCCGCACAGACACCCATAAAGGGCTTAAAAGAAAAAACAAAAAAGCCGGGCACCACGCCTGAGTCCTAGAGACGAGGCCTACGTGGAAAGACGGCTGCAATCGCCTCCTGCACACGGCTCCGTCCACACGCCCCCACGCCGCGCGGGGACCCCTGGCCACACAGATGCTCAGTACGGCTGTCTGTTTGCAACGGCAGCCTTGCAATTGGCCGGGACTTTCACGTGTGTGTGAGCGCGAGCTTTCGTCTGCACCAACCAGGCACGTCCAGGAAGCCGGACGCAGCCACCGCTCCCCGTGCTGAGCGCGGCTCTCGGGCCTGAGCTCCAGGAGAGGCACCTGCAGAGCCGCAGTCACGAGCCGCGCCTGCGCGCCGCCCCCCACCCTGAGGTTCTGATTAAATTGGGCTGCGCCGGGATCCGGGCACAGGTTTTTCTTCTTAAGCTCCCCGGCCATTGCAATGGGCCTCCAGAGTCCCCGTCCACTGCACGGGGCCAGCCCCCTCGCTGGCCCGCGAGAGGAGCCACACCCGCCGGCTCCTTGCACAACAGCCCTGTCCTCTGGCACTTGTCCCCTCTCCCTGGTCCTCCCCGGGCTTCCCTCCAGGCGCCAGCATTTGGGATCTGGCCTCCCCTGTGACCCTCGCCCCGGGGGAAAGACCTCCGGAAGATGCCCCCGGGTATAACCGAACGTTGTAAGTCACAATAACAATGACTGTGTGTAACGCACCCCGTCATTCTTGCGCAACGAAGTGAGCAACACCACGCTGTGTTCCGTGGCGCTCGGCTGCCTGGCGGGACCCTTCCTTGGCGCGTCTGAGTCCCCGCCTCACGAGGGGCCGGTGCCAATCCATCCGGTGCACGGCATGCACGCATCGCCACATGGCACGAGCCTCCTGTGCCCCGGGCCTGGCGCACAGCGCTGGGTACACACATCCTCGATGCTCAGCAAACTTCTGATGAAACTGGGAACGTGAAATCTGCAAATTCAGGGTGTTTCCCTAACCTCATTTGGTTCTGGAAACTCAAACCACCGGATTGAGAAAAATAGGTCCTGGTGATTACAAAACCCCCTCCGAGCGAGAACACCGTGAGCAGCAGAACTAGCCAAGGAAACGCGGCCGCTATCAGCAGATATGCATG
>NW_005361573.1:4040365-4045259 GCF_000412655.1 Myotis brandtii
AGCTCTTCCTGGGGAACCGCGTCCAGGTCCCTGCAGGAACGGGCGCAGCTCCGAGCACCCTTGCTTCTGAGAAAGCAGCTCGGTGGATGGGGCTGCGAGCCCCCCAGGGTGGGGGCCGGGCCCCAGGCTGCAGGTTGGGAGTGGGCGTTTCCTTCCATCTGTAGGTGCCCAACTGCCCCACAGGCTCAGCTTGGCCATTTCGTCTGCTTCGGGCCGCGTCCTGCCCGTCACCTCGCTGGGAGATGGTTCCTGGAAGCGGGTGACGGCGAGGAGCCAGCGTTGTTGATTAATGGGACTATTTTGTATCATACGCTTCAGTATGTTTAGTCAATAATACATTCTTTTAAATATAGATGTATATATTTTATTGATTTCAGAGAGGAAGGGAGAGAGGGAGAGAGAGATAGAAACATCAGTGATGAGAGAGAATCACTGATCGGCCACCTTCTGCATGCACCACACCAGGGAACTGAGCCCACAACCCAGGCATGTGCCCCGACCCGGAACCAAACCGTGACCTCCTGGTTTATAGGTCAACGCTCAACCACTGAGCCACGCCGGCCGGGCAATAATTTGTTCTACTGGCTGGACTCTCCCCACCTCACCTCACCCTCTTTTTCCAGAGTTGTCTTTGCCATTTTCTCTCACGTATTCAATGTAAAATTGTTTCTTAAAAAAAAAATCAGTGAATCCTCTGGGGTTTTGATGGAATCATCTATACATAAAAGGCCAAGTGACCAACTGTCCGTCCATCTGTCCGACCGGCCAGTACATATGACATGCACTGGCAATCCTAGATAATAAAAGCATAGTATGCAAACTGCCCCATGGACCAGGAGTTGTCTGGGAATTTGACCAGGGGATGGGGCCTGAAGAGAGGCCCCAGCTGGCAGCCAGCAGCGGCTAAAAAAATTTCCTAAACGGAATTTTTCCATTTAGCAACACCTATTTTATTCGAATCTCTTACATTTCCCCAATATAATTGTGTAGTGTTCTCACTCAGCGTGCCACACGGGTTTAAGGGAAGTGGCTGATGCCTCAGGTGCCAGTGTGAATGGAATATCATGATTAGGATGCTCAGCTACTTGGCATTCAAAAACGCCTTTGGGGGGGGGGGCGGGGGGGGTTTATCGTATGTCCAGTCATTTTTCTAAATCTTCCTGTGATTTATTCCAGTCGTTTCGGGTGGTCCCTTTAAATTTTCTAAGGGTGAAACCACAGGGTTCCCCAGAGGGATGTTTTGTAGCGACGTACAAGTCAAGGGGAGCGTGGTCCCGTGCACCAGTGTCCTGCGGCCGCCATAACCAAGTACCACAGATCGAACAGGCCACGTCTAGGATTCTGGGTCCAGCTCACGGGCCATATGACGAGACGTCCATTGAAAAAAATCGCTCCCGCGCAGCCCGTGTGGCTCAGTGGTTGAGCATCGGCGCCAAGAGTTCACCGGTTTCCTTGCCCGTCAAGACACATGCCCAGGTAGTGGGCTCGATCCCCAGTAGGGGGCGTGCAGGAGGCGGCCGAAGGATGTCTCTCCCATTGATGTTTCTCTCTCTCTGCCTCTCCCTTCCCCTCTCTCTCTAAAATCAATAAAAACGTATTTTTATAAAAGAAAAACAAAAACAAAAAAACGCTGCTCGTTTGAGTTTGCTCTGAGGAATGGTGTGGGAACTGCATCCAGCTTGGATCCGGGGGGCATTGCGAGGAGTGTAACGTCTGCTTAGCTACGGGGCTCCCGTGGTCCAGCTAATCCGAGTTCCCGCGGGTGACATTCAGAAGGAAGCAAATTTGGGCTCAACTTAATTGGACTCCGAGATCCCAGGGAATCTTTGGATTAAGCCCGTCTCCCCGGGGCCGTCTACCTGCAGCAGGAGCCAGTCACCTCATCCTGTCCGCACGGACGAATCCGTACCGAGGCCTGTGCCGTGCCAGGCGCCCGGCGCCCGGCCAGACGGGGCCGTGAGGGGCTCAGCGAGATCCCGGTCTTCCCCGCAGGAAGCTGACGTGCCAGTGGCCCCGAAAGAGTCTAGGCAGGTGGGTGGGCGCGATGCCCAGCGTCACGGAGAAGATTCTCTCTGCAGAGGGTGCGGCCAGGTGACCGCCGTGCCCCTCGGAGCTAAGGCGCTGTGGCCTTTAAGGTCCCCGAGAGGGGCCACGTAGGGGAACGTGGGGACTTGGGAGTGGAGCACATTTAAGAGGAAGTTAGAAAGGGTTTCAATGGGCACAGGCACTCTCCCCAGAAAAGCAGGCTCCCCCTGCACACGCCCGAGCTTCCCGCGCCTGCTTCCCATTGCCCTGTTCGCAGCCTCACCCCTCCCACCCCCCTATCCCCCCAGAACAGACGCTCAGCAAGCAAACCGCCCAGGCCCACTGGGCTGCTGGGGCCAGCGCCGCCACCTCCGTGGGGAAACCAGATCCCTCCCATCTCAGCAGGCCACAGGGCCTGGGCCCGAGGTGTTCTCCCTCCTGCTGGGGCTCCCGGCCAGGGCGTGCAAAGCGAGCAGCTCTCCGTCCATGTTTTCAGCTGAACCAGGCCCGGGGCGGAAGGGAGAGGCCTCCGCTGTCGCTCTGCTCTCGGTGGCTGCTGCTCCTCCTCCATGAGCCCAAACAAAGCCGGTGCCAGGGCAGGTAATCGGCCCGAGGTAGGCGGAGCCACACCTTGAAGCGGAGAGGGAGCCTGGCCAGGGCGCTGTGGGCCCAGGAAGCTGGTCCTGCGGAGCCCGCTCAGGGCCACGGTGAACGGAGCCCCGCTGCCCGGCGGGGAGCAGGCCGGGGCCTCCGGGAGAAGAAACCCCCTCTCTCTCTGCTCGCGTGCTGCCCTGTGACCACGCGAGAAGGTAAACACACGCTTAAAAAGCCCTGTTGTCGGTGCTGGGTGACGCCTGGTACTCAGCACCAAGGAGGTCTCTGGCAACAAAGATCACAGTGTCCCCACCCCCGCCATCACCCGCGCCCCGCTGCCTGATGCATGCGCACACATCCTTACATGTGGGTGCACGCACACACACGTGTATGCACACCCGGGCACACACACCAGGGTGCATGCATTCACCCCATATTTCTCCATTCTGTACATACACCCCAACACGTGTCCTGTACACATACACACGTGCACAGGCCCGCACACACATATTCTTACACATACGCATCCTCACACAAACATCCACACACATCAACACTCTGCACACACATCCATACACAAACACAGACACGCAGTCCTCATGCGTGTACTAGTATGCACCTATGTATATGCACATGAGAAGATAAATACACTTTTTAAAAAGATCTGTAATATGAAGGGATTAAGCAAGAACAACAGCAACCCATATATATAAGACACATAGACATGGACAACGGTGTGGTGATAGCCAGAGGGAAAGGGGGTGGGGAGGGAGGTGGAGGTGGGCAAAGGGGGAGGAGTGGGGACCCAGACTTGGTTTGGGGTGACGGGCGCACGATGCAGCGTGCAGATGAAGTTTCGTTGAGTTGTGCACTTGAAACCTGTATGATTTTGTGAAGCAATGTCACCCCCAGTAAATTCCATTAAAAAATAAACTTTAAAAAATGAACAAAAATAAAAAAGATCTGTAACAGATGCCAGAAAGGCCTGGTACTCAACACCCAGGAGGTCTCTCTAAATGGAGAATTCTCGTGCACGAGCACACACATCCTCACACGTAAGTGCACCTTCACAGACAAACACACATGCGAGTCCACATTCTCATAGCACAACATGTCCTCGCACACGTGCACACATAGGTTCACATGCTTATGTGCATCCTCAGACACAAACACACACCCCCTTCCATAGACATGCACCCTCCCGCCTCCACCCTGGAACGCTCACACACACACACACACACACACACACACACACGCACATACACATACACACACATGCACGCACACACGCGCATACACACACGCACATACACACACGCACGCACACATGCACGCACGCACACACGCGCACACACACCCCCCTTTTGCTGCGGATGCTCCCCGGGAGTGGATTGGACGCTCCCCTCCTGGGTGAGGCAAGGCCGGTGACTTGCGTACCGGGCCAGGTTTCACCTGGAGCTCATGGCCTGGGACCAGGTTGGTAGATGCTGGTAGCAAAGGCCCAGAGCCCAGGCCGTGCCAGGCTGGGCAGGCGAGCTCCCGACATCCGTCATGTAGAGAGCCGGCCGCGCTGCGCCAAAACGCTCATCTCAGTAGCTTGGTGACCTCGGGCAAGTTACACAGCTTCTCTGAGTTTCGTTTCTCGTCCAAAAAAGGGAGGCTGATATCACCGACTTCATGGTGATGCCAGGGCGAAGCGGGCACCCAGAGTGGGTGTTCAGGAGAGAGGCCTTCCATGTTGCTGCCCTTGGTCCCCAGAGCTCCCCAGGCCACCATTTCCCAGGGCCCCGGGCGCGTGCGGGACAGAACTAAAGAAAGTGAGTGTGCGGTACGCAGGCAGTTGTCGGTGTGACCGGTGAAGGAGCGTTTGATCAGGTCTCCAGCGGCCCCGCCCCTCCTCTGTGACCGACGGGCCAGAGCACTTCCAGGGGGCTCTGAGACAGGGCCTGTGGCCGGGGGGTTCCGACGGGGATGGGAAAGGGGTCGTTTTTTTGTCTGTAAAGCTCCGATGGCTCGTTGGGGGAAAGCAACGAGAAAGCGAAGCTACAGGAAAGGAGAGACCACGAAACGGAACCTGCCAACACTCCCCGGCTGCTGCCTGGACCATCTGGAGCAGCTAAGCGCACGGAGGAGAGAGCACGCCGCCCAGCCATCACCCGGCAGGAGCTGTGAGAGCCGCCCGAGGGGCTGGAGCGGATGCCGTGGGCCTTGTCCCCGGGGTGACGGCAGCTCCCTCCCAAAGCCAGCCCGGTGTGGCCACGGAAACATGGAAACA
>NW_005361573.1:4045330-4055100 GCF_000412655.1 Myotis brandtii
GGCCCCGGAGCCTCACTCGCGAAGGCCAGCAGTTCAGTGGAGACGAGCAGGCCCGTGCATGCACCCATGGAAAAATAAAACGATCGGGTCCCGGGTGCCAAGACACCAGGCCCAGCTCTGCCCCGGCATCTGTCATCTCGCCTAATCCTGACAACTCCGGAGGTGGCAGCTGGCATGTTCACTTTACAGATAGTGTCCCTGCTCAGAAAGGGTGTGAGCCCGGCTTGAGGTCACACAGCCGGGCGGGGGGAGCAGGGGGAGGATCGGAACCCAGAGCTTAGCTGCTTGTCTCCTGATCTCTGTGCTCCCCTAACAAAGAGGGACGAGTGTCAGGAGACAGATCTGCCGGCCTCTCCCCCGAGCTCAGTAGCCAGAACCCCCCGGGACCCGACGGCCGGAAACAAATGACCTCAACCAGCCGCCTCCTTTCACAGACGCCGGGAAAGTGAAGGAGGCCAGCGCGCGGCCCAGGGTCACGTCCGCCCTGTGTCCGCATCCTCATTCCCGGACTTCGCTCTCCCCGCAGCCCCCGGACGGAGCTGGGGAAAAACCTTCCTTCCGAGCCGTCCCCGGGGAGGACAGCTGGACGCCGCGGCCCGGGAGCCGGTGACGAGCTGATGACGACAGGCCTGTGTTTCCCCCTTTTGAGAAATGCTTTGGCAAGACGAGGCCCGGGGGGCGGTCAGCGCATTTGGCAGATGCGGTTACAGGCCATCTGGAAGCCGGTGTGAGGACCAGCAAGCTGCTGCCTGTTCGGTGCCGACTCATTCCCTGAGTGTGGTCCCGGGAGGGTCAGCTGCGATGGGATATTCAGAGAGAAGGTGGCTCTACCCGGAACCCCCAAACAGAGCTGGGGCACCCCCACTGTGCTGCTTTGCAGCCTGAGTCCTGGGGGCCCCCCGCGAGGGCCCATGACACAGTGGCCGGCCCGCCCGGAAGAGATGCTGACGTCATTGCAGCCAAAGGGTGACATTCGAGCACAGCTCACCCTGGTGAAGCATCGCCCGTGGCCCAGGGCCCGTGCCCCTGTCGTACCCACGTCTCCTGCTCCCTCCTCACCACGAGGCGTGAAGCCGGAACCAGGACCCGCCCCGTCTCCCGTCGAGGACACCGAGGCCCAGAGAGGTGCGATGAGGTTGCAAAGGCAATAAGGGTGGAGCCAGAACTCGAATCCGGGCGCCGGAGGGCCTGGCCGAGGCTCCCCCCCAGGGCACCGGGCTGCACCTGTCACCGCCTCCTGGGACCTCCAGTGACGTCCGAGCATCCCTGAAGCAGGAAGAGCCGCATCCCGGCCATTCCCACGCCCCCGCCCCACTGTCCCCTCCGAATCGGGGACCTGGACAGAGGCCGGGCTCCAGGAGACCCTCCCATCCCGTGGTCGTGGCCTTCTCACCCACGGATGAGTCAGCTGGAATGTTTGGACACCCCGGGCTCCCAGCTGTGGTACCAGGAGCTGTCAGGAGGCAGGAATGCGCGGAATGCCGCTCCCGGCGCTCCTGCCGGCACCCCCTCCCCGCCCCCCAGGCCAAATCCACCGAGAGGTTGGGAAGGTGAATGACACAATGTTTGTCAAGGGTTTGGGGCGACAGGTGCACCCGAAGATGAGGACAAAGACCGATCCTGTTCCCAGGGCTGCGGCACAGTTTCCCATCCCTCCCCCGCACGCCCGCCTTCCAGGCCCGGACACTCCTCTTCGGCCCAGGGCTCCGGCCCAGGGTTCCGGCCCAGGGTTCCGGCCCAGGGCTCCGGCGAAGGGTTCTGGCCCAGGGTTCTGGCCCAGGGTTCCGGCCCAGGGCTCCAGCGAAGGGCAAGAAACCACAGATTGGGAAGCAGGAGGGAAAAAGTGTCCGGGCTCTTCAAGGACCTCTTTGGCCAACTGTGGCCCGGCCTGGCCACTCCGCCATCCTCACACACGGCTCTGATTTTGTCCCGCGCCTGCTCCATCAGCTTTACACACGCCGCCGAGGGGGCTTTTCCAGCACTTTCTCTGCGCAGGGCTCGGCCCGGGCACTTGAGCATCGACCTGTGAACCAGGAGGTCACGGTTCGATTCCTGGTCAGGGCACGTGCCCGGGTTTCAGACTCCATCCCCAGTAGGGGGCGTGCAGGAGGCAGCCGATCAATGATTCTCCCTCATCATTGATGTTTCTTTCTCTCCCTCTCCCTTCCCCTCTGAAATCATTAAAAATATATATATATATATTTTTTAAAAAGATGATGCAGACAAACCAGGTCTGGAGATAGAAATGAAACCCAACCCTCAGAGCTGCATGCTGCCTACATGTGCCCTCTGCCTGGCTGCCTCAGCTCATGTCATTCCCTGTCCGTCCGGGATTCCTTCCCGCCCTCCTTTCCAGGGGGCAGCGGGGTGGGCTGCTCCCCCACCCTGAGCCCTTCCTCACCCACTTGCTGATTTGCCCTGTGGATATTGGCTCACCTCTCATCTCCCCCCCAAACCCCCCCCCCCCACGTCCCTCAGGGACATGAAGCATAGCTCCCTCATACACCAGTGCCTCGTCCGAATTCCCTCCGGCACACGTGGCCCCAGGCACTGGGGAGACACATAGAAACACTTCTGTAGTGAATGGGCCGCCCCGGCTGACGGTGGGAGGTGGGAAGGATGTGGGGGTCTGAGCACAGACACCCTTTGTAGGAAATGCTTGCTTTGGGAGCCCACCTGGAGCCCAGGGAGCCAGAGGGTCCGCACCACTGCAGGCCGCGGGGGAAGGAGGCAGGGCTGAGGGTGGAAGTGGCTTGATCAGCCCCTTTTCCGGAAGCCGGGGCCGCAGATGCTGCCCTGATTGCCCATCGAAATGAGCCAGAATCACCCCAGGCCGTGCTGACGCAGGGCGCTGGAGGGGGAGAAGCCGCCGGCTGATGATCTTGGCTTCATCCGCCACATCTGGTTCAGCTCAGCATCTCTGCTTCTCATCTTTAAAGAGATGGCTGCCGGCGTCGGGAAGGGCCCGCAAAGACCTCCCGTCGCACCTCCTCCCTCTGCAGCTCAGGCCCCTGTCCCCCGGGGAGGCTGGGACTCAGCCACGGTCACACGGTCACACAGTCACGGGGCTGGTGGGAGGCTCCGCGGGGACGGCGCTGCGGCTCTGGCCTCTGGGAGGGAGCTCTTCCAGGTTTTCCAGGCCGCCCCTCGGGTGCTGCCAAGGCCTTTCCACATTCGCTTGTGTTGGGCCTCATCGGCCAGCGGAGCTGGCGTGGCCCCTTCTCGCACAAAGGCAAGCGAGTCCATTCCAGAACCAAAAACAGGGATCGTTTTTCCCGTCGCCTGACGCCTTGCGCTGCCCAGGCCAAGCTCCCCTCCAGGGTGCAGGCCCCTGTGCTCACGTGGTGCCCGGAAGGAATGCCATTCACCCTCCGCCAGCCCTGAGAACAGGCTAGTGCTCGGCTGCTGGATCGAGCCGCCCTGCGTGCCGGCGTCGGGGGCACTCAACTGGTCCCTCGCTGGCCGCACATTCCCTGGCCGACGCCTCCCCTTGGAAGGCAGGGTCTCCCCAAGGCCTCCTCACCCCATTTTCTTTTTCTTTTCTTTTTTAAAATAGATTTTTATTGATTTCAGAGAGGAAGGGAGAGGGAGAAAGAGGGAGGGAGAGATAGAAATATCGATGATGAGAGAGAATCATGGGTCGGCTGCCTCCTGCATACTCCACACTGGGGATCGAGCCAGCCCCCCGGGCCTGTGCCCTGACCTCCTGGTTCATAGGTCAATGCTCAACCACTGAGCCGCGCCAGCCTGGCCCAACCCCATTTCCTAGTCCCTCCATTGGGACTGTCCCCTGAGCGGACAGTCTCTCTGGAAGGTGCTTCATTCCCATCCACGAGGGAAGGGAGGGTCCCTTATTCCCATGCCCATCCCACTGCTTCAAACAGATGTGGAAATTGAGGCTCAGAGAGGTTGAGTTACCTGCCCATGGCCACCCAGCTAGTAAGAGTCAGAATTTGAACTCAGGTCCGACTCCAAAGCCCGTCTCTTTCTACGACACCTCTCCATGTGCCCTGAAGGAGTCGGGGGGGCATCTCAGGACACCTCTGCACACATGCTCAGCAAGAGCTCCCCTGACCACCTGCCCAAGCGCCCCATCTCCTGGCGGCCCCGTCTCCAGGACAGGCCAGGGATGGGCAGGAGGAGGGTTTACAAGAAGGCCCTCCGCCAAGGTTGGATTATGGCAGGACCCACCTGAGGCTTGACAGCAAGGCCCAGGGGTAAGGGCTTGGGAGGGCTCATGATTGACAGGTGGAAGGAGGAGGAAAGGAAAACTCGCCTGGAGAGAGGGGGCTGACCAGCAGAGCCCAGAGGTTGGGGGCGGGGGGTGGACAGGGCATGAGGGCAGCCCCAAGGGGAAGAGGGAGCCTCCCTCAAACCCCTGCAGGGCCAGCTCGGGGGCAGGGACTGGTTCTGGGGGGACGGGCGGCGTGACTGGGAGTCATTAGTCAGCAGGGGAGGCTTATGAAAGGAAGGATTGTCCGAGGCCTCCTTACTCACCAGCTCATTGGGTCGTCCCAGAGCCCGGAGCAGGGCCGGTATCGGAAGGGGACCGGGAACTCCGTGTGGCTCACTGCTCAGGTCGAATGGCCGGGGCATCGGGGGCGAGCGCGGGGGCTCTGTCCGGCCTCATGGCCCGTGAGTCACAGCCCTGGGCCGGCAGGCTGAGTGTCTTCATTGTCCACTCGGCCGGGGACAGTGAGGCCGGAGCCCTGACGGGGGGCCCAACGCCCTCCTTTTATGACAGAAGCGGCCGGGGCTGATTCATGGGGTGCCTGCCCAAAGCGATCACCCTGTTGACCTGCTGCTGCCCCCCGTCCAAAATTCACAGAGTTGGACTCAGTCCTGGGAGGCCCCCAGCATTCACCCCCCCCACCCCGGTTCCTTCTTCAGTCATTCACATCGTCACCCTTTTTGTTGGTTCCCCCCCATCTTTCTTTCTTTTTTTCATTTGCAAAAGTGATCTATTGAGCATTATCCAACCTTAGAAAGGAATGGAATTCTGCCACATGGATGAACCTTGAAGACACTGTGCCCAGTGAACTAAGCCAGTCACAAATGGACAAGAGCTGTGTGAGTCCCCTTACATGGGGGACCAAGCGTCGTCAGAGTCAGAGGGACAGGAAGGACAGTAGCGCTTCCCAGGGGCCGGGGATTGGGGGGGGGGGGGGCAGAGGGGTTAGGGCTTAATGGCGCAGGGTTTGAGTTGGGGAACATGAGATGGTGGTGGTGGTTGCACAACAAAGTGAATGTATTTAATACCACTGAACTGTAAGCCCTAAAAATGGTGAAAACGTGAAATTTCATGTTATCTATATTTTGTCACAATAAAGAAACACAATCCATAGAAAGTAATCTATTGTTCAAACAATCATAGCAAGTAAGAGATCATTGGTAGATGTCCCCACCCACCCCCTGTCATGAACAGGTTGGAATATGTCCACCCGTTTCATGTCCCCATACAATCACATATGTGTGTGTGTGTGTGTGTGTGAGACCCAAGTCGGCCCTGATGTGGGAAGGAAATCAATATTTTTTTATTGATTTCAGAGAGGAAGGGAGAGTCTGCAACGAACAGGTTGGAATATGTCCACCCTTTTCATGTCCCCATACAATCACGTATGTGTGTGTGTGTGTAACCCAAGTCGGCCCTGAGTTGGGAAGGAAGGGTGGTCCCCGGGTGCCAGCCACACTCCTGGTCTCTCTCTCTCTCTCTCTCTCTCTTTTTTAAAAATATTTTTTATTGATTTCAGAGAGAAAGGGAGAGGGAGAGAGACAAACATCCATGATGAAAGAGAATCATTGATCAGCCGCCTCCTACACGCTCCTATTGGGGATCAAGCCCGCAACCCCAGGCAAGGTTCGATGCCCTGACCGAGAATCGAACCTTGACCTCCTGGTTCATAGGTCGATGCTCAGCCACTGAGCCACGCCGGCTGGGGTCTCTCTCTTTGGAAGACAATGTCGTATCTGCATTGCACTCACAAACCCCAGGTGCCCGTTCAGGGCCGGGCAACAAGGTCATGACAAGGTCATGCCAAGTTCATGGCGTTGGCAATAAGCACCACCCAGTGAGAGATGAGCCAGCTCTCACGCATGCGCTCACTTCGTCCTTACCCCGGTGTGGCGAGGAAGGGATCGTCCACGCCCCACCTCGAAGCCTGCCTCACGCATGAAGACTTGGAGGCTGTGAGAGGGAGGGAGTTGCCCCGATCACATCACTAAGAGGAGGCAGGAGGGGAGGTACCCCTCCCCAGAACCGTTAGCTTGTCCCTGGGACTTACAGAGATGCCTCGGCCACCGTGTGGCCCCTCGGTGAGCAGGAGGGGCGTGTACGGGGCACTTACTCACCCTGTAGAAACCTCTTCGCTTCTGGCTTCCCAGGGGCTGGGCTCCTGCGGTCTTGCTCCCTGGTCCTCTGTGAGCCCGGGAACATAGTAGGTGTTCAACAAACATTTGCAGGGACAATAGGTCTCATTCACGTCTCTATGTGATCTTCCCCCACACCCCCGGGAGGTAGCAAGTTAGGAAATGTGATGGTTGCTCTTATTAGTCATCTGGCTAGCGGGCAAGATGGTGTGACATCCACCCGGTCACACGACCGACTCACCGGGCCACTGAGCTGGAGGCCCTGGATTCTGGCTCCCTTTCCAGGCCTTTCCGACTCCATGGTCATGACCTGGGCCCCTGCTATTATGGGAGAATGATCATAACTGGGAGAAGGAATCCTCTGAGTCATTCCCAGAAATAATAATTGCAGTCCCACTCGTTGTCATCTGTGTTTCACATATGCCTTCTATCAGCAGCACCAACGAGGTGCCATCTCAGTTGCATAGTTAGGCCCAGAGAGATTGAGCAACTTCCTCAACATGACACAGCTCAGAGCTGGGATCCAGGCTCCATCGGACTCCGGAGCCCATAGGCCACACGCCTCTAACATGCCAGGATCCCTCAGCAGCCTTGGCTGGACCCTGGGAGGCTCACAGCACAGCCAGGCTGAGCTCTGGCGAGGGATGAGGCTGAATGGAATGTCCACTCATCCCCTCCTCATTCATTCTGTCGTCAGCGAGCCTTCGCTGAGCCCCACCTGCTCTGCCGAGGGGCCCTGGGACACGGCCCGGACAGGACGGGCCCTTCCTGCCCCCATAGCGCCTGTGCCTGGCAAGAGAGACCAGTGTCATAATGATGCAGTTAATTGTTTCATTAGAGCAAAGAGAAGGGCCACCAGGGAGGGTTAGGGCTCTGCCAGTCTCTCATGGGCACAGAGCAGGGCTGGGAGCTGGGCAGGGCTGCCTCCCGGGGCCGACATCTCAGAGGAGCCAGGCGAGCAGAGGGCATGGCCTGGGCAGCTTGGCTCTGACAGAGGTGGGGGGACAGCTCGCGTGGCTGGAGCTGGCGCGGGAGGAGGAACGGAGTTGGGGGAGGAATGCCGAGGTCCGTGGGTCGGCGCCAACCTGCCCAGCACCCAGCCCCCTCTACCCCATACAGAACTAGGGCTACTGGAATCATCTTGACTTTCTCTATTATCCTTGGAGAGCAAGTGGGAAAGGGAATGTTAATTATCCCCATTCCAGCCCTAGCCGGTTTGGCTCAGCGGATAGAGCGTCGGCCTGCAGACTGAAGGGTCCCGGGTTCAATGCCGGTCAAGGACACATGGCCAGGTTGTGGGCTCGATCCCCAGTAGGGGGCGTGCAGGGGGCAGCCGATCGATGATGATTCTCTCTCATCGTTGATGTTTCCCTGTCTCTCTCCCTTCCTCTTTGAAATCAATATAAAAATATATTTTTTAAAAAATCCCCATTCCTTCCCAGCTACCCGGTTTGAGTAGCTTCTCCAATAAGCATTTCCCCCACCTGCCACGAGATGGGCAGCGTCTGCACTTGACACTGGGCTCGCTGTGCCGTGTGACCCCTGCAACCACCTGGCGGGAAGAAGGGAGAGCAGGTCTCAGGCCGCGGGCCCCGGGGACACGGGCCTTCCCAGCGCCAGGCCTCGGGCACAGCCTGAGGTTCAGGCCTTCCTCTCACTGCGACCTTTTCTCCTCCTTCAAATGCAATTAGTAGCGACGGCATCTCCGGGTTGCCAGGGCATTACGTAACATCCAGGTCCACAGCTGAGCAGGTGAGAAGGCTCAAGGTCAGGGTGCAGGGCACAGTGGCTGCCATCATTATCACCATAATCATCATGGCTTTGCTCTGCGCTCCTGGCACCGTGCCAGGTGGTGGGAGGCAGGGTGTGTGTGTGTGTGTGTGTGTGTGTGTGTGTGTAGGACGCACCCCTTGTTCCCAAGGAACTTACGGTCTTGTGGCCGGAGGCAGCGAAGAAGGAGCCAGGTTCAGGGCAGGGGAGGCAGGGGGAGCCCAGAGGAGATAGAATCTGAGAGGCACTTTTAAACATATATTTTTGTTGATTTCAGAGAGGAAGGGAAAGAGAGAGAGAGAAACATCCATGATGAGAGAGAATCATGGATCAGCTGCCTCCTGCATGCCCCCGGCTGGGGATCAAGCCCACAACCCGAGCATGTGCCCTGACTGGGAATCGAACCGTGACCTCCTGGTTCATAGGTCGAGACGCTCAACCACTGAGCCATGCTGGCCGGGCTGAGAGCCCCTTAGATGGCAGCTTTGAGCCTTAGAAGTGGGAGCCTGGGCAAGGTGGTTAGTGGTGGTGTTCCCGGGGCTGGAGTAGACCGACCCGGGGGTGCCATCGGCCCTGGTGAGGAGGGACAGGGGCGTCAGGAAGCCGGGCAGCTCGGGCGGAGGGAGGGACACGAGGGGACCGCCAATCTGCCTGATCCCGAGCGCCGCGGCCTTATCAGGGCCCTGCAGATCTCCACAATCACTCTGCCCATCGGAACACGAGCCTGGCCCCCAAGGAGATAGCGCAGCCCCCGCCATGTGGCTGTAACTGTCGGTGACCAGGCGGAAGCCACAGCAGCACTGACGCCAGCTGCCAGGGAGGCCCAGAAACCCCTCTGACCACCTCCCCGGGGCTGTTCTGGGTCGGGGAGGTGGGCAGGAGGAGGGCGGATCTGGACGAGGAAAAAGCAGGAAGAATGATCGTCAAAGCCCCTCGTGTGTGTGCTGTGCTTTCGGGTTTGCAAAGCACTTTTATTCCCCTTCCTGGCACGGAAAGGGGAAGGTGGGGCCCGTCTTCAGGCCACCCCTCGCCGGCACTGTGGCCACGGGCAGGTGACATCGCCTCTCTGGGCCTCAGTTTCCTCCTCTGTCCAGCGAAAGCAGGAATGCCGGCTTTCTCTTGCGGAGCTCGGGGTCCAGCCAGCCCGATGCCACCTTCCTACTGGCCCTGGTTCCCGGAGGGCACCACCTTTGTGCCGCACCAGACGCCAGGCCTCTGCCAGGCTGGGCGCGGAGTCAGACCTCCGTCCACCAAATGCCTCTGGGGCGGATGGGCCCAGACAGCCTGGGATGCTTGTCCCGACTCCCATCCAACACCCAGTGTTTGCCAGGCCCACGGAGGCTGGAGGGGGGCGGGGAGGGTCGGCGGCTCCCATCCAGGAGGCTCCGGCTCTGCCAGCAAAGGCTTTTGTGCTCTGGATGCCAGGCCAGGGCAGCCAGCCGTGCCAAGGAGGGGACTGGCCTCCAACAATAATGTTTTTCCCTGGGTTTTCCAGAGGCGCCCGCTGCTTTCTAACTCAAACCGCCAGGAGCGAGCGTGCATGTGCCCAGTCTCCAGCCCCTAGAAAGACAGCTGTCCTGCCTGCAGACAAGAGCCGGCCCGGGCAGGGCTGTGGCCCCGAGGCCCCCGTCGCC
>NW_005361573.1:4055233-4071565 GCF_000412655.1 Myotis brandtii
CCGGCACCCTCCCTCCGTCCCCGCGGGGCACGCTTGCTGCCGGCCACTCTTCCCACGCCCACGAAGGTTCACCGGGCGCCAGAAACTTCGAGGCTTTTCGCGTGATCATCACAGCTGTTACTGCAGTTCACAGGGACTGGGCACGTGTCCTGTGCCGGCAGCTCTGCTCAGCACGTGACACCCATTCTCTCTCGGGCACCCACCACCATTCCGTTCCCCAGGAGAGAACCGTGCGGCTCAGCGAGGGGAGGGGGGCTTGCTGAAGTCCCCCAGCGTATGCAGCCCGGGGCCTGCCTCCAGGGCTCCACTGCCCCGCAGGTAAAAGGTGTGAGGCTCGCCCTGGCCGGTTTGGCTCAGTGGACAGAGCGTTGGCCTGAGGACTGAAGGGTCCTGGGTTGGATTCCGGTCAAGGGCACGTACCTCAGTTGCAGGCTCAATCCCGGGCTCTGGTTAGAATAGGGAAATCCATAGAGACAGACGAGAGATTTGAGGTTGCTCTGGGTTGAGGGAGGGTGATAGCGAAAGGGTATGATCTTTTTTTTTTTTCTTGAGGTGATGACAATGTTCTAAAGTTGACTGTGGTGATCAGTGCACACATTTGTGAATGTACTAAAAATTATTTAAAGGAGGGCCTTGTATGGTGAATAAATTCTACCTTAGTAAAACTGTCTTAAAAAGAAAAGACTTAAGATACAGCCTTTAGGGATCTCCCAGGTGAGGGAAGGCAGAGAAGCACTTTCATTCGAAGCACTGGAAAACGCAGGCCAGGATGAGAGTAAGTGGGGCTGGCTGGGGACAAGGGTTGGAGCCCTGGTGTGAAAGTTTAACATATTTTGCACATGAAGCCATGTTGGTATGGTGCTATGGAAAGAGAGAAAAATTCCTCTCAGCCCGGGGAACTGGGGGGGAGGGAGAGGCAATCCAGGAGGGCTTCCTGGAGTAAGCAATACTGGGCTGAGTCCTAAGAAAATGAGTTGGGCAAGAAAGTGAGGGGAAGAAAAAGATAACACAGGTGGAGGGGCCAGAAGCACATTCAGAGAATGTTCTGAGGGGCTAGGGAGGAGTGGGGAAGAGGCTGAGAACGGATTTCTGCCTGGCATCGTGGGAAAGCCCGTCTGCCCACACTGGGTTGAGTTCCCTCTCGCATGCCCCTGCCCCTCCCCGGGCCTGGATTTCCACAGCAACCCTCCCCTCTCTGAAGCTGTGAGTCTCCGGGGCTGAGATTGGAGTGAAAAGGACAAACCGGTGACAGAAGGAGGGGGCAGGTTGGCGGGTGTCAGGGCCTGGAAACAGAAGGCCCGGGGCCTCGCAGACACCAGCTTCCCAGCCCGGGGGAGCCGGATGCTGACCTGCTGCCCACAGGCCCCGTCTCCACCCTGACCTTCCCAGGAAACGCAAGCGACTGAGCAGAAATTGAAACAGAAACGCAGGTGTCCCTCCCTGGGCAGATTCCAAGAAAGAAAAGAAAGTGGCTTCTGAAGGGGAGAAGCCACGCGCTTTGAAGGGAGGAAGGAAACGCAGGCCGCGAGGGGAAACGAAAGCGAAGGGGCGGAGTGAGCGAGGGGCAGGGCCCCGGGCGTGGGCCACGGCCACCCCTCCAGGTGTGCCCGGGTGAACCCAGCTACGGGCAGCTTCAAAGCCACAAAAGAAGTGTGTGTGGAGAGGAAGCGGCCCCCTGGGTGCTTCCCGTCCGTGGCACCCGCCCCCTTTCTCGTTCTCCTCGCCGTGGCCTCCTTCTGCCGCCACGGCTCTGGCATTTATGGTCCTGAATTTGGAACCAGAGGACTGAGTTCAGTATTTGGTCCCGCCGTGTCTTAACGGCAGGCTCTGCCCCTCAGTTTGCGCATCTGTAAAATGGGCTCACGGCTGCTGCTCGGCCTCTGCTGTCAACGAATAGGGAGGAAGAGAGTCCCGGACGTCGGGATCCCTGGCCAATGATGCAGATAGATCACTGGTGCGCCGTGGGCACGGGTCGCGTTCTGGGCGGGGTTTTCACCTTTCAAAGCATCTTCCCGTCGGTTGCCTCCTCTGAGCATCGCAGCACTGAGCAAGGAAGGCCAGGCAGGTGGCCTACCCATTTGACAGATGGTAAAACTGAGGCTCAGAGCGGCCGTATGACTGAGAGCACCATGCAGCAGGCAGGATGCGGGGGGCCTGGACGTGTAGGGGTGGTGACATCCAGGCAGGAAGGAGTCACACACAGATGCTCAGCTATTTGAAGGCCTCTCGTGAAGGCGCTGAATTGGGCTATTCCAGGGCCGGGTCTGGGACACAGGCTTGGAAGTCATAGGAACGTGGAAGGGATTTCCACTCGTTGTGAAAAGAAGAACCTTGTGACGACACTGAACTTCCAGAGGGACCCGCTGCCTGAGGGGTGGTGAGGTCCCCATCCCTGGTGGGGGCTCAAGGGAAGGCCTGACAACCAGCTGCCGGAGCTGCCCCCGAGGGCAATGGATTCTGAGGGAGGGGAGCCGAGAGCGGGGCTTCTCAAGCTCAGAGCCACTGACACGCTGTGAGGCAGGGGCTGCCCTGTGCGCCTCCAGGAGCTCTCAGCAACCTCTCTGGTCTCTACCTACCTACCAGCAGCGTGTCCCTCCTCCCCCTCCCCCCCGCCTCCAACGTGTGTGGCAATTAGACACGTTTCCAGACATTACCAAGTGCCTCCTGAAGCAAAGTCACCCCCTGGCTGGGAACCACTGGCTTTGATGCCCTTTCAGATCCCCGATCCTGTCATTCTAGACAAGGAACCACAAGAATTGCTGTCATAGTTTGAGCCCCTTGTGGCCTGTATGATGCTAGGAATCTTACTAGTGGATGCATCATCCCCTTTAGTGTCGCAATCTGCCTTGGTCAGTCTGTCTTCTTTCTTATTTTACTGTTTTCCCATATATTTTTATTGATTTCAGAGAGGAAGGGAGAGGGAGAGAGAGGTAGAAACATCCATGATGAGAGGAGAATCATTGATCAGCTGCCACCTGCACGCCCCCCCAGTGGGGATGGAGCCCGAAACCTGGGCATGTGCCCTTGACCGGAATCGACACCAGGACCCTTCAGTCCGCAGGCTGATGCTCTATCCACTGAGCCAAACCAGCTAGGTCTGTCTTCTTTTTTATTTAGATTTTTATTTAACGTAATGATTTTTAGAGAGAGAGGAAGGAGAGAGAGAAAGAGAAACATCAACTTGTTGTTCCACCTACCCATGCACCTACGGGTTAACTCTTGTACGTGCCCTGACCAGGGATCGAACTCGCAACCCTGGCGTATCGGCACGATCGTCCAACCCACTGAGCAACCCTATCTTCTCACACCATTTCCCCCGACTCCTCTGCCTGGCTTTCCCCAATTCCCACCTCCAGTGTCACTCCACCTGCCACTGCTCCCCTAAATAATCTGAGTGCCTCCATATCTGTCCTCCTCCAGGAAGGCCCCCTGGGTCTCGCTCACCCATGGGCCCCACACAGCAGGGACTCTATACATGCCTGAGGGAGGGAGGCCGAGATGTCATCTCAGTGTGTGGCTGGCCCACCTGGCGAGCAGGGCTGCCATGTCTGCGGCCTGAGCTGACCCTCACCTGTGCTGCCCACCAGAGCCCCACCTGCCCCTTGAGAGGCCACCACTGCCCACTGCTCCCCAGCGGCTCCAGCACAGGTGTCTGACCCTGAGGCCAGCTGGTGTCCGCACAGGAAGGACGCAGGGTGGGCTGCGTGGCAGAACCCTCTCTCCCTGCGGAAGGAGGGAGCCTGCTGCGGAGTGACCCAGACCTGTTAGCAAACTCAGGAACCCTGGGTCCCCGGGCAGGAGGGTCCCCTTTCTTCGAAGCTGGCAGGAGGTCACTCTGGGATAAAGGAGGGAGGCCCAGGCAAGTCCTGGCCGGGTGTGGGGGGGGAGGGGGGCGTCAGGTGTCCTGATGGGGTGGGAGTCCTGGCCCAGGTGGCAGGAAGCACCCGCCCTTCGTGGCCTGGGATCCAGCCCCCGGGGTTTGCAAGGCCCTGCAGCGCTCGGTCTCTTTGTAAAGTGAGAAGGGTTTGAACTACATCCGCGGTTTCCCAGCTTTTGTGGGTGTTTTTATTTTGTTTTGAGAGAGAGAGAGAATAAAAACACAAACCCTTCTTAAAGAAAGCTCTCGTGTGCTATCCCAACATGTCAAACCCTGAATGCTGTCTTCTATCGCCCTAGGCCCCTGGGTCACCTCCTCACCCCACAGGGATCCCGGGGCCCAATTTGAAACCCACGGGGGCCCAGCTGGCGTGGCTCAGTGGTTGAGCGTCGACCGATGAACCAGTTCGATTCCCGGTCAGGGCACATGCCCAGGTTTCAGGCTCGATCCCCAGTGTGGGGCGTGCAGGAGGCAGCCGATCAATGATTTTCTCTCATCGTTAATGTTTCTCTCCCTCTCCCTTCCTCTCTGGAATCAATAAAAAATATATATATTTAAAAAACCTCACGGGGGACTCTCTGAGGCCCTTCTAGCTCCAGCGGTCGGCACTTCCATAACTGACCCCACCAAATGGTGCAATGCAACCGAACGTCATAGGGGCTGGGGGCCGGGGGTGCCTATGTGGGGGCCCTCGGGGTCTTGCAAGGCCCAGGGGACAGCTGCGACTCGGGCTATCCTGAAACACGTGGCGATGGAAAATTCCGGTCATGCGAGCGTTCTGTTTACTCCTGTGGGCGCCTGGATAAACAGGGATTCACAGTACCCGGCAAAGATAAACTTACGGGAGGGACTCATTACCCCGGCGAGGGTTCCAGGCCACAGCCTGCGCACCCCCGGGAGAGAGGGGGGGCCCCCCGCAGTGCTTGGATGACAGAGACCAGAGAGGAGACACCCGGGTCCCATGCAGCGCACGGCCGTGGGAGGAGCTGTCACGCGGCCGTCACGCTAGAACGCCGCACAAGCACTTTCGAGTCCCCCTGAGGTTTGCGGTAAACTCTTCCCTTTCTTACTGAATAAGAAACTGAGGCTCAGCAAGGTGCGGTCGCGGGCACGTGGCTGAAGCCGGAGTCTCAACTCCACCGCCCGGGGCCTCCCACACCATCCGCCCCACGGCCCCGAGCAAACCGGGTCTGGTCCCCCCGCTTGGAAACTGGGGGTGTCGGGCTGCAGGGCACCTTTCCATCAGCGCACGTGGGTTGCAAGCACTTGCTCCGGGCTGGGGGCTGAGTGAGATGCTGATTGGAGGGAAATGAATCAAGACACGGCCGCTGCTCCCTCAGAGGTCGCAGGGTCCGAGAATTAAGGCTGCCAGGCGGCTGATGGCTGAGCTTTTGGAAAAGGTTTCGTCAGGAGGGGAGGTCTGGCCCGGCTGGTGTGGCTCAGTGGTGGAGCTTTGACCTCTGAACTAGGAGGTCATGGTTCCATTCCCGGTCAGGGGGCAGGTGCCCGGGTTGTGGGCTTGATCCCCAGTGGGGGGCGTGCAGGAGGCAGCTGATGGATGATTCTCTCTCATCACTGATGTTTCTACCTCTCTCTCCCTCTCCCTTCCTCTCTAAATATATATATATAAAGAAGGGGATGTCTGAGTCCACTTGGAGGCTGAGTAGCCAAGTGGCAGATGGAGGCAGCAGGGAACAGCACTCCCCTCAGAGGGAACAGCCTGTGCTAAGGCGCAGAGACAGGAGGGAGAATTTCAAAGGCTTCCTCCAGCCCTCACGGCCTCAGGTATTGGTGGGTCATTAAGGGCTGATGAGGGAGGAAGGATGGGGGTGCTGGGATCAATATCTTAGAGAAAGAATAAGGTTTCTCCTTCTAGAGCAGCGGTTCTCAACCTGTGGGTCGAGACCCCTTTGGGGGTCGAACGACCCTTTCACAGGGGTCACCTAAATACATCCTGCCTATCAGATATTTCCATGACAATTCAGAACAGTAGCAAAATCACAGTTATGAAGTAGGAACGAAAATAATGTTATGGTTGGGGGTCACCACAACATGAGGAACTGTGTTAAAGGGTCGCGGCATTAGGAAGGTTGAGAGCCACTGTTCTAGAGTCAGAGTCTCAGGCCTCCAGGAGCTGGGGCCGCCCTGGGAGCGTGCCTGATCATTGTGCGGCTCTCTGAGTCAGTCCTGGTTGGAATGGGGAGAGCCCTGTAAGGAGCGTATTAGTTTCCCACGGCTGCCGTAACAGATGACCACAAACCGGGTGACTAAAAACACAGACGTTTACCCTCCCGCGGGCTGGAGGCCAGCGTCTGAAATCAAGGTGCTGGCCGGGTCAGGTTCCCTCGGCAGGCTCGAGGGAAGCATTCTTCTGATCTAGAAAGTGAGGCCGGGCATTCCCGGGTTTGATTCCGGTCAAGGGCACGTACCTCGGTAGCAGGCTCCTCCCCGGCCCCAGCCTTGGTCGGGGCTCGTGCAGGAGGCAACCCGACCTCACTCCGCTCTCTGCCTCCGCCTTCTCTCCCGTGAGTCCCAAGCCCCCCTCAGCCTTCCTCCTGCAAGGACGCGTGTCCTTGGATGCAGGGCCCACGTGGGTCATCTCACCTGGAGGCCTTTGACCTCCTGACCTCTGCAAGGACCCTTTTTCCAGATGAGGCCGCGGTGACATATTCCCGGACGTGGATGTACCTTTGGGGAGAGGAAGCTACCATTCGACCCCCACCTGGATCAACCATCCCACAGCCTCATGTACTTATCTATGTTAATCCTCACCTGAGGATATTTCCCCATTGATTTTTTTTTTTTTAAGAGAGATTGGAAGAGAGAGGGAAAGACAGAGAGAAACATCGAACGGGTTGCCTCCTGCACGAGCCCCGACCAGGGCTGGGGCCGGGGAGGAGCCTGCAACCGAGGTACGTGCCCTTGACCAGAATCGAACCCGGGACCCTGAGGTCTGCAGGCCGACGCTCTATCCACTGAGCCTCACTGGCTGGGCCCACAGCCCCATCATTTTGAGGTTGGGGATCGGAGGCGCAGCTGGGGAAAAGCTCTTGGCCACGGCTAGCCAGCTAGCGGCACAGCGGGCACGGGGACCGGGTGCTGAGGCCACTGTTGCCATCCTAGCATGACACGCACAGCGCTTCCCACAGGCCAGACACTGGTCTACGTTGTACATCCACAAACTCAGAGAGACTCCGCTCTGCAGGGGAGGAGCAGGCACAGAGAGGTCCGGGAACTCGCCCCAGGCCACACAGCCGGTGCGTGGGCCTGCGCTCTCCCCTGCGATACCCCATGTGTCTCCTGATACGCAGGAGCCGGTACACATTTGTAGGTGTCAGCAAGGAAGCAGTGCTCTGTGCAGCCCCGAGGCCGCGGCGGGGGAGGGACAGGAGTCTGCGGTCTAGCCGGGGAGATAAACTCAGACAAGATTATTTCCTAGAATGTGGGGGAGAGGCCAGCCGGGGAGACGGGGAGGCTTCTCACAGCAGAAGAGGCTCCCACTGATCCTCTCAGGAGGGTTGAAGTCATTTAGGGAGACAAGAGGAGGGAGGATGTTCCAGGCCGGGGCACAGGAGCCGGGAGGCAGGGATGCGCGTGGCGTGTCCTGGGGACCACGAACAGTTTGATTTTGCTGGAGCTTAAAGCAGGAAGTGATAGGGCTGGAGGGTGGGCCGAGCAGGGGCCGAAGCTTTGGACTTGATCTTGAGGGAACTGGGGAGCCACGGAGGGTTTTAAACAGGAGCTGGGGCAAGGCCTGGTGCGGCTGGGAGTGGAGGGGGCCTCTCTGTGGGGACCCCTCCTATAGATGCCATGTGCCCTCCACCTGGAGTTCAGCTGAGATATTGGGGGTGGGGGGGCGGCGGACCGGGGCAAATGGGGGCTCAGTAGGCTCTCCTCCCTCCCCTTCTGTTCAAGAAGCGCCGGTCACGCTGGGAGTCTGGGGGCCCGGAAGAGAATCGGCCTGTGGACAGACTTAGCCCTGCGCCAGCCTCTGTGTGGGCCAGGCAGGGGGTGGCCTTGGGGAAAGGTGCCTAACGGGACAGTAAAGGAAGCGAATGGATCGGGATTTCCCACACTGTCTACGGAATGCCGCCCTGGGAGATCCGTGTGCACGCACGCACGCTCCACCCACCCAACTGCCCTAAAGGCTCTGAGAAGTCCTGCAACCAAAACATCTTTTTTAAAAATTTTGTGTAACCCAGTGTTTCCCCAATTTTTTGGATACAAAGTTGTGTGTGTGTGTGTGTGTGTGTGTGTGTTTAATTCTCTGACCATCCATGAACTTCCCTGGGGAATGGAGAGCAGTAGAACCCACGGTGGGTCTAGAGCAGGGGTCCTCAAACTACAGCCCGCGGGCCACATGCAAATACAAATATTGTATTTGTTCCTGTTTTGTTTTTTTACTTCAAAATAAGATATGTGCAGTGTGCATAGGAATTTGTTCATAGTTTTGTTGTTTTTTTTTAACTATAGTCCGACCCTCCAACGATCTGAGGGACAGTGAACTGGCCCCCTGTTTAAAAAGTTTGAGGATCCCTGGTCTAGAGGCAGGAGCACCAGACCCGAGACACGGGCTGGGTAGGGTCGGTCCTGCAGGGACAGACACCCACTCTCTGAGGCTCGCTTGGGCAGGTGGCGCCCGGGTTACCGCGACCACACGGCCTCCCCGTGAAAAGGGTCTTGTGTGTTCGCTCTGGCGTTGGAGGAGCCGGCGCAGGGCCAGGCGCGGAATGAACACACGAAGGAGTGTCTACGGCGAGGCCTGCCTCCCCTGTGGGGCTCGCTCGGAATTAAATGAGCGCATGCCGACAGGGTGAGTTCCGCGTTAGTAAACTTTACGGCCCTGTCCGCCGAGGGGGGACTGTTTCTGTTATCCGCACCGTAACCCCCAAGGGGCCGACCCCCCACGACTCGCCATGGGCCCAGAATTCCACCCTGCGTCACTCATGGGCCCGAGGGCACCGAAGGCCCCAATTAAAATATAAATGTGTGACCTGGAGGTGCCTCCAGGGGCCAGCGGGCACCTCTGCATCATGCCCTCATCGCTGGCAATGTGCTCATCAGATTACCCGCCAGGAAACTGGTGCAGATGAAAAGAACCCCGTCTTGGGAGACTCCCACGTGGAGGAGGGAGTGGGGGGCATAAAGCGAGGCTGCTGGGGGTTCTCGGGGTTCGGCGAGCGCGGGTGGGGCTGTAAACCGGGCTTGACAGCTGTCGCACCGCCACCCCCCACCGCCACTCCCATCCAGACGGCCTGGGCCATGTTCCTTACCTCCCTGGCCGTCCGACCATCCAACCGTCCAGGGCAGGTGGCTGGGAGGGAGCTGCCGGTTTCCACCCTTCTCCCCTCCCCACCTCTGACTCCCCACACCCCCACCTGCACCCTCCACTCGATGGCAGCCCTTTTGGTGGCCCCGTCCTCTCTACCCCAAAGGGTGAGGTGGCCCTGGCTGGTATTGCTTAGTGGATAGAGCGGCGGCCTGCGGACGGGAGGGTCCCGGGTTTGATTCCGGTCAAGGGCACGTACCGGTTGCAGGCTTGATCCCTGGCCTGGTCGGGGCTCCTGCAGGAGGCACAGATCAATGTGTCTCTCTCCCATCGATGTTTCTCTCTGTCTCTTCCCCTCCTTTCCATTCTCTCTAAAAAATCAACGGGAAAATATCCTTGAGTGAGGATTAACAGAACAAAAAAAACAAGGGGTGAAGCGAAAGGCACCTCTCTCGGGGGGTCTCAAGCAAAGGGGTGCAGGAGACGCGCTGCCTCTTGGCCAGAGCTGGTCCGTTCCTGCCCGAGCAGCCCAGGCCGCCCTGGGAACGGGGACAGGAAAACAGGAAGGGAGGCAGCTGCTGGCACGGTCAGGGTTAGGCCTTCCACCCTTCTCCTCTCCCCACCCCTGACTCCCCACACTCCCACCTGCACCCTCCACCCGATGGCAGCCCTTTCGGTGGCCCCGTCCTCTGTACCCCAAAAGGTGAGGTGGCCCTGGCCGGTGTGGCTCAGCGGATAGAGCGTCGGCCTGCGGACGGAAGGGTCCCGGGTTTGATTCCGGTCAAGGGCACATACCGGTTGCAGGCTTGATCCCTGGCCTGGTCGGGGCTCCTGCAGGAGGCACAGATCAATGTGTCTCTCTCCCATCGATGTTTCTCTCTGTCTCTTCCCCTCCTTTCCATTCTCTCTAAAAAATCAACGGGAAAATATCCTTGAGTGAGGATTAACAGAACAAAAAAAACAAGGGGTGAAGCGAAAGGCACCTCTCTCGGGGGGTCTCAAGCAAAGGGGTGCAGGAGACGCGCTGCCTCTTGGCCAGAGCTGGTCCGTTCCTGCCCGAGCAGCCCAGGCCGCCCGGAGGGGGTAGCAGATGGAGAAACGAGGCTCCTCCTCCGTGTCGGGTCTCTGCTGAAGGTCACCCCCCCTCCCCCCAGCCGCCCCGCTCTGCCTCCGCACCCTCGGCATTTCCTCCGGGACGTTTCCCACCTGCTGACACCGCGGTGCAGTGTGGACGCTGCAGCATCTCCCCACAACTTGAAACCACAGGAGAGGGGGCCCGTGTCCAGCGGCATCTAGGAGCACATAGTAGGCACTTCATAGATATTTGTTGAACACATGAAGGGAGTAAGGATCAGGCCCAAGGAGGGGAAAGGACGTGGCCAAGTTCACTCGAAAATTGGTGAAAGGCCAAGTCTGCACCCCAGACCCCTGCTTCCCCGGACCAGGGCCCTTTCTCAGAGAAAGGCCAGGAGGCCTTCATCTGGGGCTGGACAGGCCCACGGCCATGGGGAGAGGCCTGTCCAGCCCCGGATGAAGGCCTCCTGGCTCCCTGTCCTCTGAGGTTCCCAGGGGCCGCCCAGCACTTCTGGGTATGAACTTGTGTTGTTGTTGACCTTTTGGGTTCCTGTGTGTGTGTGTGCACGCGCGCGCACGCATGTACATGTGTGCACACACGGGTGCTCAGAGAAGACCCGAAGGCGTACACCTCACCGTTTCTGGGGAGGAGGGTCTTGTCTGGGAGCAGATTGGGCGCTGAGAGGGGAGGGGTTGATTGATGGGTTCGTTGGGATCAGGGCTTCTCAATCCCAGCACCAGCGACATGTGGGCCAATGACTGTTTCGGGGGAAGGGGGGCACCCCGTGCATTGCAGCGTGTTTAGCAGCACCCCTGGCCCCCACCCACGATAGGCCGGTAAGTAGCACACGCAGCAGTCGTGTGACAAACAACCACATCACCCGGTGTCCTGGGGTGAGGGGAGGGGAGGGAGGGGACGCAATCACGCCCAGCTGGGAACTACTGATTCTGAGGAACTCGGAGGTTTGCGCCCACGGAAGGGTGAGAGGGGGACCCATGCTCACCCCTGATCCTCCCAGGCTTTCGGCAACAGCATCCTGGGCAGCCAGGAGGGACCATGGGGAAGCCCTCACAGCAGAGGAAAGGGGTCGTCTAGCCAAGCGGGGACAGTCGCTGTGGACACTGTGCAGGCCGCACAGGCTGTGTTCTGGGGGCGATGCCTGGACCCCGAGGTGCGGGGTCTGCCTGTGCACCAGGCGCCCCTGCCCCTGCTCAGAGGCCCACGCGGACTCCGCAGGGTGGTCAGGGAACCTGTCCTCCCATTTCCGCTCCGTTCCCTCAACAGGTGTTTGGGGCCCACCCGAAGGCCCCCAGGAGGGAATGAAGGGGAGAGAATTGGGGGCCCAGGGCTGCTGCTGGGGAAGAGGTTTGAGCAGGAGACTTGGGGGTGCGGGAGCCCTGCATGTGGGTGGCTGGCTTCTCGCATCAGGCTGGTCTGGTGGAGAGAATGACCTCACCTGCTTGGAGAAGCCCTTGGCTGGTGCTGGGATCTGGGGTCGGGGAGGGGTCCCCAGGGCCAGACAGAGAGGAGCTTGGGGGTTGGGATCCCTCCCCCCGGCCTGGCTGCAGCCCAGCAGTGGCTGCCTGTGGTCTGGCCCCAGAGCAGGGGACAGACCTCCCCCGTGGCTGGCACCGGCTCAGGGGCCTCTTCCCAGCCGCGGCTCGGAAAGTGAGAGGGGCTGACGTGGGACTGACCTCACACCCGCCCCCCCCTCCTCCAGCGCCTCTCCTGGGGGTTCGCTGCTGCTGGGAACAGGACCTCCCGGGGGTCCCGGGGGGAGAGGAGGCTGAACCGAGTGGGGGGTCCTGGAGGCCCCAGCCAGGGCCAGGGGCAGGTGTGGAGGAGACAGAAAGGCCTCTTTGAACCCCAAAACCTCCTCTGCTGTCTCTGGGAGATCTGAGGTTTCCCTTAGAAGAGTCACCATGGCGGGGGGGGGGGGGGGAAGTTCTAGAGGGCAGAGGGCACTTGGACACTCATATACTACCTGTCCCACTCACCCTCTGCCCAGGCATCATCACACCTACTTCTCTCAAGGGCCATGGCATTCATGTGACAGAGGAGGAAACCGAGGCACGGAGGATTGAAGAAACTTGCCTAAGCTGGAAAGGAGAGGGTCGGTATGCAAATCCAGGCTTGCCAGAGCCCTAGCCCCGTGCTGGGGGCTGGGGGTCAGCCCTTCTCAGCCTGGGATGTACAGAAGCCCCTGAAAACCGCACTGCAATGCAGCGTTTCATTTGGCCTGAGGTGGGGTCTGGGTCCCGCATTTCTCAGCTCCCGGGGCTGGGGACATGGCTGGTCTGTGCTCTGCTTCCTTGACGTCAGGTAAAACGGTCAAGTGCCTGGCATAGGCCTTCAGTAAATGGACGCATGCTCTCTATTTCCTGTGTAAGTCCCTAAAACACGCTCTGTGCATAGTAGGTGCTCGATAAACAGTGGGTGTCATGGTCCCCTGTGAAACACGACCGTAGTGAGGAGGAGCTTGGTGAATTCTAGAGCCTTGTGCCCACGGGTCATCGGAACTGAAGTGGACTTAGAGTTAAGCTGAGGCATCACGGAGGACTTCCTGGAAGAGGTGGAATTTGAGATGGGACTTGAAGGACCAGAAAGAATTCTCCGTGGAGCCAAGGAGGCCGAGCGTTGGAGACAAAGGGGAGAGTAGAGCCCAGGTATGGAGAGATGAAAAAATCGGACAGGTCACAGACCCCCCAGCCACGTGGTGGCCGGAGGAAGGGGGTGTGGGGCAGGTGACCCGAAAAGGTTACGTGGGGCAGGACCAGCTCTGTGATTTGCAAAATGGAAATGCAGGGCCCCTTGGAGGGGTTGGGTGTTTGGATCCGTGTCCTCCAGCTGCTGTATCCCATTGTCACAAACTGGGTGGCTTAAAACAGCAGCCATTGGTTCTCTCACGAGTACGGAGGCCGGAAGCCCCAGTGCCCAGGGGTCAGGGAGGCTGAGCCCCCTCCGAAGGCTCTGGGAGGGTCCTCGTTGCCTCGTCCAGCTCCCGTGGCCCCGGCACTCCTTGCCTGCGGCCGCAGCACACCAATGCCTGCTTCCGCCTTCACGGGGCCTCCTCTCCTTCCCTCCGTCACTCTTCTAAGGACACTTGGAATAATCCGGATGATCTCACCTCGAGATCCTCAACTTCATGACATCTGCAAAGATTCTTTTTCCAAATAAGGCCACACGCACAGGTTCCCTGGGCGAGCACGTGGACAGAGCCTTTCGGGGGCCACGATTCATTCATTCGGGCCACGGCTGCGGCCGGCGCAGGGCAGGCGGAGGAAAATGCCTCGAGTTCTGCCCGTGTCTGGCCTTGGCCTGTGACACATTCTTCTTCAAAGAACCATCCTCCTGGGGACAGGCGGCCTCCAGCGTGGCCTGCGGTGGCCGGAGGGGGTGGGGCCTGGGGGAGCAGGGCCAGAGGAGGCCCGCTGACAGGTAGAGCCCTTCCCGGCTTTGATTCATTGACCGTCTGGGCAAGGGCTGGCCCGAGCCTCCAGGAATTACAAAAATGCCTCACACATACTTTCCCCCGGCGGGCGGTTTTATGCTCGGTCTGCAGAGAAGGCCTGTCTGCCCGGCTAACCCCGCAGCCCCCGTCCCCTCTCCCGTCTGCACGCCGCCCACCTCTTCCCCCGGAGACACCCTCTCTCCTCACGGCCTGGTCAGGGAGGCCGGAGTGGGCAGGGCTTGACCGCGTCCTCATAATTGAAATAGTTGGCCCCTGCATCTAGGCCAGAGCAGGGTGGTGCTTCCCCCAAGTCAAAGGGAGGGGTTCAGGCTGGGCTCCGCTCAAGGCGGGAGGGGGCGCGGGGAGTGGCCTGGGATGCTGAAGCCAGCGGCCCAGCGACAGGCTCTGCCCAGGGCCCCAGAGGGGCCTGGGAGGGAGGCCGGGACGGAGGCCCGAGGCCCGCTGACCCCCACGTCCCTGCCTCTGTCCCGGTGCCGTCCTTCCCAGCCCTCCCCCCCGTGCACCACCGGGCCTCACTCCAGCCTCACAGAATCTTCCGTGTTGTAGGAAGAACATATGTTGCTTAAAAGGTGTTTCAAAATCCGGGGGCAGGGGGAGCTTGAGGCCCCTGTTTTGCACCCTTGGGACTCAGAAGTCCTCGTGTGGGTCAGGCCAAGGCCCCAGTTGGTGTCTCTGTCATCCTGGGTCCTTCTAGAAACCCCCTCACTGGGTTGCATTGGATGCTGGGCATTCGCTTTTGCAAAGGCCGCTGCCAAAGGAACAGGTGGAGGCCGGCTCGTCAACCACCACCCTCCGGGGGTCTCGAGGGAGAAATCCCTGCCCCCCACCCAACACCCAACCTGCTCCGTTTTCCCAGAGGCTCTTTCTGACTGTGAGAACTGCTTGAGTTCAGGTCATATTTCCCTTTTCCCTTTGGCTGCCAGGAATCTCAAAGCCAAGGCAATTCTGAGGCCCTTCGTGACCTGAAACATTTATTTGCCTTCTTCCTGTGGCTTCGCTTTCTCTCCCTGCTGCTATCTCCCCTGATGCTGATTCGCTTTATCTGTTGTATCAGTATTTTTATGATGTGCCTTCTGTTGTAAGCTGCTTTCCGTGCTGTTTAGAACAAAGAGAACCCTAAGTAAGGACAGTGGTTCCATTGTGACGTTAGATTTATTGCTGAAAATGTGGGTTTTTTAGCGTGATCAGTGAATTCCCCTTCCGAATTGTCTGAATTTAGGGCAGGGGTGACGTGAGAAGTTCTCTCTCTTCTACCTCTGAGCCTCAGCACCTTGGCTCATAGAAGCCCTCAGGGTCCCAACGAGGTGAGTGACAGGTGATAAACATGAAGATAAGCAAATATCGAGGCTGGGTGTGATTGAGCGATTAAGCGGCGACCCTGGAACCAAGAGGTCACCGTGCAATTCCCGGTCAGGGCACAGGCCCGGGTTGCGGGAAGGTGAGTGACAGGTGATGAACTTGAAGATAAGCAAATATCGAGGCCGGGTGTGATTCAGCGATTGATTGAGCGGCGACCCTGGAACCAAGAGGTCACCGTGCGATTCTCGGTCAGGGCATAGGCCCGGGTTGCGGGCTCGATCCCCAGTGCGGGGCGTGCAGGAGGCAGCCGATCCATGATTCTCTCTCCTCATTGATGTTTCTATCTCTCTCTCCCCCTCCCTTCTTCTCTGAAATCAATAAAAATATTAAAAAAAAATAAGATAAGCAAATATCTCCCAAACTGAGTGAGGTCAAGATAGTCCCTTCGCCTCCCAGGCCTCAGCCTGTGAAATGGGGAGAGTCACGGGTCCGACCCTCAGAACGGCTGCGGGAAGTGATGACGGGGCAGAAAACGCTTCGTAAACGGCGAGGGACAGAACCATCACCGAGCCGTGGGCTTGTGCATCCAGGGGCATGGCTGTTGGCCATCCTCCTCCTGGGGTGGGGGTCCTCCTGTCCTTTGAACGCCCCCCCCAAAAAAAACCAGGGTGGGAGAAGGCTCTACTGGGGCTCTGGGCTGCCCTGACTCCACCACCTCGCTGGGGTGAGGGAGCCTCTCCGTGCAGGGCTTCTCGGAACTGGAGCTCCGGGGCCTCAGAGACGCCATCAGCTGCAGGTCTGTCAGCTAAAGGCCGCTGGACAGACGTGAGCAGAGCCCGGACGTGGGCAGGCACAGGAGGTCCCCAGGCGGAGAGCCCCGGTGCCGAGCCACGGACCATCCACTGCAGGGGGACCTCGCCCCCGGGTGACCCTCCGCCCCCAGCACGTGGCCGGTCCTGCGCTCCGGACCCCCTGACCTCCTCGCTGAGATGACACCTAGGCCTCCGTGTGTTTCAGTTCCAGGCCCAGAGAAGCAATTAGCAGCCACGGCCGAGGTCAGGACCAGCTGCTTTGAATAATGACCCACCCTGGTGCCGGCCAATCCATGCATCAGCGGAGACCACAGCCCTGAGAGGACACACCTGGGGAGCTGCCGAATGTTCTGTTAAGATCTTTCCCTGGGACCTCCCCTAAAATCGCCACCCTAAACCCCTTAGGACCAGTGGTTCTCCACCTTCTGGCCCTTTCAATACAGTTCCTCATGTTGTGACCCAACCATAACATTATTTTCGTTGCTACTTCATAACTGTCATGTTGCTACTGTTATGAATCGTCATGTA
>NW_005361573.1:4072159-4072509 GCF_000412655.1 Myotis brandtii
GTGAGGCCCTCCCTTCCGCACTCACAGGGGAGAGGACCCCCTCTGCCCTGCAGGGAGGGTGTCCCTGCCTGGGATTCATTCTCTCCCATCTCCACCTGTGGATGGGCCCGCTGGTCCCGCTCACACAGCATTTCGGCCTCATGGGCTCCTCTGGCAGCCCTCCCTTCATCGCCGACTCCTGTGGCAATGTCACAGGCAAGGGGAAGTGGGGGGTCACAGGACCTGAGTCTCCTGGGGCAGGAGGGGGGCTTCCCAGCAGAGCAGGGGACCTCCCTCCCCACCACCAATAACCGAGGAGCAGTCCCTGTTCTCTTGGCCTGGCCTGGCCAGGGCCGAGCGAGCACCTGCCC
>NW_005361573.1:4072670-4073892 GCF_000412655.1 Myotis brandtii
CGGGCGGGTGTGGCCTGGGGCGGGCTGGAGCCTGCAGGGCGGGGAGGGGCCGGGGCTGCGGGAGGAAGAGGCTAGAACAGCTGTGCGCCTGGCAGCTCGCACTTGGGATCTCAGTAAACTCGGGAGGAGCGAGCGATGGGAGGAGCGCAGGGTGGCCTTTCTCAGACGTTAGCGGGCGCAGGGGCTGTCTGGGACCTTGTGAACAGGCGGGTTCTGGCCAGCAGGCCTGGGGGGCAGGGGGACAGGGGGCGGGATTCCACGCTTCTGATCAGCTCCTCACTGCACAGGAAGCAGGGGGCCCTGCGAGTGGTCTCCCCACTGTCACCTGGGGCCTTTGGGAGCCTGTCCCCTCCCTCCCAGCATCCAGGTGGCTCCCCCACTGTCCCCACTGGCCTGCGAGCTCCCGGGAGGAGCGGCCTGGATCCTGGTCACCAACACAGGACCTGCCACTTACAGACATTGTGAACAAGCCAGGGGGGACCATCAGGAAAATGTCCCAGGTCCCCAAATGGATCTCAGCTGGGGGAGCCCAGACCCAAGCCCTAGCGCCAAGCACAGGGAAGAGGCTCGGGGCTCCCTGGGGCTCCCCGGGGCCCCTGTGTCTGTGGTCAGGTGCTTTCAGACTCTCTCCTTCCCCAAGGACGGGGTCCCTGGAGGCTGGGGAGGAGGGTGCAGCCGCCCCAAGGGCGAGGCAGGAGGAGGGATGGCAGTGTCCGCCGTGGAGGGCTGCTCAGGCCCAGGAGAGCCGGCGCAAAGGCCCTGGAGAGCCGGGCCCAAAGGCCCCGGTTCTGGCCCCCGCATCCTGCCTGAGTCCGGACAGGAACCTTGAACTTCCTGCTGCGGTCGGTCATTCATTCACGCCCGCTGCTCTCGTGTCCCCACGGATGGTCGTGGTCCCTTCCTTGAGGGCAGAGGCCTGGGCGGCTGGTATCGTCCAGGTCCCTGAGGTTCCGTGGAGGGGAGACAGCCTGGGATGTGGAGCTAGAGGGAGGCCCTAACCAGGGCAAGTGGCTTCGTCGCTCTCAGCCTCAGTTTCCCCCTCTGTTTAATGGGGACGATGACTCAGGGGCTCATGGGACGACAGAAAGAGGGGAGTGAAGGGCTGGGAGTGAAGACATGGACCAATACCCCGCCCCTCTTTGGAGCGGCCCATCCCTTCCCTCGCCCTTGTTGGCACCTTCAGTGGTGGAGGTGCCCCCTTTGTCCCCTCTGCCCCGCCCTG
>NW_005361573.1:4074089-4074796 GCF_000412655.1 Myotis brandtii
GATCCGAAGGTAAAAACATCTGTACCATCTGAAAGGAGATGAACTTCTCGCCCGATTCCCAGCTCCAACCCCACACACTGTCTATTCTGAAGAGCCCTCCGGGCAGAGCCGGGCTGCTTCTGTCGGGGGACGTCCCCACGGAGGGGACAAGAAGGGGGGGGGATGACAACAAGGAGGAGAGACAAATAAACTAACGGTGCTTTGTTGTTTAACAATTTAAATAATAAATAAGGTCCCCAATACTCCTCTCTCAATAAAATGCAACATGATGGCCCTCTCCCTCCTCCTGGGCCCAGCAGGCGACCAGGGCTGCACACAGGGGTCCACCCCCGCCCAGGAACAACGGGGGACAGGACAGCGGCTGCCCTGCAGGGGCGGAGCCTGGGAGCCAGGGGCTGTGCTGGCCCCTGAGCCTCAGAGGCGGCCCAGGTTGGCCTGGAATGGAGGGGGGGGGGGTTGTTCGTGTTCATGGGGTGATGACATGATGTGCGACCCACCAGCCGAGCCTTTTGAGCCAGAGAGATGAGGCGGGCAGCAGGCTGAGATTCGAACCCATTGACCAATCGACCCATCGGAGAACATGGGGTCTCCATGGTCCCTGCCACCCCCCTTACATCCACTCCAACTCCACCCGCTACCCCCACCCCAGGCCCAGGGCCGGCCTGCTGCCTGCTCACCTGCCCTCGGTGGGGGTGGGGTGAGGGTGG
>NW_005361573.1:4074827-4075145 GCF_000412655.1 Myotis brandtii
CAGAGGGGTGCAGAGCGATTGCAAAGTACCGTAACTGCATTGGCTGAGCTGCTCGGACGGAGGGCCGCTCAGCGTTTGAGAAGCAGCCAGAGGCTGCTCTCCTCTCTGCAGCTGCCCGAGCTCTGAGCCCGGAGGGCGTTTCTCCACTAGCCTGGCCCCAGCACAAAGGAAAAGATCGGGTTCCCTGCCTGGGAGCCCAGACATGGGTGGGGGCGTGGGGGGAGGGACCACAGCTTCCTGGTCCACATCCCAGGGCCTCCCTGGCCTCCGGAGCAGGGCCTCCTCCCTGCCCTGCCCGCTTCCTGAGGGCCAGCCCGG
>NW_005361573.1:4075172-4076956 GCF_000412655.1 Myotis brandtii
TCTGTGGGTGTTCGGGCCACCAGAGAAGGCGCCTCCCGCTGTGTGCGAGCCTGCTGGGTGCTGGGTGCTGGGTGCTGCCTCGTCGGGGCTGCTCCAGGGCCCCCCTCGACTGCTAGTCTAGAGGAGGCAGCGTGGGGACCGGGAAGCAGGAACAGGCAGGTCACCGGGCTGCCTGGCCCACTGCCCCCGTCTCTGCACAATTCCAGGGGCCCCCAGAGAACAGCGTCGAATGACCCCCTGGAGCCAAGCAGCGTGCGGCCCTGGGAAAAGGCCCCCCTCTAGCCACTCCACAGAGTGCCCCCAGCCTGCCTTGCAGCCAGGACCCTGGCACCCCAAAGCACAGCTGGGGTGGAGGGATGGCTGACCGGTTCCCTCGGATTCCGAGCCTTCTCTGAGCTTCGCCCAGAAGGCTCATCCCACTTGTAACATCTTCAGTTTCCAGAGCAGCCCTGCGAAGGCCTGGCCCCCCGGGAAGGGGCCACCCTACTATTTCTATTGGGTAGAGAACAGGGAAAGGGGGAATTCATTTTGCCATGGAAAGCACCAATAAGTTAATATAAATAGGGCATCATAATAAATAGACGATTGTGCCGGGTCCGACACACAGCACTCTGGGGTCTCAGGCGCTTCCCTGAGACCCTGACCTCAAGTTCTGCTGTCCCCTTGCTCTGGGGACCAGAGACGGCCTCTGTCCCCCTCAAGTACCTTTGCGTGACCTCACCGGGCCTGCAGAGGCCTCGGATGTGAGCTGCCACTCGCCACCCTACTATTTCTATTGGGTAGAGAACAGGGAAGGGGGAATTCATTTTGCCATGGAAAGCACCAATAAGTTAATATAAATAGGGCATCATAATAAATAGACGATTGTGCCGGGTCCGACACACAGCACTCTGGGGCCTCAGGCGCTTCCCTGAGACCCTGACCTCAAGTTCTGCTGTCCCCTTGCTCTGGGGACCAGAGACGGCCTCTGTCCCCCTCAAGTACCTTTGCGTGACCTCACCGGGCCTGCAGAGGCCTCGGATGTGAGCTGCCACTCCGAACGACTCCACCCCGCCCCTCCACGACAGATCCTCCCCCAGAAGGAAGACCTGCGTCCCCTCCCCACCGCCTCACCTGACTGCGCCACCTGCCCGCCTCCACATACCCCACCTCTGGGTCCAGCCGCCAGAGCCCGCCGTCCTGGGCCGCGGGAAGATACCGTCTCAGGGCCTCTCTTCCTTCCAGCGTCTTCCCTCCCAGGCCTGCAGGCGGCTGCTCTGCTTCCCCAGGGGCCTGAACCCCAGGAACCTCCTTCCGGAACCCTCGGCCTCGCAGTTCCGAGGCCTGAGCTCCCCCACCGTGTCCAAGAGGAGGCAACATCTCCCTCCAGAGCTCCTTTCTCCGACTTCCACTCCCCACTCGCCCAGAGGCCCAGGGGTCCTGGGATCCCAGCCCCTGTGGCTGCCCCATCCAGACCTTCCGAAGTCTACCCCAGGGGCAGCGAAGGCACGGACGCTGGTCATTCCGCTGGGGGTCGGGCAACCCCCCCCCCCCCGAGCCCTGCTGCCTGGCCCTGTGGCCAGAATCGCCGGAGATCACGTGTTCGGTTTGGTCACAGAGGCCCCGGCCACGGGGACACGTGGGGCAGAAGTCCAGCCCACACGCCCCTCACAGCCTCGCACCCCAGGGCCCGGCTGGATCTCCCCGAAGAGGCAGGATCCAGGCCTTGCCGACGGGAGTTCTGATTCTGCTGGGTTTCGGCACAGTCCTCCCCGGAGGGGAGCGGGCCGGCCGGGAAGGCCTCG
>NW_005361573.1:4077341-4078258 GCF_000412655.1 Myotis brandtii
AGAAGGCCTGGGCCAGCAGCGCGATGACCTGCTTGTACTTCCCCAGGAGCTGGCAGCCCATCTTCTTCTTCTGGAAGACGTCCTTGTCCGAGGTGTCGGGGCCGTAGGCCACCTCCACGCGGGCCACGTGGTACTTGCTGCACAGGCGGCAGTGCACGTTGCTCAGGAGGCCGCGCAGCGTGTCCGCCGTGGCGTTCAGCTTGCCGTGGAGGCCGACGGCGTGGGGGTTGAGGGTCCTCTGGTCCCGCGTGATGTTGCCCAGGGAGGCGCCAAGGTAGGCGATGATGCGGTACAGCTCCACCAGCCGGGCCTTCTCCGTGCCGTTGGGGTGGAACGGGGGGAAGTCCGTCACGTTGGGGCCGCACAGCTTGTCCAGGTTGCTGGGGAACGGCTCCCCCTGGGCCGTGTACTGAGGAGCAGAGGAATGGAGGGGAGGTGACGAGAGAGCCGGGGGGCCGGCATCCCAGCCCTCTGGGCGAGCTCTCAGGACTCAGTTTCCCACCTACGGGGCAGGGACCCCACTACTGTCCTGTAGGCATCTCAGCGTGGCCGCGAGAGCCGGAAGTCATCACGGCGTGGATGCCCTTGGGAAAGGGTCAAGGTCGGAGCCAGGAAAGGTATAGCCTCATCATCATCATCCTCATGGTCAGGACCATGGAGGGACCGGGTGCCCACACACTTGCCCTTTCACCCACTGCACTCCCCGTCTTCCTGGCAGGCTCTGCACCCCCTGACAGCCACTGTCACTCCCAGCTGCACCCCCCCACTTACCCCCCCCACTTCTGTCCCCTTTGTCCCTCATCGGCCTCTGGCTCCATGTGGGGGAGAACTCCCGTCTCCCCCCTTCCTCTGCCCACCTAACTGGGCACCTGGGAAAGTGACTTCCAGTCTCCGGGCCTGGGCTGGGGGGCGGGGCG
>NW_005361573.1:4078356-4080315 GCF_000412655.1 Myotis brandtii
CCCATTCTCTCCCTCCAGCCACAAACACCTCTCCCCTCCCCCTCCTTCCTCGGGGCCTGGGGGGCGGGGGGGGGCTTACATAGAGAATGAAGAGGGCGTTGGCACTGCTGTTGAGTTGCACCAGTTGGTTCCTGATCTGGCTCATGAGGTTGCTGTGACATGGGTGGCGTGTGACACAGGTGGCATTGACAGGGGTGATGGGCAGGGGGCTCCCCGCCCCGTGTTCCCAGTGCAGAACCAGCAGCAGGGGCACGACTCCTGGGGACAGGCGAGAGGGGTCATGAGCAGGCAGGTGGGGGTGGGCGAGGGGGCTCCGGGCAGAGGGTGGCCCTCGTCCCCCTGGGGCACCACGTCCCCTCTCAGCCTCCGGCTCTAGCTTCGTGGGGCCTGGCCTCCCTGCGTCTATGCGCCTCCCTCTCCAGGCGTCTAACTCTCTGTCTCTGCTTCTCTCCACCCTCTGATCTCTCTCTGCTTTTTCCTGAGAACAGGAGTGAAGGGGCAGGACCTGAGCTGTTCTCACCCTTTGGGAGCTGGGCCCAGGATGACACCAACTATCCAGCCCCGAGCCTCCTGGCCCTCTGGCTGGGAGGCCCCGTGGCCCAGGCCCAGGGGGTCTAAACACACACACAAAACACAAGAACAACCCCTCTGGTCCCATCTCCCAGGACGGTCAGATTCCTACGTGTCGTTTTATAGGTTTTCTACTGACCCACTTATCCCTCCCGAATCTGTCACGTGCCGTGGGCTCCCTGGGTCATGGGTCCCCTAATTCTGTCCCCCTCCCCTCCCCGTTTCTTCTCTCTCTGTCCTCCTCCCCATGCGGCCACTCCCCTACCAGAACTCTGAACTCCATCCAGTTCTGTGGCCCTGCTCCCCCATCCATCCCCAAATCCTCATTCAAAACTCTCTGTCCCCCAGCCCTGCCCAGCACTTCACCTCCATACCCCCTCACCCCCGCCCCCCGCTCTCCTACTCCTTGACCCAGGCCCTGGGTCGGGGTGAGGACAATCCAGGGGTCCCACAGGCCCCCGGAGCCTCCGGGGAAGAAGAGGAAATGGTGCAACCAGAAAAGGGAAAAGGTCGCAGGCAGACAGGTGGGCGGGGGAGGAAAGAAAGTGAAAGGTGACAGGAGAGTTGGGAGCTGTTGGGGCCCGTCCCCGATCGCCCCTCCCCTAGGTGCCCGCTTCCCCCCTTCACTCCTGAGTCCCCTCCGAGGGGCCGAGGGGCCGTCCCAGGTGGTTCCGGGGTCAGCAGACCAGTGAGGCTGGGGAACCCCTGAGGCGGGAGTAGGGTGGGGTGGGGTGGGGTGCAGGAGCTTGGTGCTCGGGTCCCCCCAGCTGGGACAGTGGCAGCCTCCAGTTCACTCTCGGGAGTGATCCCGTTCCGCCCAGCATCGCGGGCCTCGGAGGAGACCTTAGATGCCGGCAGTTTTCAGAGGTTCATGCTCAAAGGGGGAATTTGCCTGATTTATATACTGGAGCCTGTGTTGTAAGACAGAGAAACAGCTATATTTAGCAGGGATCCCCGGTCCAGGAAGTTGTTTGAGGTGCATCATAGGAAATTATGAATGGAAGAAAGTGAGAGTGAAAGGGGGGGGGAGCGCCCCAGGCCCTGCTGAGTCCCCGGGGTAACCGGGGGTCCCCTCCCCGGGCCCAGCTCACCTAGCACAGCCCGCAGCTTTTCAGGTTCTAGCAGATGGAGGCGGCACCTGCTCGCGTCCCAGACAGAGTTTGCAAGCGGCTCGGCGGCCGGCGCCCCTCCCAGGGAGCAGCCCGGGACGCAGTTGGAAAAGAGAAAGCGGAAAGACAGAAAGAAAGAAAGGAGGGAGGGTGAATCCGGAGGCAGCGCAGCAGCAGCAGGGGAGCTGGCAGGACTGAGGAGGAGGAGCAGGAGCAGGAGCAGGAGCTGGAGCTGGAGGAAGGCTGCGGCGCCCCCTCCTTGGCCCGCCAACCTGCGGGC
>NW_005361573.1:4080739-4082812 GCF_000412655.1 Myotis brandtii
AGTGAGGGTGAAGGGGGGGGGGACCGGGGGGGGAGGGTGGGGAGACCAGATTTTTTTCCTCTTCTAAGAATTTGATTGATAAAATTATAATGAACTCTTCTTCGACAAAACGCGCTGTGGTTTTCCTGAGTGGCTTGCCCTGAAGATGGGGAAGGGGGGGGGGGGGAGGGTCCCCAGGCCGAGTCATCAGGGTCCCCAGGTAGTGGGCGCCCCAGACAGCCCTGACTCACCTGGGTTTGGGGAGGTGGCTTGAGACTAAGCAAGCAGATGGAGGCTGGCACCTGTGGCCCCCTCCCCCTGATGGAGGGTTTTGGGGGACAGTGGGCAGGAGGCAGGCTGGGGTTTGGCAGAGAAGGAGATTCCAGGAAGAGGGGCTGGGACCCGGCCTGGACTTTAGACAGTAATAAAGCGGAACTGTACGTGGGCGCTGGGAGCCACCTCATAGGAACCTGCCCGTTGCCACCGGGCAAAGGGGAGCTCCCCAGGGAACGGTTGTCTGGGGTCGTCGTCCCCCCGCACCCATCAGCACGCCTGCGTGGCTGGGGAAGGGGCTGGGAGGATGGGGGTGGGAGGTTGCTGTGACTGGGTCATTTGGGGACAGACAGCTCCTGGGAAGGCGTTTGGGGTCTGGGTTTTACCTAAACTCTTTCCAGCTCCCCTCCCCCCAATGGAAGGTAGGCCAGCGTTCCCTCGGGGAAGGACCCTGAAGTGGAGACCTCAAGGGGCTTAGCAAGTGGGACCTGGGGTCCCTCCTGGGGCTGCAGAGGGATGGCTGGGGAGGACGGAAACCGTGTGCCCCCCCACACCTGCCCTGGAAGCCCCGTGGCAGCCTCAGAGAATGGTGGGGGCCCCACCAGGTGCTTCCCGAGTCTCAAAGGCAGGGTCACCCATCCTATTTGGGGGGACCAGGGCGAAATGAGCACAGGGGCTCCTCCCCTAGGAAAGGCATTTATTGAACATGAGGTGGGGGGTGCTGGTCAGAGAGCAGGAACCCGGGACCCCACCGCAGCCCTCCCACCGGGCCCTGAGCAGAAATGAGGGTGGGAGAGTTGGGTTTCCAAGGTCGGGGAGCCCCACGGCCTTTCCCTGGCCCCCAGTGCTCCCTCCCACCCCTCCCCCATCCTCCATGCGTGCCCCCCACTCCTGGTCCTCGCCACACCCCAGACCTGCCCAGCCAGGCGCCCCTCCCTCCTCGTGCCAGGACGGCCCTAGTGCCTGCTGCGCCCCCCCATACACACACACCTGCCCCCCGCAGGCTCGCTCACCCCATGTTCGGGGGACCTGGGATGTGGGGCGATCAAATTGCCGATCCCGCCTGGCGCTTCCTAGCAGGAAGGAGGCTAGGAGAGCCCAGGCCAGCTCTCCTTCCTTTTCCCTGCCCCCCAATACCTTGTGTCTCCCTGGGGGGGGCATAGAAGGCCCCACCTGGCACTTGCCCCCCATACACCTGCTCTGTGGTCAGCATACACCCCCCGGATGCCCACCCACCCAGCCTGGCTCAGACAACCCCACGGCCCAGGGCAATGCAGCTCCCCTCCCTCTTCTCACCCCCCCGCCCCCCCACAGCCTCTCTTGCACAAGGGCCTGGACACTGGGGGCACGTGAACTCCCTGGGTCAGCCCCCAGCCCCACCCCCACAGCTCTCAGACCTGTCACCTGACACAGCTTGGATTTCAGACATGGACCCCAAATCCATGGGACACGGGGCCCCCGGGTTTCCCTGCCCGAGTCTCACTAGATGTCCCGATTCTCCGGGGGCCGCCCTCCCCGGCTCCCCTGGCCCAGCCTCGCCCCAGCATCCTTCTGCACGACTTCTAGGGCCTTGCACCGCCCTCTGCCCCCCTCCCCCAGTCCCCCCCCAACCCTACAGTCACCCCCAATCGCTGTAGAACCTCAGCCCCACCCCACAGGAAACAGGAAGTCGGGGCAGAGTCTAGGAGAGACGAAACCCCGATCCCGACTGGCCCCTTCCGTGCCTCGGTTTCCCCTCTGGTGGTACCTGACGTGGTCCGTGCTCCCCACGCGCCGCGGGCCCAGCCTCCCGCTCCTGTCCATGTCCAGCACCACGTGGGC
>NW_005361573.1:4082824-4087388 GCF_000412655.1 Myotis brandtii
CCCCGAGCCCCGGGCCAGCTGCGGCCTCGAGTCTGTTTTCCTCCCTCCCGCCCCAAACTGCTGCGTGTGTGTGTTTTCCCGGCTTCCTCACGGAAGGGAAGGCATCCTCCCTTCTTGGCTGCCGGCTCCCAGGGTCGTGACCCGGGCCCCACCCTGGAGTGGCAGCCCCAGCCCGGCCCCTTCCAGCCGTGACCTCATCCCCAGCCTGTCCTCTTCTGCGCACGGGGCCTGCTGGGGATTGGACCGGCCTCGGGGTGAGGGGGACAGTCGGGGCCCACGGGGGGCACCCTCCGCCTGGGACAGGGGCTGCTGAGGGGCCCTGGGGGCCCTTTCCAGGTGGCCGTGCCACCCGCTGGCTCCTCTCTCCTCTCCAGAGAGCCAGCCCAGGCGCCAGCCACCGGCCTTCCCAGGGCCCCTCGAGGCTCTTTCTCCTACACACGTTGGTGTGTGCCTTCGCCTGCCCCTCGTTTTCTGCTCATTTCCCCCCACAAGCCTCTCCGAGAATGTCACAGATGTTTTATTTCCCAGGTGGGGAAACTGAGGCTCAGAGAGATGAAGCGCTTGCCCGGGGGCCACAGAGAGAGTTTACAGGAGAGCGGGGTCTGGGACCCAGGCCTCTGGCTTGCAGGCCGCAGCGGTGCCAGCAGCACCTCACGCTACGAGGGCATCGGGGGCACCAAGGCCACTTCTTCCAGGCAGCCCTCCAGGGCCTCTTCCCTCGGTGGGGACGGGTCTTATTCCCCACCCTTCGAGGACCTGGGTGGGGTCTGACACGCATTTGTACTACTGACAGCACCTGGCTCGGGTCACAGCAGAGGAGATGCTAAGTTGTGTTTTGTGTTGTTTTCATTGAAGAGAGAGCGGAAGGGGGAAGAGAGAGAAAGAAAGACATCGATTTGTTGTTCCACCTATTTGTGCATTCATCGGCCGATGCTTGTATCGCCCTGACCAGGGATCAAACCCGCAACCTTGGGGTATCGGGACGATGCGCTGACCAAGTGAGCTGCCTGCCTGGTCAGGGCAGGCTAAGGGCTTTTTCGACGCACTCTGTCATTCCCAAAAGCCGTCCGTGCCAAAGCTATCGAAGGGAGAGAAGGTGTAGCGCCTGGAAGTTTGAAGCGTGGACTTCAGCCTCAGTCGGAGCCGCGTTGGAGGTTTGGCTCTGCCCGTTGTGAGCTGGGTGTGACCCTGGGGAAGTTCTCACCTCCTGGCCTCAGTCTCTTCATCTGTAAAATGGGAATTAGGGGGCCGACACCAGGGGTTTGCTGTGAGGGTTCGGGGCTCAGCGCAGTTCTGGGCGCCCTGCGAGCCCTCTACCCGTCGGCATGGGTCCTCACCCCCTCCCTGTGACACAGGGGTTCCCTGTTCCCATTGAACAGATGATGAGAAAACGTGGGAGCACTCCAGGGTCGAGGGGGGACAGCTGGGCAGGAGAGAGACCTGTCCACCCTCTTCTGATGGACAATGGAGGCAAGACACCCCGACAGCCTCCAGCCTCAGGGGGGGCCTCAGAAAAAATGAGAGGGGTCGTGGGGGGGCTGGCATGGCAGTGTGTCCACTCCCCCCCCGCCCCCCATGTGCCATCCTGGCCCCTGACCACCGCCTCCCCAGCCTGGGCTGAGGTCCGTGGCTGAGCCGACCTCGCCGCCCCCAGCCGCTGATTCACCCCCGGGGCCCCCTCTGACAAGGAAGGAGACGGAGCTCAGCTCAGAGGGGCTTGAATCACCAGCCGCCCCCTGTGGAGCCCCAGGGGGTGCGGGGGCGGGGGCCAGCCCCCTGCCTGTCTGTCTGTCTCTTTCCTGAACCCCCGGGGCACTCAGGGTAGAGGGCAGCCTGTCCGTGGCCATGGGCAGAAGGTGGCAGGGAGGCACCCTGACAGCCAGGCATCCTGTGTGGGCAGCCAGCCGCGGTTAGTCACCAGGTGAGCAGCTTTTTGGGCATCGGGGAATTCCCCACGACCAGTGACCCAGAAACTGAGCGCTCGGGCGAGCCCCGCTGCCCAGGCGGCCCCCCTCCCGTCCTCAGCGTCTCCCTCCCCTGTGCCCAGCGCAGGTCTCAGTTCTCTGAAAGCCCAGCCGGCCGCGGCTCTCAGCCACCAGCTCAACCCCGGCCCCTACCGTGCTGTCCCCGCCTGGGAAATGAGTAAGGAAATCAGAAGGTGGCCCCGGGGGAGGCTGGGGGGCCGGAGAGGCAGCCAGGAGCTCAGTCATGCCTGGCACAGTCCTGGAAGTTGGGTGTCTTATCCCAAGAGGCAAAAGCACCTCCCTCTTCAGCACTCAGAAATGAGGGCGTAACTACACCGCTGGCCCCTCACCTCCCCCCCACGGCACCATGGAACCCTCCACGCACCGTCGTGGACTTTCCTGGGGCCCTGGCTCAGTTCTGCAGGTCAGCTTTGGGGCGAGGCTGGTGATGGTGCCCATGGGGGAGGGTGTGGCTTGGAGCCAGGTAAACGTGGGTTCAAGTCCTTGTCCACACCATTTCCGAGTGGTGAGGCCTGGAGCAACAGGCTTTCTCTCTCTAAGCCTCCACGGGGGATTGTCGTAGGGACAAACTCACAGACTGTCGTGAGGATGTTAAATGGGAAAGACAGATAAAGTGCCTAACACGTGATAGCCACTCTAACACCCGATAGCCATTCTAACACGTGATAGCCCCTCTAACACGTGATAACCATTCTAACACGCATAGCCCCTCTAACACGTGATAGCCACTCTAACACGTGATAGCCACTCTAACACGTGATAGCCACTCTAACACGTGATAGCCATTCTAACATGTGATAGCCCCTCTAACACGTGAAAGCCACTCTAACACGTGATAGCCACTCTAACACCTGATAGCCCCTCTAACACGTGATAGCCATTCTAACACGCATAGCCCCTCTAACACGTGATAGCCACTCTAACCCGTGAAAGCCACTCTAACCCGTGATAGCCCCTCTAACACGTGACAGCCACTCTAACCAGGGTTTGGGTGGCCACGGGAAGGACTTGAGCTGGGCGGGCGTCCAGGGGTCAGGGCACCACCTGAGGTCTGAGAGTTTGGCCAGGGAGGCCTCCTGGTCCTCTCGGTGCAGAGCATGGGGGGCGGGCGTGAGGGCGCAGGCAGCCCCGCAGAGCCTCAGCCAGGGCATAAGCAATGTTTCCCCCCTCGGGGCCCTGGAGAGCCCGCTGTCTTTGGGGTTCTTCAGGCCCAGGCTCGGGGCCTATTGTTCACCCGTCTCAGCCTCACTCCATCAAATCTCTGGCCGGGACCAGTTACACGCCCTGGGGCCAAGGAAGTTCCCGAAGCTGCCCTGGTCTCCTGCCAGCTGCCCCCAGCATTTCCCGGCTGGTTCTGCACTAGGGATCAGCCCGGAAGGTGAATCAGAGCGGCTGCCTTCTCTCTCCTTCAATTCTGATAGAAACGGTGAGGGAAGCAGCAGCCGGGGGGCTTCCATCACTGGCGGAGCCGGAGGCCGGGCTCCAGGGCCATGCTCTGCCCTCAGTGTCCCCATCTGTAGAATGGGTCGCTCTCCTCACCGTTCACCCATCAGCACTTAGCGGATGGGGCCTGTCTGCCTCTGCCAGCACTTTGACCCCCTCCGGGCTCTCCCTGAGCCTCACACTAGCCCGAGGCTGCAGGAGGCCAAGGTCGAGAGTGACCTTTTCACACCATGTTGAGGGTTGCCGCTGGAGATTTTGAAAGGAGATGGAATCACAAAGTCAGCCGGCATTGCCTGGGGCGAGGGCCAGCTCTGCCTCCTGACGCTTTTCTTTCCGCTGCTGCCCGGATGTGTCAGCGTGGGCATCATCCTCGGGTTGCGAGGTGCAATGTGTTTCTAACTGTGGGTCGTGGTCAAACCGTGTGTGAGCCGCCCGGTATCGATGATGACAGCCAGGCCCCGAGGGACCGAGGAGCGACTTGCCTAAGGTCACTCGGCAGCGGGCAGCGTGGGGCTCCTGGCTCGCATCTCAGCTGCCACCCCTCGCAGCTGCGGCATGAATGGGCCTGAGGTTCTGTGGGTGGGGTGTGGCGGGCAGGTGCTCCTGGGGGCGGGGCTGGCATCACCTTATGTGGGGACAGAGGCCCTCCCAGGGCCCAGCCCCTCACTGTCCACTCCCTTTTGTAGCCTCAGACCGCCGCCCCCCCCCCCCAGCTCCCCTCCCTGCCCGGCCCTACCCGGGTGAAGCACAGGGTAGTCACAGACCTTTCCTCCCCAGGGGCCTGTCCGTCTGGGCCCAAGCGGCCATTCCCATGTATGTGCGTGTGTGGCGAGGGCCTTTGTGTGTCTGCACGTCTGGGTTCAGAGGTGTCTGGCCTTGCGTGTGTGCATACGTGTGTCTGTGTGTGCATACGTGTGCCTGTGCTGTCTGTCGGCCCGTGTGCGGCTGGGAGAGAGCTGGAGCGTGCAGGCCTCTGGCCGACTCTCGAGCCCTCTGTGGGACCGTGGGACGGACTGCGTGGATCCTGTACGGGTGTCTGACCCCGTGTCTGCGAGTCCCGCGCGGTGGGAGTTTCTGGGAATGAGCGGGGACACGTGACCCCGTGCGCACGCGCGTGCCTGCGCCCCTGCATGTGT
>NW_005361573.1:4087752-4088104 GCF_000412655.1 Myotis brandtii
TCACGCAGTGATTTCCTGAGCTCAGAGGCAATAAACAGAACAGGAAGCAGACCCAGGACCCACTCAGCCTGCAGCCGGCGGCACCCCCACCCCCACCCCCCACCTTGAGTCAAGTTTTGTGGGGCCACCCGGACTCTCCCCCAGAGGTGATGTCAGGGAGGCAGCAGGCCCGCTCCCCACACTATCCCTCGGTGCCGCAGACACTGAGGCGTTGGGGGATGTTGGGGGGGAGGGTGGAGTGGTCCTGGCCTGGTGGGTGGGGGAGCCTGGCTGAGGGCGGACCATCCTCTCCCCTGGGAAGAGAATAAAGGCTGAGCTCCCTGAAATCAGGGGAGGGGGCAGGGTTGGGACT
>NW_005361573.1:4088158-4091453 GCF_000412655.1 Myotis brandtii
CCTGGGTACGATGCCCGTCTCCTCCACCCTCAGGCCAGTTTAGCTGCTTCCCGCCTTTTCTGCGGCCTGTGGCTGGCACGCCGCCAACCCCAAAGGCCTTCATGAGCCTCTCTCGCACCCACATCCCCCAACAAGCCATTCCAAAGCGCGTGCTAAAGCCCCCGGTGATCTCAGTCCTCGCCCCCGTCCCCAGGGTGGCGTTTTCATCCAGGCTGTACAGACGTGGAAACTGAGGCAGGGCGAGCGAGGCGCGATTTGTCGTTGGTCTCGGGGGTGCAACGGAGCCACCCCTCCACCCACGCTTCGCAGCCTCCCATGGTTCAACAAGCCATTCCAAAGCGCATGCTAAAGCCCCCGGTGATCTCAGTCCTTGCCCCCGTCCCCAGGGCGGCGTTTTCATCCAGGCTGTACAGACGTGGAAACCGAGGCAGGGCGAGCGAGGGAGGCGCGATTTGTCGTCGGTCTCGGGGGTGCAACGGAGCCCGCCCTCCACCCACGCTTCGCAGCCTCCCATGGTAGCCGGCCGCTGGGTTGCTTATCAGCCACGGGCTCCATGACACCATCCTGCTCTGATCTCCTGCCCAGCCGGCCCCTCCGCCGGGCCCCACCCGGGCCCGTTTCCTCTTCCTCCCTTTCTGGGTGGGACCGGCCTGCCCTGGGATCGCAGGGGCCGTCATGAGAGCCCACGGCCCAGACAAGCCCCTCCGTGGCCGTGTCCCCCCCAAGCCTACTCTGGCCGGGCAGCTTCATGAGGGAGGACAGTGGCCTGCAGTTCCTCCCCCTCGGCTGGCCTCCGGGAACCCACCCACCCACTGAAGTCACGTCGGCCTGGGGCAGCTGGCAGACCATCCTGGCCTCTGCTGGCCTCGTCGGCATCCCCACTTACAAAGGGAAAAGGCTGGGAAGATGAGGCTGGGGGAGGGGGAGGGGGTGCCAGGTGGGCTCTGCAATCAGCCAGGCCCCAGGTCCAGTCCTCGTTCGGCCACTGATCAGCTCTGGGCCTCAGACAGCGGACTCAGGCCTCAGGCCTCAGTCCCGGCCGCTACACAAGGGGACCCCAGGTTATCAACCCGTGAGGTTAGCAACGCCTGGGAGGCAGGCACTGACGCTGCCCCTGAGTTACTGACGTGATCATCTTCGTTCTTAACAGCGGGGCCCAGAGAGGGGAAGTCACTTTCCCAAGGCAACACAGCTCGTTAGCAGCACACCCCGAACAGCGTGGGAGCCGCCTGCCTCCCGTGGACCCCCAGACAGGGAGTCAGCGACGCTGGGTTTCGGCCCCGATTGGCTGTGAGGGTTCCCGAAAGGAGCTTCTTGGGGTCTCAGTTTCCCCATCGGTAAGACAGGCCTGGGGCCGGGGGGCACCGGTCTGGAAGGAGCTAGAAAAGGCTCTTCAAGGAGTGGACTGGGGAAGCGGGGCATTGTGGGGGGCAGAGGAAGCCTTGCGGGCCGGCAGGCCCCCCCGGAAAGCGGGGCCTGGAGGGAGGAGGGCCAGGGCCAGGGCTCACGGCCCTGCCCGCTCCCATGCCCAGCCCTCAGCTCAGCTCCAAGCTGCGGACTGCAGCGCCCCCCGCTGCCCAGCGGCCGGGACACCGCCAGCTGCAGGCCGACCTGTTTTGGCCAGTGCCTCCTCTTCCAGAGCCTCGCGGGGCGGATCTGGGGATGGAGGAAGTGGGCAGGGGTGCCCGAGGCTCGGAGGGGAGGGTGGGCAGGGGCCATCGGCCAAGGCAGGGAAAGGGGACAGGACTGAGAGGTCCTGGCCGGGTCTCCGCGCTGCCCAGCACCTCCTGGGAGGAGGAGGGGGTGGAAAGCGTAATAACTGGCCACCAGGGGGCGCCAGGACCACGCGCACGGGGCTGGGATTGGGGGCAGCTGCCTTGGTCCAGCTGGAGGTCTGGGAGGAGACAGAGGGAGGGAGGGACGCTGCTGCCCCTTCCCACCCCCCTCAGCGCCCCCCAGACAGACCCTGGGGACAGTGCCCCCGCCCTCCCGGAAGCCTGCCCTCAGGTTCCAAGCTCTGGGCAGACTTTGCTTTTCCTTCCTCCTTACCATGGCCCCTGAGGCCGTGTCTCCACGGCTGGGCCTACCTCACAGAATAAGCAAAGAAGACGCCGCGTAGTTGAGTCCCAGGCTGGCCCAAGGTCAAACACGAAGGGGCCATGACCTTGACGGGCCACACTGCCCACCGCCTCCCGTGGGGAACTTCACTTTGACAAACGCCATCATCACCCTTCTTCCTCCCAAAGCACAGGCAGGCAGGGGCCACCCCGGGACCCTCCGGAGCCCCTCCTGGAGGGACAGGGACCCTCGGCCTCGTCTTCATCGGAAAAGGGAACAGGAAGGTTCCCTGGGAATCTGGGAATCGGGAATCGCTATCCCCAGAGCGGTGACTTGGGGATCATAGGAAGCCAGGACTCTGTCCTCCCCATCCCGCGCTCTCTCCTCTGCCCTTTAACCCCAAGACGATCTTTAACCCCTCACGTGGCCACCTGACACTTCCACATCTGGTCTGTCCTCTTTGCCTCAACATCCTCCGAGAGATGTGCAGGGCACGGCTGACTGTACCCATTACACAGATGGAGCGACTGAGGCCCGGAGAACCGTGCGGGCCACCAGGGGCCTCCCAGACGCACGAGGGAGGAGGGAGTGTGTGCCCGGCCGAGGATACATTTGGGGGCTGGCATCTACCCCCCCCCCAGCCCTGCCCCATCGGGGAGCCTACCGTGGTCTGTGCACGCACGGGACCCTCCGGCGTCTTGCGGGGTTGAGTGCTGGATCTTTCGTGGGACACTGTCGGCTTCGGGGCCAGGGCCCCCTCTGCTTCCCTCTCCTGCTGAATCTTCTCTGGAGCCGGCTCCTCACCCCACCCCCCACTTGACTTCCCGTCGAGGGCCGGGTGGCTCGGAGGCTCCCCCCACTTCGACCCCACCCCCCGATGAAGGGCTGGGGGTAACAGGGGCAGAGAACCCCAGGTTCCTGGCCAGACGGCCCCCGGCACAGGTGGGGCAGGGGCTTCAGGGTGGCCGAGGGGAAAAGTGGGGCCCCGAGGGGGGAGGGGGGTGTGTCCCCGTGTCTCAAGCCCCTGGCCGTGCTGCGTGGCAGGGCTGCTGGGACCTGAGTCACAGCTGACGGGGCGGTGCCCGGCCCTTCTGAGTGGCCCAGGCATAAGGCGATGACTGGGCAGCCCTCCGCATGACCGGCCAGGGTCGGCCTTAGGCGTTTTGACTCAGACCTGCCACGGGCCGTGTGCACCGGGGCCACGCTCCCCGTCCCCATCCCGGTCCCCAGGAGCCCC
>NW_005361573.1:4091672-4093385 GCF_000412655.1 Myotis brandtii
CAGGAAGTGAGGCCGGCCCTGCCCGGGCCTCCCCGCTGGCTGGACTGTGACCTTCCCTCGGGGGAGAGGGAGCTGTGGGCACCCGGGGCCTGGGGGTGGAGAGATGGGAAAGAGCCTCCAGGAGGGAAACCAAGGAAACGGGAAAACGGGAGAGAGAAGAAAGGGACCGTGGGTGGTGCACCTGCTCGGTGAAGCTGGTGGCTGGCGGGTATAGCGCTGTGTGCGTGTGTGTGTGTGTGTGTGTGTGTGCACGTGTGCGTGCGTGAGTGTGCACGTGTGCGCGTGTGTGCGTGCGTGCGTGCCCGTGTGTATGCATGTGCGTGCGTGCGTGTGCGCGTGTGTGCGTGCGAGTGTGCGCGTGTGTGCGTGCATGTGCGCGTGAGTGTGTGCGTGTGCGAGTGCGTGTGTGCGTGCATGTGCGCGTGAGTGTGCGCGTGCGCGTGCGTGTGCGTGTGTGCATGCGAGTGTGTGCGTGTGCACGTGCGTGTGCGCGCATGTGTGCATGTGTGTGTGTGCGTGCGTGTGCATGTGCGCGTGCGTGTGTGTTGTCTCCCAGAAAATCTGCCCCAGAGGCAGGCGGGCCGGGCCGGCCCACTGTGCAGAGGGGACAGTTGAGGCCCAGCCTGGGATTACACGGCCTCAGGGCAGGCGGCTGGGGTTTCCATTCATTTTAACTCTCATCCCACAAGAAAAGGGGGAATCACATTAGAACTGGTGGACAGCCCGGCCGGCGTGGCTCAGTGGCTGAGCGTCAACCTAGGAACCAGGAGGTCACGGTTCGATTCCCGGTCAGGGCACAGGCCTGGGGTGTGGGCTCCACCCCCAGTGTGGAGCGTGCGGGAGGCAGCCGATCCATGATTCTCGCTCATCATGGATGTTTCTATCTCTCTCTCCCTCTCCCTTCCTCTCTGAAATCAATAAAGATATGTTTTTTAAAAAAGAAAAAGAAGGAGGAGACATGTAAGCTGACCCTCTGGGTGGCGGTGGGAGGAGCGGGGAGGGGAAATGCAGGCCTTGGGGAAGCCAGGAGGCCGGGGGTGTGGGGGCCGCTGAGTGTGCTGAGCTGAGCTGGCAGCGGTGGCTGGACCTGAGCAGGGGCTGGCTGCTGTGAGGAGGAATCGGGAACTGATGCCACAGACCGTCCGACGGGGGAGTCAGCAAAGGTCTGTGAGCAGAAGACAGGATGGTGAGACCAGACCGTGTGCAGGGAGCCAGGGCCTGGCTGGCGGGAGGGGCAGGAGAAGGCATGTGCCCGAGATGGGGTGCAGGTCTCTGTGGTCAATGCGGAGAGGGGAGAGGCTGAGGGAAGAGAAGGGGGTGGGGTGGGGTTCTGGGGCTTCAGTTGGGGCAATAAGAAGCAGAAAGGTGAGAGGTCGGGGGTGCGTTTGGCCTTGAGGCGCCCACGGGTGCTCCTGGCCGCGGGCTGTGGGTGTGGGCTTGGAAAGAATGAGATGGGGATGACGGCTTGGGCACTTGAGGTTGTGGTCTCCTCAGGAGACAGTGGGGAGGCGACAAATCCTCACGGGGGGGGGGGCGCGGCCTGGGACCCCTGCCCCTGAGCCTGGGGAGTGGGTGCCAGCTCAGATCCTGCTCCTGGGGCTGATCCACAGAGCTGGGGGCTGGCCAGGGGCCCAGGCAGAGGGGTGGGTGCAGCACCCCGGGCTCCCCAGCTCTTCCTCCGCAGACCAACCTCTGCCCTCACCGTGGGCAACC
>NW_005361573.1:4093580-4099003 GCF_000412655.1 Myotis brandtii
CGCCAGTCCCCTTCCGCTCCGACCACCTGAGTGAGCCTGGCGTTGGTGTCTGCCACCTGCCACCCACAGCTTCCCAGCAGCCAGCGAGGCACCCCCCACCCCCACCCCACACTGGGGCGGGCAGAAAGGAGGCCTGCTGCTGCTACCAGTGCCTGGGCACCTGTCCGGGCCCCGCTGCCTGCCTGGCACACCCCTCGGGGCTGTGACTCCCTCCAGGCCTCCTCTGCCCTGCTCCTCGATGAGCGCCTACTGTGCGCAGGCACGGGGCTGGGTGCTGGGACAGAGCAGGGGAGGCGGAGGTGGCCTCCACCCTTGGCAGCTCCAGGTAGTGAGGGGAGTGGATGGTGCGGACCCTGATGGGGCGGGTTTTTAAGGCATTCTTTATTGTCGATAGTATTACAGATATCTCCCGTTTTCCCCCCTTGCCCCTACCCACCCCCCAGGTCTTCCTACCTATCGCCCGTATCCGTGAGCTATGCGTGTCAGTATATGCGTTCTTTGATTTGTCTCTTCTCGTCTGATGGGGCGGTTTTGAGAGAACAAACAACCAACTTGCTGAACCCAGCCCATGGGTGCTGGGGAAGACTTGTTAAAGGTACGCTCCCAAATAGAACAGGGAACAGCATGCCAGGCAGAGGGAACAGCATAGGCGAAGGCGTTGTAGGAGGAGAGAGCCTGGGCGTTTCGGCAGCCCAGAGGCGCCCAGTGTGGCAGGAACCCGAGTGAAGGGAGGGGGGCCCAGTGGCAGGCAGCGGGGGGCCCTGACTAGCTGCTTGGTAAATAGCCTGGAATACTTCGGGCCGCGGCTCAGGAAGACGGCTGGTCGGAGCCAGGGGCTGAGAGGCCTTGCCTGAGCCCTGCACTGTGACCTTGAACAAGACGCTTCTGCTCCCCAGGCCGTTTAGGTAACCCTGACCCTTGAGTGCTCAGGGCCTTTGCCCTCACGATGCCGCTCGGAGGCACCTGTGTCCTTTAGGCTGAGGAGTGGATGGCACCTCTTCCAGATGCCGCCCCGACCGCCCACACCACCTGGCCCTCTCCCTCTCTGCTACCGCCCCTGCTTCTGGCTGCGGAGCTGACACTGCGATCTCAGACGCTCCTGGGAGCCCTTCAGGGAGCAGTTCCCAGCACACACCAGGCCACGGGCCACGTCTGAGGCAGGATCCGTCATTATCTTGTTCATTTCATGCAACGCACATGGGCACCCAGACCCCAGCCGCACACCCACATGGGCCAGAGCGAGCCAGACACCCCATGCAGCCTGCATCCCTGCCCACGTGCCCCCAAACCCCGACAGCCCTGGGCCCCAGTGTCTCAAGGGAGGCCCGTCAGACACAACAAACGCTCTGTCAGCGTGGGAGACGCCCCCACAGTCAGGCTGGCGCGGGAGACTTCCCTTCCTGGACGGGCAGGGAGCCCAGTCCGGTCCTCCGTGGTGGGCGCTGGTGACCGTGCCAGCTAGGGGCACCCCCTCTCCAAGGGGCCAGCCTCCCCCACACCTCTCCCCCAAGGCAACACACAGAGACTCAGGGGCTTAGAAACCAGACACGTTTTAAATATACGTTGGCACAATATTAACATTAAATACACATCATAAATAAGCCTCATAAATAAAATGTTTAAAAAAAAAACAGATACAAACTGATTTAAAAAAAAATACCGATAAATTAATCACATTCCTCCAAGGAACGGGCCCCAAACCCGCAGAAGGACAATTGGTTTCCGCCTGAGAGAAATTCCACGACCCACCACCAGGGGGAGCAGCCGGCAGCCAGAACCCAAGGCCGGGCGCTGCCGGGCGCAGGCTGGGAGGTTCCTGCACAGAACTCAGTCTGCACCCCGGTCCGTCTGCACCCGGACCCCAGTTTATGGAAAGAACTTGAAACCCATCCTGTGTCAGTGAGTCCCAGCAGCTGACAGGCACGGCTTTCCGCGGTCCCCACCCCCTTCCATTCACAAAGACAAAACCGAGGGCCAGGGAGGTCACGTGGCCAGCCTGGGGCCACACAGTGAGCGAGGGGCCACGCTGGGCCCTGAGCCCCTTTCCTGGGACCGTCCCATCAGGGCTTCTTGCAGGACACTGGGCCCCGGTCACAGCTGCCTGCAGTGAGGTCACCAGACGTCCAGGTGTCTGGCAATGAGGCATCCGAGGCCAGCTCAGGCCCTGACCACCGCCCCCCTCCCCCTTGGAACCAGCCGCCACTAAAAGGAGGAAGTCTGGGGGCCACGGCTCTGCAAGTCATGAGAGGGAAGGGCCGGCGGACCTCCGGGCCGCGGAGTGGGGGGTGGCGGTCAGTCTGGCCATGAGTCAGCCTGTGTCATCAGACCCCTGAATCAATGGAAAGTTGGCCCCGCGTGCCCTGACCCAGCCACCCCACGGGGACTGGGGAAGTCGGGGCTGGGGGAGCACAATGGTGGGGTCCTGTCCCCCAGTCCGGGAGGAGGTAGAGGAGCCTGCCCGGCTCTCACCCCTTAAAGTGCACTTGGGAGAGATGGGAAGCAGGTGTGGAGGCCCGGGCACCATCCTGAGAGCACCTGCTGGTCCTCCCCCTGCGGGGGGGTGGGGCTACCGGGGCAGCTGCCCCCTGGGCACGAGTCTCCTGCCCCTCCTAGAGGGTTGCATCCCGCGCGCCCTGCGCACCCCCCTCTGCCGGGCCTGGCGGGGGCTTTGTCTCCGGCTCCTCCGGCGCAGGGTCTCCCTCCACTCATGGAAGACCTGCTTCGCCGAGTGCATGAAGCGGTGGAAGCCGCGCAGGAACCGGCAGCCCTTCAACTTGAGCTGGAAGGCGTCCGGGGTGCGGGTGGGCGGAGGTGAGGTCCCCAGGCCCGCCTGCGGGGGTTCAGCCGTTTCCGGGGAGCCCGGGAGCAGCTCCTCCATGCAGTGGATGTTGTTCCTGATCCCGTGGATGTACCTGATGGCCATCCCCCAGGCCTGGACGTCGGGCATGTCCTGCTGGAACGCCTGCAGTCTGTGCAGCACCTGGCCCAGCTGGGTGCGGAGGGTCCGCAGGAAGTCCGTCCTGCTGAGCCCCTGCAGGGCCTGCTTGCTGGGGAAGACCCCGGGGCGCTCTTGGCAGCCCTGTTTCAGTCCAGACATGTCAAGGCCTTGGATGCGGATCTGGGGGGGAGGAGAACCAGGGGGTGAGTGCTGGAGCCCCCACTGTGCACATGTGTGCACACACACACACACACACACACACATAAGTCTGCTCTGGTCAGCCTTGACATGCTCGACCTCGTCCACCCCCTAGCTAACCTGCCCATTGTACAGATCCAGAAACTGAGGCCCAAGAGGGGAGAGGACTCCCCGGCCACTGCAGGCAGGATCGGAGGGATGCAGGGGGCCTATTGGGGGTGACTGCACAGGCAGTGACTGTGGTGGGGGGCGTGTCCGTGGGAAGGTGACCATGAGCCCCAGGAGAGCAGGACTGTTTTGTTCTCTGCTTCTTCTCGGGGGCCGAGGACAAGGCAGGTGGGGAGGGGGGTGCAGTAAGCGTGCTGGACAGATGGAGGGTTAAAGTGGTGCGGCCGGGTTCACACCCCAGGCCCCCTGAGCTAGGGAAGCTGTACTGTCTCGGGAATAGGCCTCGGGTGGGTGTCTGACGTGGTTCTGGAGTAACACGGGGACTCGGTTTCCCCACCCCCATCCCCATCCTCTCTGCGGCTCACTCCCGCCCTAAGCCCGCCGTTCTCTGAGACTCAGATGCCCCCGGGGCGGGCGCTCACATAGGGGTCCAGGAGCAAGCTGGTGTCCTGCAGGAGGTTCGCCTGGTTCCACAGCTGCTCGAGGAGCTTTTGGCCATCGCCCGGGCAGGTGCCCGTGGACACTGGGTTCAGGAACAGGAGTCTGAGGATCAGACCTGGGGCAGAAAGAGGGGTTGTCACCTGACTTGGCGAGGAAGCCATGGGGGGGCCAGCTTTCAGGGGTGGGGGAGGGCGCTCAGAGGGCGCAGCCCGTCCTCCCGGCTCTGTGCCGCGGAGGGGGCACTGGGCGCACCGGCTGGGGCCACGGACACCTGCCCAGGGAGGCAGTGCCCAGCACCTGGAATAGGGGCTGCGATCCACCAAGGAGGCCGTGGAGAGGACGCAGTGGGACCTGGAGCCGACAGGGGTGGACCAGGTGGGATTGCTCTCGGCAAGACCTCAAGGCTAAGGGACGGCTATTGCCCCAGGGCCCTGGGCCCCCTGTGACCGACCCATTTTACTGATGGGAAAACCAAGGAGCTGAAGAAGGGTTGCCCAAGTCTCACAGGGCCAGCCTGTCCCCCAACCTTGAGCCTTCCTCCTCTCTCCATAGGTGGCCACTCCTGTCTGCCAGGCCCACAGGGGTGCTGGGAGCCTGTGGGAATGTTTGGGGGGGGGGCCGGCACAGTGACCGCTCGCCCTCCTCCCCCCACTCACCAGCAGCCACGTGGTCGGAAGGGGCCTGTGGTGCAATGGCCGGAAGGCAGTGACACCACGTTCCCTCACCTTCCCTGCAGGGACGCGCTCCCGGACGCTAGACCGGCACGTGGTCTGGGTATGAGGGCGCCGCTGCCGCTGCCGCAGGAGCAGAGCTGTTCCTCCTGCACTTGGGAGGCCGCCCGCCAGCTTTTGTGGTTTTCCTCGCCTCCCCGCCTCCCCGCCTCCCCAGGTGTCTGCTGAGTGCGCACGTGGGGCCAGGTGTGTGCCTGCTGTGGGTGCAGGTCTGTGTAAGGTTGAAGAGATCAGACGGGCCCCATCCACCGTGGGGCCCAGGGCTGCATGCGGGGGTTCCCGGGTTGGTGAGATTGAGGGTTCCGGATGATGTCACGTCGCTCGGCGTGTGTCACCCTGTGGGTGTGGCTATGTGGCTGTGTGATTGTGTGGGCTCCAGGGCCCCTGTGCCTGGCTGACTGTGACCCTGCAAATCAAGGCCAGAAGGAGGCCCCTCCAGACGGTGTGGCCCGTTTTACCGCTCAGCTTCTATAGCTTCCTCTCCACAGCACAACTCCCACCTCCCTCCTGCTGCCCCAGCCTCTCACCCAATCGGTCCCCTCCCCAGGCTCCCTGAGCTGTCTCTGCATTGCCTCCCCCTGGAAGCCCTCCTGGGTTACCCCTTCTCCACCCTGTGAAGATGCCGTGTTCTCAGTGGACCCCTGTCTTTGCCTGACCTCCCTGCTCTCTTTCCGTCTCAGCATCCTTCTGCCCGGGGCCCGGTCTCCCCAGCTCCCAGGGGACAGAGGGTACCCTGCTCCCCGCAGACACCCGTGGTTCACAGCCAGCGGGTGCTGGTGGGGAGGAAGGAAGTACTTACTGAGCAGCGTCCTCCTCATAGGCTGTGCCCACATGCTGGGTGTCCACGCTCCGGCCTGTGCCTGTTGGGGATGACACCTCCGGGCTGGAAGCCCTGCGGGCTGACAGCCACTTTATTGCCTGCCAGAGCGATTGGCCAACACCTCGTG
>NW_005361573.1:4099177-4100025 GCF_000412655.1 Myotis brandtii
TCGGGGCGGCCTCGGCCCAGGAGCCGCGGCCTCACAGGCCACTGTGGTTTGGGGCTGAGGGGAGCAAGACATCTTCCTTTTTGGGTGCCCTTCCCGCCCTCGCCGGGCTGTTGGGACATCTGTGAGCGGAAACCCTGGGCCCCGGGCACAGAGCCAGCCCCGGGCTGGCAGCCCCGAGATTGTGGTTCAGCCCCAGGACCTGCGTCCCCCACCAAAAAGGCTCCTGGCGTCGCCTGTACCCACCGAGCACCCCGCACCCCAGCAGCCGGGCCCCTTCCCTACAGACAGGGTTCTCCCCAGAGAAGCGGGTCTAAGCCCGCGGACACGCTCTGTGGCCTGAGGCAAATTGCCTAACCTCTCTGGGCCTCGGGGCCCCACCTGCAAAAGAGGATTTGAAAAGCATTTCCCGGCCCACCTCACAGGGCCGCCAGCGAGCGTCATGGACATAAAAGGCAAAGGTTCTTTGAAGGAAAAAGGAAAGATGAAAGCCTAATTCCAAGTACTAGCTGGGGGGCGGGGGGAGGCAGAGAGGAGGGCGTTGTGGGAAGGGGAGCGGAGGAGAGGGGGAAGCTGTGAGCTCAGAGGGGAAACCAGCGGGGAGGGGAGTCGCCCTGGTGACGGTTGGCACCAGGTTTCACTTTCTCTGAAAGATAGCGATCGTGGGCTGGTCCTGTCTCACAGACCTCTGAGCATCAGAGGCCTGGAGACGGCGCCTCCCGGGGAAACCAGCTCCCTCACCATGGGGTAAACTGAGGCCCAGGTGGGGGCAAAAGAGGCAGAGGGGCTGCCCGGGCCTCCGGGCCCTGCCTGGGAGTCCAGCACGTTGGCCAGGCCTGGGAGAAGGTCGC
>NW_005361573.1:4109184-4121536 GCF_000412655.1 Myotis brandtii
GACGGGCAAAGCCCAGGTGCCAGGGCTGACTCGCTCCTGTCCGTCCCCACTCCGGGCACCGGGCACGGCCACCGATGCTGTGCCCACCGGCTGTCCCCTCCGCAGAGACGGCCAATCAAGCCTTCATTCATTCAACAAAGGTCCCCCTGCCACCTCTGTGCCAGCCACCCCAGGTGCTGCAGCTCCACAGTGGGCACCACCAGACGCACCCCCATGCCCAGGAGGTGGCTCCTCAGCCCCACCCACTCCCTGGCACCCCAACATGGCGCTCGCTGCACCATGCACAATCACCCCACCATGCCCAATCACCCCACTGTGCCCAATCACCCCACTGTGCCCAATCACCCCACCGTGCCCAATCACCCCACTGTGCCCAATCACCCCACTGTGCCCAATCACCCCATCGCCACCCCAAGGGCCAGTTCTGGATTCTCCTCTGAGCGTGTTGCTTCCGCTAAATTCCTCATTTCGGTGCCCACCCCCGCAAGGCTGCTTCCTGCGCCCATGCCGCGCGCTCCTTCTTCATTTCACATCCCTGCTCTCGTTTTGCAACAGCCCCGTGAGGGGGAGTGGCCGGCAGGGGGGTGTTGGCTCCTTTAACGAGGAAACTGAAATTCAGAGAAGCTCGGGGCCTGGCTCCAGGGCCGGGTCTGGGGGGGCAGCTCCTGGACCCTCTCAGCTCCTGCCGACCGGTCTCCGCCCTTGGGGGACAGCCATGTGCATCCTCCTCTCCCCGCGGTCCAGGGGGGCCGACTGTCTCCGTGGCTTAAAAAGGCCTCTGAGCCCGGCTGCCGTGGCTCAGTGGTTGAGTGTCAACCTGTGAACTAGCAGGTCACGGTTCGATTCCCAGTCAAGGGCACAGGCCTGGGTTGCGGGCTCGATCCCCAGTAGGGGACGTGCAGGAGGCAGCTGATCCATGATTCTCTCTCATCATTGATGTTTCTCTCATTCTCTCTCCCTTTGTCTCTGAAATCAATTAAATATATAAATATATAATATAATAATAAAAGCATAATATGCTAATTAGACCAGACAGCCGAACGACCTTCTGGATGACCTTCCGGACGAAGCTGTGGCGGCGAGGGCCGAGCCCCTTGCACGAAATTCGTGCACTGGGCCTCTAGTATATATATGGCTCTGAGGCCCAGAGACATGACGTCACCTGCCTGAGGTCACTATGCGTGGTGACATTTCAGAGGCGGGGCGTTCATTCCAGGGCTGTGCAATGTGAAAGCCCATGCTCTGAGCACGGGGCTCACGGAGGTGCCTGTGCAGGCCCCGGGGACCAGGGCTACCAAAGGCAAAAAAGGCTGATCTGTCGTCTTGCTCGGGATGCCAGACCAAAATACCACAGCCCGGGCGGCTGATACACTAGGAATGTATTTTCTCTCAGTCCTGGACCTGGAAGTCAGGGGTCGTCAAGGTGTCAGCAAGGCCGATGGCATCCTGCAGCCTCTCTCCTGGATTTGCAGACGGCCGCCTTCTCGTTGCCTCCTCACGTGGCCCTCCCTCGGCCTGTGTGTGTGTATCTGTGTCCTCATCTCCTCTTCTTAGGAGGACGACAGTCCTATTCGATTAGGGCCCATCCCATGACTCATTGTACCCCCGTCGCCTCTTTCCAGGCCCCATCTCCAAATGCATTCACGTGCTGAGGCTCTGGAGGCTTGGACGGAGCAACACCATCCAGCCCATCACAGTTTACAAAAAGGGGACGTGGTTGGGGGGCCACAGGAAGTCGGGACCCTGGGTGAGACGCCAGAGCTGGGTGGGAGGGGCAGCGGTGGGCAGGAGGACCCCGAGTGGCCCCCCAGGTGAGGAGGCCCGGCCGCCCATTGGAGCGGAGCGTGAAGGGGAGATGCGTCAGCGTTTCTGGTGAGGTCAGCGCTCAGTGACGTCCCTGTCGCCAGCAGGAAGAGCTTGCAACACGGCGCAGTCAGTATAAATAGGCTCCCTGACCACAGCACCGGGCTGTCCCCTCTTCCCGGGCCACGTCAGCCAGTTCCGCGTGATTTGGAGGGGAAGAGAGGGCCGGCTGGTTCCTCGGAACTGCTGCGTCCTCGCTCCCTGGCCCACCCTCCGCCAGGACAGAGCCTGGGGCGGCCTGGGGGACGGGCCACAGTGGCAGGCCACGCCGCTGGTCCCCTGAGTGGAGAGACGCTGGCCCCTGACCAGCGGGGTGGGAGTCGGAGACCAAGCCACTTGGGAGCCCAGTGTTCTTTTTTAAATATGTGTTTATTGATTTCGGAGAGGAAAGGAGAGGGAGAGAGAGAAACATGCATGATGAGAGAATCACGGATCGGCTGCCTCCTGCACGCCCCACACTGGGGATCGAGCCCACAACCCGGGCCTGTGCCCTGACCGGGAATGGAACCGTGACCTCCTGGTTCACAGGTCGACGCTCAGCCGCTGAGCCACGCCGGCCGGGCTGCGCCGTGTTCTCGATCCAGTCACAGCGCCTTTCTGAGCCTCCGTGTCCACTCTGTAGATGGCAGTGGCACAACTTATCAAGAGACAAGCAACCCAGTTCAAAAGTGGGCCAAGGGGCCTCTCTCTTGGGCCCTCGCTGCCAAGACGACCAGGAGAGGAAGGAACAACGGTCGTGCGGAGAAGGCCTGTTAGCGGCACCAGCTGCGCCGACGCGAGCCCGAGGACAAGGCCATTAGGAACCTCGTCCTTTGAAACACAGAAGAGGCCGCAGCCATTAGGGACATTTGCAAAGCGAGTGTCTTCGATGCCTGCGTGCTTCCCAAGCTGCGTGTGAACGTACACGGCTGTGTGGGCTGGGCCTTCGCAGAGAGGTGTTCAGGAGTCCTTCTCGTGAGGCCCGGAAGGACCACCCCCCCAAAAGCTCTTAGGGGAGGATTATATTTAACAAACAAACAAAAATGGCCCGGCCAGTGTGGCTCAGTGGTTGCGGGTTGGCCTATGATCCAGGAGGTCACACGGTTTGATTCCTGATCAGGGCAGGAGCCCAGGTTGCGGGCTCGATCCCCAGTAGAGCCCACGCAGGAGGCAGCTGATCGATGATTCTCTCTCATCATTGATGTTTCTCTCCCTCTCCCTTCCTCTCTCTAAAATCAATAAAAAATATACATATATAATTTTTTTTTAAATGGACAGAGGATTTGATTAGACATTTCTCCAAAAGAGAAAGACGAATGGCCAGTAAATACAAGCAAAGATGGTCAAGATCACTAGCCTTCAGGGAGATGCAAATCAAAACCACAGTGAGGTACCGTTTCACACCCACGAGTGGCTATAACACAGGCAGACGGGACAAGTGCTGGAGAGGATGTGGAGGAACCCCAGCCCCGGGGAGACAGGCTGTCAGTGCCTCACAGGGTTAAACATAGAGGTGTCAGACACCTCACTGTCTCACACCTAGATACGCCCGAGAGAACTGAGAACGGACGTGCACACACATGCTCAGAGCAGCATTTATTCACAGCAGCCCCAGCGTGGACGCAGCCCCAGTGACCATCAACAGAAATGGATTTAAAAACTGCGGTCTCTCCATACAATGGAATATCGCTCAGCCACGGAGAGGAACTGCGGGCGAGCCCTGAAGACATTATGCCACGTGAGCGTGGCCAGTCACAAAGGCCACGGATTGTAGGGTTCCCTCTCTATGAACCGTCCATAGAGACAGACGTGGTTCCCCAGGGCTGGGGTTGGGGGGGCCTGGGATGAGGGGTGGTGGCCGATGGACAGGGTTTCTTTAGGGTGATGAAATGTGTTTGAATGAGGTCGCGGCGATGGTTGCACAATCCTGTGAATACATAAAACAACAACACTGAGCGTGCACTTTAAAACGCCACGTGTGGTGGTATGCGAGCTGGACCTCTGTTTCTTAAGATGCCGTGGCAAGTGATCCTGACGGGACGGTCAGCGTGATTCAGTGAGATCGCGCTCGGGAGACCCGGGCCCTTAGTAGGCACTTTTTTGAACTCTTACCCGCCAGCCACTGGGCAGATGAAGGCTCACGTCTGCTTACGTCACAGGGTGACTGTGAGGACGGTTGGGAAAGACGTCGTTACATAAACCCCAGGGTGAGCAAGACTCTACCAGGAGGTCAGCGAGGTCAGGCTGGGCTGGGGGATGCTTCGGCCTGAGAACCGTCACCCAGCTCTTCTGGGACCTGGCCGTGTCCCCCTGCTCCCCGTGGTTCCCCCAAATTGGATAACTGATGCCCCTTCCAAGTGGCCCAAACACGTATCCAGGGAAGTACAGCAGAGGAGAGAGAGAGAGAGAGAGAGACAGACAGACAGACAGACAGACAGACACAACTCATTTCTGTGCCGGAACCTTCCTGTCCGGCTCACCCTAGACCAGCGATGGCGAACCTTTTGAGCTCGGCGTGTCAGCCTTTTGAAAAACCCTAACTTAACTCTGGTGCCGTGTCACATATAGAAATTTTTTGATCTTTGCAACCATAGTAAAACAAAGACTTATATTTTTGATATTTATTTTATATATTTAAATGCCATTTAACAAAGAAAAATCAACCAAAAAAATGAGTTCGCGTGTCACCTCTGACACACGTGTCAGAGGTTCGCCATCACTGCCCTAGACCTTGACCGGGCCCCTCTGCAGGGAACCCTCAAGCCAAAAGGCAGGTGGGGGCCGGCACATCTCTGAAGTGGAATGGCCAGGGATGAGGGGCTGCCCTGCTGTCCACTCTCTGGCCTGGAAGCCCCACTTCCACCCCCACCCCCACCTGGCCACCCTCTCTGAGCCCCGGGCCTCTGTGAGGTGAGAGGACAGGCGAGGTGACCACAACCCCACAGAGCCCCTTGGGGTCCCTCCACAGCCCTGAGCCCTGAGCAGCCATGGAGATAAAACAACCCTAACCATGAGCCGAGGACCAGGAAGTCTAAGGAGCCCTGTCTTTCCTCACGATGACAACACACAACGCCTGTTTTGAAACATCACATTCTTGCCAAAAACTGTTTGGTGCCCAGGCGTGCGCCCAGCGGTGACAGTGGGCACGTTTCCGGACTCTTCTGTGCGCCGGGCCCAGCGCCGAGCGTTTCCCACGGGCGAGCTCATTGAACCTCACAACCACCTCAGGAGGCAGAAATCGTCTTTATCCTGTAGGTGGGGAAACTGAGGCCTGAATGGGGGGGGGGGCGCTCCTGGCAGAAGGGCACACAGCTGGGAGGGAGCAAAGGCTCAACCGAAAGGAATACGAAGGGGTCTCCTGGGGGGAACAGGAGATCCTCTCCTGGGGTGGGGGAGGGGGGGTTGCCAGAGGCAAGGAGGGGGCGTGGGCCCGGAGGCCCCGTCTCTGCACGTCTAAAGATAGCGCTTTCATTGAATTCAGAACCCGGAAAAAGATGCTGTACATTCCACTTCCAGGTAACCGCACGAGGCCACATGCAGGCAAGACCCCACAGGCCCAGTTCAGAGAACAGCAGGTGTGGCAGGAAGTGACCAGAGAGAGAGAGAGGGAGGCGAGGAGGGAGGGGGACACGGAGCCACGTGCAAAATACTTTGCTGCCATTGCAGCCCCTCTGGACCGGCTGGTACCACACAGCCCCGTCCCACTCCCCTGGTACCCCATTGCCATTCGGGGAAGGCCAAAGTCATGACCACGGCCACCAGGACCTGCCCCTCCCAGCCTCACTCACACCTCTGCAGCCTGCGGTCCTCCTGGTCCTCCTGGTCCTCCTCAGTCCCTCGGGGAGCTGAATCCTCTCACCCCAGGGCCTTTGCACATGCTGTTCCCAGCACTCCACCTGCTCATCTGCCTGGACATCAAGGTCCAGGCCGAGCTTCACCTCTTCGGGGAAGCCCTCCCCGACCTGCCTGCACCCCAGGCTGGCTCGTGCCCCTGCTCCCCGGGCCCTCCCAGAGCACTATGGTACCCCTCGAGGGAGCACTCTTCAGAGTTGTAAATTTTTACAACTGTGGGCTTGTCTCCTCAGCGGACTGTAAATTCCAAGGATGTGCACTGCGGGTCTCTCCCCATCGCCCCTCTCGGGAGCACATCACCAGCCCTGAATGTAGTAGGTGCTCACTAAATCCTCAGTGAACGGACGCATGCACGGCCGTACAGAAGCCCCAGGAAAGGCGTCTGTGGCCTTCGGGGTGCAGGACCCGGACATGTCCCCATCCCACGTCCTCTAGAAGGGCAGGCCCACTGCGCTGCCAGGCGGGGACAGGCCCGCTCGGAGCCCTTGCCCCGCCCTCTCCGGTCGCTTCTCCCCAAGGAAATCAGAATCCTGTCACTCACGATATCCCGAAGCACATGACCGCTTTTTGGGGAAGCCCCGGTGTCAAAGACGCTGACGTCTTCCTTTATGGTGATTGTTCGGAAGCGCAAAGCTGGTCTTCCGCTCACTGCAGATGTTCACAGTTTCCTGGAAAACGAACTGAAAAAGAAAGAGACGAGGCATTTCCCCTGCTTCCTTTAAAGCATCCACTTCACAGATGCTACCTCTGTGGCACCCGACAGCCTCAGAGGAAGGGGCCAGTCTCGCCCGGCTGGTGTGGTTCAGTGGTTCAGCGTTGACCTATGAACCAGGAGGTCACGGTTCGATTCCCGGTCAGGGCACAGGCCGGGTTTCGGGCTCGATCCCCAGTGTGGGGCGTGCAGGAGGCAGCCAATCGATTCTCATCATGGATGTTTCTCTCTCCCTCCCTCTCCTTTCTCCTCTGAAATCAATAAAAATACATACTTTTTAAAATAAAACGAAAAAGGGGCCAGTCTTCATATGAAGGGACAACCCTAACATGTTGAAAAAAAGACAAATCAGGGGCTTTTTAGTCCCTCGTCCAACCTGTACTTAAGTGACTCACTGTGTGTGTCAGGCCCCAGCCCTGGTGCAGGGGATCCGTCGTCAGCAAGAGAGACAAGCCCCGGGGGCGAGTGAAGTCACTCTGAAGGCCTTTTCGTACCAGGCCTGCAGGGCGAACAGACGCACACGCCGGCGTCCAGCACGTGGAGGGGCCTGGAAGGCCCGTTTGTCAAGCTGCCCGTTCCTGGTGCCCGGCCGTGGTGGTAGCCTGGGGTCTAGCAATGCGCCTGCGTCCTGAGCAGGACCACCAGAACCCTTTCCCAGGACTGACGTCAGACCCAGGAGACACGCCTCCCTCGCGTGCCTGGGTTTCTGAGCCAGGATCTCACGGGCCTGTCCCCGTGGAAAGCTACCTTCCAATCCCACGGGGCAGGGTGGGGTCCTGCCAATGGGGCGGGGCAGCCAGGAAGGCGGGGTGACTTCCCTGAGCCTCTGGTCCCTGCCTGAAGCCCAGGCCAGCAGGCGTGTCCCGGCCGCACGGGATGTGATGGCTGTCTCTCTTCTGCCGGCTGGACTGGTTCCCCGGCACTTGAAGGGGGGCGTCCTTAGTCCAGCCACAGCGTGAGGACGGGGGCAGGAGGGGCGGAGGGCATGTGGGGGGGGGAGTGGATGGGCTCCGAGCCTTTTTTTCTTTTTTTTAATCCTCACCCAAGGATAGTCCCTCCATTGATTTTGAGAGAGAGAGGGTGGGGGAGAGAGGGAGAGGAACATCAATGAGGAGAGAACCGTTGATCGGCTGCCTCCTGCATGCTGGACAGTAGGGTACACATGGGCACGTGTGTGACCGTGAAAACACAAAAAATGCAGATGCATGTGTGCTCTCTCACACACACACACACACACACACACACACACACACACACAAAACTTCCCCAGCCACAGTCAAAAGCACACAGAAATATATACCACGTACACTCACCTGTACACACAGCCACATATGCACACTCCAGACACACACACACACACACACACACACAGACACACACAGGACACATGCAGAGATGGAGCCAGGCACACAGCTGACGCCATACACAATCGGATGCACGTGCGGACACACAGACCTACAACAGACACACAGGCACATACCGGGATACACTGACACTTGGACACGTGTAGGTGGACATACACACACTTCCTGCCAAAGGAGTTATCTATCCTGATGCACATACACGAAGGCCTGTGAGTGGAGTGCGGCTCATGCATCCACTTGGCCGTGACCATGCCCCTGCGAGGGGAGCTCCCCGCAGCCCCATCGGAGGCAGCCCTGGCCCTGAAGCCCCAGCACCGGGCTGGCCTGGGAAAGTGACACACATCACAGCCATTGCCCAACACACCCATCCGGCGGGCCCAGGGTCAGGGAGGAGCCAGGGCCAGGCCTCGCGTGCCTGCCCACGCACGCGTTGCCACCGGCAGCAGACACCCAGCCACCAACGCAGACAGCTGGGATTGCGAGGGAGCTTGCAAAATCACCCCATCCCTCAGGGTTCAGCTAAAGTGCCCCGGCCCCCGGGAACTCCCCAGGCTCCTTCTTTTTTGAGTTCCGGTTCTGCCGCGCCCAGCTGTGCGGCCTGGGGCAGGTGGCCTCACCTCTCTGTGCTTCATTTCCCCGTGTGCTAAGGGGGATAAAGAGCATGTGTTGAACCCACGAGTGGATGGAGCCCCCCACATGGGGACGGGGACGCAGCGCCCCAGGCTCAGTCAGTGACGGGCAGACTGCGCTCCCCCTCCTCATCCCTTCCCACCCAGGGGAGCCCTGGGGCCGGTGCAGCATCACCAAGGTGTGCAGTTCACTCTCCCCTCCACATAGGACCAAGAACCCAGCTTTGGAGCAACTTGGCAAGCATGGGACCACACGGCCCTGCCCGGCAGGGGAGGGGGCGAGGACTAGAAACCCCGAGTTTCTGCTTAAATATCTTTGAGGAGGACTTAAGAGGTCACTTCCTCTGTACGGGCATGAACATCAGAGAGGGTGGAAATGAGCCGCCGACTCTCCCTGCCTGGGGTTTCCTCATCTCCGTCCCCACCCACCCAGGAGCCCCCCACCCAGGCTCACATCCTCCCTGCCGATGCCGGACACCAGGCTGGCGGTCGGCTGGAGGCTGAGCACCTTCCCACTCCCCGAGGCACCGTGGGCAGGGCCCGCCCAGGCCGAGGCTGCCACCCTGATGACGACAAGCAGGGACTCCACAGTCTGGGCCTTGAGCCTCGCCCGGGAGAGGCTGTGCTGACGGGACAGGTGCACTGGGGCTCCCGGGGCTGGGAGGACAAGGACGTGGGCTACAGGCCAGCAGGCGCCCCCAAACCCGATCATGAAGACCCCAGCTGAGCCCTACCCCAGGCCTGGGCTGACCAGACTCACTTCTTTGCCCTAAAACCTTCCAGGGCCCGGGTGGGACAAGGACATGGTTCTGTGAGCCCCCACCTCAGCCTGGGACGACTCCAGGCGTGTCTGATGACAACATCCGGGCACCAGCAGTGGGTGAGGCCCAGGGTCAGATCCGAGTGTCCCCGGGCACCTCCGAGGCCCGTGTGCCCGCCCCAGTGGGACTCGGTCTCCAAGGGCAGACGCCCCTTTTCGTAACTCGCTGAAGGCCGAGAGCTGGGAGCTGAAAACCCTCCATCCAGACACCCACATGAAGAGACACATGGGCACGCCGATCTGAAGGCCTGGGTCCGAGGCAGGACAGCCCATGGCATGCCTGGCCCCCTCACCCAGCTGCCTCCCGGGGGCAGCTCCAAGAACTAACTGATGTTGGGTTCGAGGCAATGGGTGAGGCCTGAGGCACTTGGAAAGCCAGGAGGACAGAAACACTGAAACCAAGCAGGGACTCGGGGAGACAGACCGATGGATGGACCCCAGAGCTGACTGTGGGGCCAGGAACTCTCCGGCTGCACATCAAGGAGCCCTAATAATTTTGGCTCTAAAACCCCCACCTCAGCCCAGGACATCGCTCGAGCCCGGCAAGGTCTCGGACGGGCCTCACAAGGAGAAATGGGACCCACTTACCCCCCCCCCCCCCCCCCCCCCCACACACTAAAGCTGCTTTTCTGAGATAGCCTTGAGCTGGTTTTTAGACAAACTATAGAGAAACGCCCCCTGCCCAGGGCCATGGGGCACAGGGTCCTGAAGGGGCCGACTCCTGTCTCCATGCACTTGGGGAAACCGAGGCCCAGGGCAAATGCCTGGCCCACGGCCCCTGACTGCCCACTCACCAGGCCTGGATGCGTCTCAGCTCCTCTGATCTGCAGGCCCCCAGGTCCCCAGGGCCAGGGCGGGCGCACTGCCAGAGGCCGGGCCCCCGTTCTGACTTTTCTGGGGAGCCACCGCAAGCTGAGTACGACGAAGTCACACCCTTCTTCCCTTCCTGAGCGCGGGCGGGCCTGGGCTGAGGGCACCTGATAACCCCCCGCCGCATCTGTGGGGCCCCATCAGGCCCCAGTGGAATCCCAGCTCGCAGAGCGGGAGGCGGCCCCTCCATGACAGGAAGCGTGGGGCCAGATGTGCTGACTGAGCCTCTGGCCCAGGCGTGCAGCCATCAAGAGCGGAGTGGGCCCTGGCTGGTGTGGCTCAGTGGATAGAGCGTGGACCTGCGGACGGAGGGGTCCCAGGTTTGATTCCGGTCAAGGACACATGCCCAGGTTGCAGGCTTGATCCCCAGTAGGGGACATGCAGGAGGCAGCCGATCAATGATTCTCTCTCATCACTGATGTTTCTCTCTCTCTCCCTTCCTCTCTGAAATCAATAAAAAAGATATTTAAAAAAAAAAAAGAACGGAGTGGGCTCCAGATGGTCCCCCCACACACAGGCATCCTGCCCCCCTGGACAGGGAGTGCGGATTCGCAAGTTCCCACTGGGGCTGGCCCCCTCCCCGCACGGTGCCAGGAGAGCCCTGGGGGCAGGAACTGAGGATCTCCTGGCCAGAGGGCCTCCTGTAAAGGACAGGCAGACGCGGGCATGGTCCAACAGCAAGCAGGCAGTGGCCCGGAGGAAAAGGGGTTCCTGGGCCCTCCGTGGGGTGTCACCACCAGTCAGCCCTGCCCATGGTGGAGGGAAAGCTGGGGGTCCCCAGGCAGGAGGTCTTGGAGTTTCTACCCGTGTTCAGGACCTTCTGGGCTATTCTGGGAGCAGCAAGGAATGAAGAAAGAGCCCAGACTTCAGGGCCAGGCGGCCCTGGGTGGGAATTGTGTGACCGTGGCTAAGTCACTTCACTTCCTGAAGCTCCGATTCCGCATCGACAGTGGGATGGTACACGGGGAACCAGCACCGCAGGCAGTGGGGCCCGAGGTGGGGTCAGACAACCCCAAAGACCACAGCCCAGCCTGGACACTACAAGCCCTTTATTAACAAGTTGGTAAAAAAAAACAAAAACAAAAAAAAAAAGTAGAGAGACGTAAAAATACTTTTCTCGAAGGCCCCCTGAGGGGAAGGCACTGTCAGAACCCACCTGGTCAGGGAAGACAACCCAACCAGACACAGAACGGAGAGCAGGGCCCTGTCCAGGGAGCAGCCCCGGGTGCTGAGGGGTGTGGCTCAGCCTCAGGCAGGGAATGTGCAAACGCCGAGGCTGGGTGGGGAGTGATGGGTTGAGGGCTTCCCGGTGGAAGCCCAGAGCACCGTGTTCCCTGTGTGGGCAGACACGCGCGTCCACGTGAGAGCCGGTGCCTGCACGCAGCTTATACAGAGAGGAGGGGGTCCCCCTGCATGAGTGGGGGAGGGAGGAGAGGGAAGTGGGCTCACCCAGAGCTTGGGGAAATAGCTTAGAGAAGTCTCTGGAAGCCTGGGGGTGAGGGGCGAGCGCAGAGGCTGCGGCTCCCCCGTGGCCTCAGGAGCCCAGGCCCTCCTGCCGCCGCTGGAGGACTTCGATGACGCTGTCGATGCCGTCCTCGGGCACCTGTGGGCAGGTCGGGGGAGGAAGGGGTCACTCTCCTCCCTCCACCCTCCACCCTCCTGGGCCTCAGCATCCCTTTGGGAGCCCCTTCCCCCACCCGGGGTGCTCACCAGGGCGTGGTCGAAGTTGAAGGTGCTGATGTAGTAGGCAGAGATGTCGGCCGCGGCCAGGGGACCCGCGATCTGGGCCACGATCCCACATTCATCTGCGGGTGGAGGAGGGGTCCATGTGGATCACGCTGGTCGCTCCACAGGCCCTTCCCCAGCCCCCCACGCACAGGGGCGGCGCTCACCGAAGCCCAGGGGCTGTCCTCCGATGCGCACCATCCTCCACAGCTCCCCCGACGAGCTGGTCAGCAGCAGGTCACTGGGGAACCTGGGGAGGCAGGCGCGACCGGTGACTTCAGAGTCTGACGCTCCGCCTCCTTCCTCCCTGGGCCGGGCTTAGCAGCGGCGGCCCACCCTCGGTCAGGGGTCACGTACTTTTTCTGTGTCTCCGCATCCATGACGATGGAGATGTAGCCCTCGATGAGGGAGAAGGCAAAGAACGTGATGGAGCTGGGTCCCGGCTCGCCAGGGGCTGCCTCTTTGGGGGCACTGGTGATGGACAGGAGGCTCAGGTACTCTGCTGGGTCCCAGGCCCACTCCATCCCCCTCCAGTCGG
>NW_005361573.1:4121643-4123893 GCF_000412655.1 Myotis brandtii
ACCCTGTCTGTTCCAAAGGACCCCATGGCCAGAGGTCCTGACCAGGGCCTGGCTCCAGGGTGGCTCTGCCCACACCACAGGAGAGGGCTCCCACTGCGGCACTGGGACCGTCCCCAAACACCAGTGAAGGGCACCGAGGTGCCGAACCAATGGAGGGGCAGAGGGTGGTGGGACAGAGCACAGAGAACAAGGCTGTGAGGACGGAGAGACTAGATGCAAGAGGCCCACCTGTGGGAGTAGAAGAGGACGTCGATGAGGGTGGTGGCGATGGCAGGCAGTGTTTCAGGGTCCAGCGTGAGGACACAAAAGCGGTTCTGTGGACTTTGGATAGGATGCACCGTGGGGTTGGGCCCTGCTGGGGGGAACCAGGAGGTGGAGAGTGAGAGAAGGCCCATGGGCTGGGGCGCCCCCTGGTGGCTGGCCAGGGAGGGGCCTGGGTTGAGTGTAGCCTCCTGTTCTACAGTCACCTATCTGCGTTGGTTTCCCCAGCCCCGTGCCCCTCTCTTGCGAGGCGGTCGATCAGTGGCAGCGAGTCTTTCCGCACACAAGCAATGGGCCTCAGTGGGAAGAGGTGCCTCCCTCCCACTCAGGTCTGGGTGCCAGAGGGTGCCCTCACCATGCTGAGCACGGGGACAGCCATTGCTGGAATCCTCCCTGGCAACAGGCACGGGCTCCCCGCCCACCTCTCGGTAAATGTCGAACTCCTGGGCCAGTGTGTGGATCACCACGGACAGGTCCTGCTCCCGCACCTGGGCCACAGGAAGATGGCAGATCACGCGGGCCCCCCGGCAGCCAGACCCACCCTTCCCGACACGGGCACCCGTGGGAAGCTCACCAGGATGAAGTCCGTCTGGTAGGTGGACAGCATCAGCACAGACACGTGGTGCTCGGCCAGCGGCGTGATGACCGAGCGGGCAATCTTCGTGACCCCCGCAGCTTGCACCGCGGCTCCGCTGTGGGACGACACGTTCAGCACCAGCCAGGTGGCCTCAGCCACTTGCAGGAACTCCGAGGGGGGCAGCTCTGCGGGCAGAGGGCGCGTGACCAGTCAGGGCCTGCAGGGCCAACCCCTCGTTTTCCCTGTCTGTGCCTTGGCTCCGCCATCTACTTGCTGTTGACCTTGCACAAGTGGTTTGCCTTCTCTGAGTCTCAGTTTCCTCGTCTGTAAAAGGGGGTGACGGTATGGACTTCCTGACAGTGTTCTGTGGGCTAACAGGGGCCTTATACCGTGTGGTGCCAGGAGGGGGCGCCAGTAGATCAGGTTGGCCGAGGGATGCCCTTCCCTCTTAACAGACCCAAACTTGGTTGCAGAACAAACAGGGAAACTAAGGCCTGAAGCAGTGCAGTGGGAGACGGGTCAAGCCCCATTTGGCTGGCCCGAGACTCCAGGCCTGCGAGGATGGGCCAGGCTGACAGGAGTAGGAGCCAGACGTCAGCTCCAGAGGCCAGGGAGGGCCCAGGCTGGCGTCCAGTCCAGACTAGGGGCCGGGGCCAGGGTGGCTGCTCATTGCCCAAGCACAGCGAAGCGGTCCCTTTCCCCCACTCCCCACCCGCCCCCAGGACCCTGCCCTGGGCTGGTTGCCTGCTCCCTGCCTCCAGTCCTTCCCCAGCCCTCACCGACGCGTGGAGTTCCCAGAGAGTCAGGGAGGGGATGGCCAGCACCAGGGAGAGAAGTCCAGGGAAAAATAATGGCCAGGGGGATGGAACAGCCGTATAACCGAGGCCCTGCTGCCAGGCTGGCGCTGCCAAGAGCCCGTCACACGCAGCCTGTTTATAAAACCCTCTGGGGACCCCATTAGATCAGAACCATTCACGACACCCCTTTTAAATAAGAGGAAACAACAGCTCGGAGAGGGGAAATGACTTGCTCAAGGGCACCCAGCCAGTGCGCCCGCCCGCCCTGGAGTCCAAGCCTCAGCCCTGAGTCACTGGACCCCAGCATCAGTGAGAACCCGCGGAGAGGGAAGCACGGCCTCCCTCCCCGGCCCCGCCCCACCTTTGAAGCCCTCCTCGTCCACCATGAGCGTGTAATCCTCGGGAGTCTCCGTCAGGCTGAAGAACTTGCACCTGGATGGGGGAGACATCTTCAGGCTGGGCTGGGAGGAGGGGTGTGCAGACCGCTCCGTCCGCCCGTAGAGACCCCGTAGAGACCCCTTGGCCGGGCGCTCCCTGCCCCTTCAAGCCTCAGTTTCCTCCCAGTGGGGAACGGGCCCCATCTCGGGAACCGCGAGCTGTTTCCCGCCTCCCCCT
>NW_005361573.1:4124244-4124484 GCF_000412655.1 Myotis brandtii
CGGGGCGCTAGTGGAGCCCACCCTCATCTGTGGCCCCGAACTCGCACGCGCACCGGCTTCGGCGGGGCAGGAAGAGCAGCTTGATGAGCGGGTGGGTGTAGAGCCAGAGGCCGGAGCGGGCGAGGCTCAGCACCCGCACCCGGGATCCCTTCCCCGCAGTCCCGGGAAGGGACACCAGCATGTGACTCCCCCCGGAGTTAAGCATCGCCCACCTGAGGCTGTTTGCGCTAAACTGGCCCG
>NW_005361573.1:4124807-4142635 GCF_000412655.1 Myotis brandtii
GCCACCAGGCCTGGGACCCGCCCCTCCCCGCGCCGCGCCGGCTACGCCCTGCGAGGAGCGCGGCCTATCAGAGGAGGCCACGCCCCCTTCTACCAACAGAGCCCCGCCCCCACCCCGTTAACATTGGCTTAGGGATCGCCATCTGACCCCGCCCCGTCGTCCTTCAGACCCCGCCCAGGCCGCGCCTCTTCTCGGAGCTCCACCCTTTCTGCAAGACGCGGGTGGATCCTGGTTGCGAAGCTTGCAGGAAACGTGGGGTCCTTTCTGTCCTTCAGGCCCTCATGCGGGTCTTATGATTGAGGTCATTGAGGCGCTGCCTCCAGAACCCTGAAGCGTGGAGGGGTAGGGGTCCACTCTGCAGCCCCAGGAACCCTACGATTCTCTCCCAACAAAGTATCCTGGCACCTTTCTTCCTCCTTCCTGTCGTGGGGTCCGTCTCCCCACCAGGGTCGCAGAGATAGTAAGGGCCCCACCCACCTCTGTCCTACTGCTGGGTAGGGTGCTGAAGGCAGCCAGGGGTAAGGAGGCCCCTCAAGACCGAGGCCAGTAATGCCCAAGGCTCAGACTTCCGAGGACGGGCCCAGGCATCTGGGGCTCCCTGGGTAGTGTTCTCAGACCTGAGGCTTGAGCCTTGCTGAGCCTCCCTAAGCCAGCAGCCATTAGACGAAACCCCCCAGCCTGAGCATATCTAAACTTGCTTTGTGCCCAAGGAGGCCCCAGCACTGGCAGATGCCCCAGATCTGAGGCTTGTTAGGACCCACTTGGGCTCATTTTGACATTAGGACTGGGTTCTGCTTAGGCCTCCCCGGGTCTAAGAAGACCCCAAGGCTGAGCAGGCATCAGCCCACCCAGGCTGGCTCAGTAGCAGGACTAAGCATGCTCTGGGGGGCCCTTGTCTGGCTCAAGCATCTTCAGGCCTCAGATCTGAGGCTTTGAACCAAGCAGGTTAAAGCAGGCCTCAGGCCTGACTGGGACCCAGCAGGCCTACACAGGCCTCTTGCCTGCTTGGGAGCCTCCACTGTAGGCGGATGGAAGTGGCGCAGTGCCTCCCCTCCCTGGACTCTCTGGCTCAGTGGGTTCCTGTGGAACACTGTGCAGCCACCACATCCTGGCCTGTCCCCTAGAGGGTCAGGGGGAGGGGACTGTCCTCAAAGGCTGATCCCCTCTTCTCACCAATGGTGCAGAGCGGGTGGGAAAACCACAGGTGTGATGGCCTGCCCTGACAGGCTCAAGTGACCCTTGACCTCCCCAGGCCTCAGTATACCCAGCTGTACCAGAACAAGATGTTCCAGACTAAAGCCCCGAGGTGCCTGAAAGCTCCGAGGGAGGCTCTACTCCTCCCTCTCGCGCCCCCTCCCTCCATAGCCCAGCCTGGCCTGGTGGCCTGCCAAGAACAACCGCTATTGTTTGACTGGAAAAGCTGCTTCCTCAGCAGAAGGGGGGCCTCTCCCAGGGACACCCTGTCCGTAACCTCAACAGTCATCAGGTTGTGACCATAGAGCCTGCCTGGGCCCTCAGTGGCAGTCAGGTCCTCTGGCACCCTGGCCAGGAGAGGTAGCTGAGGGGCTCTGGGTGCAAACTGGGACCAGCTTACCTCTCACTCAGCTCTGTTGCCTCATCTGTCAAATGGAGATAATAGAGCTACCTGACGATCAGCTGGTGACGCAACCAACCCAGCGTGGACCATGCTAAGTGCTCAGTAAGCGACAGGTGGCCTGTTATCAAAGACCCAGCCTTCCCCCCTCCTATCAATGGAAACCTGGGTGGTAATGTAAGGGCATTCATGGTCTCCCACCTATGGTGCCAGCAGCCAACCCAGAATGAACACTCAACCTTTCTCGGTTGGATAGAGTGTCGCCAATACACCAAGGTTGTGGTTTCCATCCCCAGTTGGGCACATACAACAATCAACCAATTAATGCATAAATAAGTGGAACAACAAAATACTTCTCTCTCTCCCAAATCAATAAAAAAAAGAACCTTATTGAGGTCCAAAAGTAGCATCCAGGCCAGGCCTTAAGGAGAACACCCTAAAAGGATCTTAGGAACTCCACCCCATCAGTGATGAGCAGGAATCAAGACCTGGGGAGTATGCCCGCTCTGCCCTAGCACTGGGCTCCAGCCCTGGTGACTCTCACCCATGGTAGATGGTGGACAAGGGGCTGAGGGATGGAGTAAGAGAAATGGGGACCCAGAACAGGGGCTGGCCCTGGTCTTGGCATTCCCTCTCGCAAGGTACTTCTCCGAGAGACTCTGGTGCTTGGCTGAGGCCAAGATGTGGACTCTGTAGGAAGTGGAAGAGATGCTGAGCACCAGGGGTGGTGGCACCCCCTTGCCCAGCCCTTAGCTGCACACCAGCTCTCTATACAAACCTGTTTATTTCTGTACAAAACCATGTTTCTATTTTACACAAAGAGTACCCTACCCTGTACCCCACTCTCTCCCCTCATCAGTGCCCTAGCCCTGGGGAGCATCCCCCCAGAAGGAGAGGCCTGAGTGAGGCCCTCACTTCTGCCTGCCCCAGTTGGATCGGCCCGAGCTCCACTCTGGAGAAAATAAATAAGGAGGCTTGGGCAGAACCTGTGCTGGGCCAGCCAGACTCTCTGCACCCAGTAGCCAGGCAGCCAGACCCTCAGAGGGTGGGCAGGCCCTGGAGTGTGTCAGTCCGCGAACCATGTAGGTGTGTGGAGACCCCGCCCTGGAGGCCTGAGATGCCAGGGTTACAAGTAGGTGTCCTCACTCTCCTGGGACACCAGGCTCTCCTGGGAGCAGTGGTGAGCTGAAACCTGGGGAGCTGAGTCCTGAGGGGATGGGTCCTGGGGGACTGGGTCCTTCGGGGGCACATCCTGTGGAGGACATGCATCTCCGCCAGCGATCGCCATCTTGGCTTGACCTGGCGTTGGGGTCTTGTCCAGCTGCCCACTCGCCTTCTCCTGCTTCTGCGGCTCCTTCGGAATCTGCTTGGGTGGCTTGGGCTTGCTTTTGGAGCCAGGAAGCGGGGCATCTGGGGGCAGACGGATGGACGGTGATGGTTGCAGGGTGGGCCGGGGGCCTGGTTCTGCCTCCAGGATGGCCTTGGCACCATGCAGCCTGGGTGGCGAGCAGCACTGCAATTCACCGCGGGTCTCCTGCCAGCGCCGTAGTTGGATGAGGTGCTCACGCTCAATCTGGCGCTCTGTCACTGGCAACTCGATCACCTGTGGGAGCAGTGACAGGCAGGTGGGCACCAGGAAGAACCTTCCCCTCGGCCTTCCAGCCTGGGTCCCGGCTCTGCCTTGGAGTCCCCCAGTCTGGTCACTACAGGCTGACCACAGGAAGAGTGAAGGTCTGGCCCCTGTGGTGGTCACAAGTCCCCTAGTGGTGGTGAGCCAGGCACTTGAGACCCGCTGCCCACAACTCATGACTCCACTCGCCTAATTATGTGTCAGCTAATTACAGCCCCTGAGAGAGAAAAATCCACAAAAGAAAGAAAAAAGGGAAATTAAAGCCAAGTCGTGGATGTGGTACCAGAGGAAGAGAGGTGAGGGGTTGCAGCTCTTCTCATTCCCAAGAGGTCCAGAACGGGAAGGCCCCCAGACTGAGGCCTCGCTGCGCCCCTCTTCTCACTCAGATAGAAGGATGAGCTCTACCACACCATGCTGGACTGCTGGGCACCGAGCTTGGTACCAATGACCCACCCTCAGGGGCAGAGGGCCCGCACGGTTCCCCCTCCAAGCGGTGAGGGGAAGGTGTGGCCCGCACCTCCTGGACCAGAAAGGCCTCCTGCATGATCTTGGGGCTGAGGCTGCGCAGCCGCTCGATAGTCTCGTACTGGCCCTGGCAGGCCTTGAGCTTCTCCGGGGATCCCAGCGCATGCTTCAGCAGCACCAGGCCCACCCGGAAGATGATCTTGACTCCTGTAAGGGGGAGCAGGCAGTGAGTGCAAGAGGGCCTTTAGGGAGTTTCTGAAAATAGAGATCCCCTGTGGGCTGGGCTGGGGGCAGGAGTGCTCCCCAGAGCTCAATCTGGTACCTTCGCAGAAAAACATGTCCCAGACGCGCAGCACAGAGCTCCAGGGCAGGGTGCGGGCGAAGGCACACATGAACCACTCTGTCATGTAGAGCAGTGGGTCGATCTTCTGCCGGCTGAGGTGCTTGTGGGCCACAGGTGACACCTTCTGCAGCAGAGAGAAGAGGATCTCCCCATCCAGCTGGATTGCCTCCTGGGGGAACAGCGAGACCATGACCATGGACCAGCATCAGCCATGGCAGGGACTACACCCAGGCCCCAGCACCAGGCAAGCATTCATTCATTCCTCAGGTGGCTACTCCTACAGGGAGCCAGCCTCATGCTGGATTCTGGGATACAATGATGAGCCAACAGACAGCCAGTCCCCCTGTGAGCATGTAGTGAAGACATGAGTCACAGGAGCAAACAGACGAGGGGAGTGGGAGGGGGACTGAGTGCCTAGAACATGGCAGGAACAGGAACCCTGGGTGAGCATGTGCCACAGTCCCACTTGTAAGGGTCAAGGAAAGCTCCCGAGGGCAGAAAGGAGTTGTTGTCAGAAGAAGGCAGGGAAGGAAAGGGATGGGTGAAGCCTGTGCCAAAGCCAAGGCAGGGAGGCACATGGGCGCACTGGAGGAACCATGAGTCTACAGTGGCCAGACAGCTGAAGGCTGGGATGGAAACAAGTGTGGAACCGATGATGCTGGCGCCTGGGAGGCCTGGCCCTTGCAGACCCAGGGACTTAGTTTGAAAGCAACTGAAGGCTGAGAAGGTTTCGAGCAGGGGCAGGAGTGCCTGCGGAGAGAAAGGCTTGGAGACAGGTCCTGGGCCCAGCAAGCACTCACCAGTTTCTCGCTGTAGTAGCCGGGCAGGTACTTCTCACAGATCTGCACCAGGCACCAGAATGCTTGCTGTGGGTGAGAGAGACATAAGGCCTTGCTGCTGGGTGTTCCCTGCCCGCCCGCGTGCCTGCCCAGGGCCTGGTGGTACCTCAGCAGGCATGTGCATGAGCAGAACAGCGGCGATGGGTGCCTGGGCCTGGCAGTAGCCCTCCTCAGGTCGGTACAGCGTGTAGGCCTTCAGCACACGGAATAGGTCCTGCTGGCTGTAGAAATGCCAAGCGTTGCAGGATGGCAGGTGTGACTCTGCCACCACTGCCCTCATCTGTGCCCCCCTAGACCAGACCTGGCTCAGAATCTGTACTTCTCTCGAGAGGGGACGTGACCTGGTTGTGGTCACGAAGGGGTCAGTCTCCCATTGCAGCACACAAACTCTCACGTGGCCAGAGGATGGAGGAAGAAAGGGGCTTCCCCACTTGGCAGGTGAGAGCAGAGCCTCAAGGAGAAAGCAGGGGCACCTCAGCCAGCCCACCTTTATCCCAGGGATCTGTCTCGGTCCCCTGGCCTGCCACCTCTCTCCCTACAGACCCCTGTGCACCCCACTGTCTCTCACACCCTTTCTCCCCACTGAAACCTGTTTCCAGGGGATGATCAGGCTGGGCAAGTTCTAACACTCTGAGGAGTAAATGATGAAAATTGCCCCAGAGGTAAGAGATGCTAAGAGGACCATCAGACTCAAACCAAAGACGGAAAACTCTAAAGTATAGTTTTAGCTCCTGGGCCCCACAATACCCCCAAACTCATTTGACCTCCTCTGGCTCCTGAGGGACAGGGCCTAAAGCCGCTACCAGACCACCACACCCAGCCTGCTCACCCGTGCCCGCCCCGGGACACAAACATCTCGTGGAAAGGGAACTGCCGGTGCAGGTCACGCTCGATCACGTCCAGCCACTTGGAGTCCCCCGGGGCCATATCCAGCTCCTGGAAGCAAGGTCAAGGGGATACATTAGGAGTTAGGATGGCTAGGGTGACACAACTGTCCTAAATATTGGAGGAGCCCTGCGCCAGGAGCAAGGCCACCCAATCCCATCATGGACTGGGCCTTCCTGAGGGTAGGTCAGGAAGACCAAATGAAAAAGCCTGGGAGGGGTAAAGAGGCAGGGTGGGGAAGGACCTGGAAACCTGAGGGGTGATTCTGGCTCCAGGAAGACCTTGTGGGTAAGCATGTCCATCACAGCTGCAGCTGGAAGCAACATCTAGGAATTTCATTCAGGACTCACGTTACGTCACATCCTTAAGATGGAGGGCTACCATAAAGGTCCTAGCATCAGACTGTTCACAGATGAGGGCCAGAGAACAGCCATTTGCCCAGGCTTTGTGATTAGAAAAATGGTGGAGTTGCGTTGGGCCTGGAAGCTAGGTTGACTCAGAGCTGTCAATCCCAACTCTTCTGCTACCTGTCTCCCTGTAGGGAAGGTGTGGAGTGTGTGTGTGTGTGTGTGTGTGTGTGTGTGTGTGTATGTGCACGCGTGTGTGTGAGGGAGAGAGAGAGAGAGAGAGAGAGAGAGAGAGGAGGAAGGTTGGAGCTGATCAAAATGGCTTCCTCTTTGTTTTGGTCAAGAATCCCTGTCTCTTCTGCTCTCCCTAACTCTGAGCTCCCACAATCAGGAGCCTGCGACAGAGGCAGGCGTGCTCATAAGCCACTGTTCCAGCCCCTAGGACTGCCTCAGGGACCCAGCACTCTGCTTCAGGACATCTTGAAGACCTTTCTTAGCAAATCTACCTTCTTCCACAAGCAATCTTGAAGACCCCATAGGGGTGGCCCTTCCCTGTCCAGATACACCACTCAACACACACACAACGCACACACAGCTCTGTGCTCTGCTGCTCACACAAGATGCACTCACAGCTGCTAGCAGGAGGTTGGCCAGGATGCCCCAGCTCTCAGATCTCATGCTGCACCTCTGACGGCCAGAAGTAAGCTACAGATTTAGGTGGGGCTCCCACTCTGTCCAGGATGCAGCTCCCTGAAACTGAAGGTATGTAGCCACACTGGGAGTAAGACTCTGAAATGGAGAGGCTGCTTGAGTGGGGCCAGGTATTGGCAACCAGTCCAACTGCCCTAATTCAGAGCTGCCCCCAGGCAGACACTCCACCAGATTTCCTGACCTCCAGTGCCAAGTTCTGCCTGCAAACAGCTCTCACCCTCTCCCAGTAAACAGCAGAAACTCAAGGCTGCCCTGCTCTGCCCACCCACCGTTCCTGGGAACAGTGTTCACTGAAGCATGAAGTATGTTAGCAGCTCTCTCACGGTCTTTCTGTCACCCGTCCCAAGAGCCGGGGAGAAACCCTAATGGGATTCTGGTAGGTAAACTGGGGCAACGCCAGGAAAGCCAACTGCCTCCCACAGTTTGGAGCAGGCTGGAGGAGCTGCCCAGCCCAGTCAAGCCCAAGAAGCCCCATGAATGGAGGGGTGTTCTTATCCTGGCCACTAAACGGCTTCTGACCCCTGATATTAATTTCTCTCTGCCATCCCCAGGCTGATAACCCCACAAGCAACAGAGGTGAACCATGTCTGGCTGAGGTTGGAGGAGACAAGAGAAAGAGTAGAAGCTGGGAGGCCAGGAAGTGTTCGGGGTTCTGTAGTCCTACTGGGGAGGTGCCCAAAGGCCCTAAGCACAGGGCCCACAGCAGTCAGGGCACTGGTCTAAGTGTCCCTTCCTGATAGACAAGAGCTGGGAGGTGGCCCACTGAGCCAAAGAAAGCGAACCTGAGTGACTGTCAAGAGAAAAGGCAGGAATGGGCAGTCAAGTACTTGGCGGGTGGTTCTAGCCATTGCTCACAGTGCTGAGGTCCGGGTGATGCATGGAGGATCACTGCCGTGGGGAATAGCCAAGAGACGAGGAAGGAAGGACAGGGTGGAGGAAAGGCAACTCACGTCAAACTTTCCAGGGTTCTGCTGTAGCTTCACCTTGCCCCCTGACAGGTACTGCCAAGCACGGCCCCGCAGAGAAGGTGGGATGCCCTTCTGGCACCGCAGACGGATCTGAAAGCGAAAAAGAGGCATGTGCCAATGCATCCACCAGCAGCTCCGCCAGGGGCTTCGTGCCAGCCCAGCCCCTCTGCTGGGGCATGGCAGGCCCTCCGTGAGCACATTCGCAAGGGGAGAAACGAGGACTTTCCTACTATTGCTACAATGCAGAGCCTGTGATTAGGGGGAGGGGGGTGGCTGCAATTAACTGTGCTGCCACCAGGTGATGGCAGAGTCCTCACATCCCCCAGTCCAGTGACAGTGCAGGCATTCCTGAGGGCTACAGCAAATTCTGAATCCTTATCACCATTTTAGAATCAAAATGGAACAATACAAGTTGGAGGCGCCCCATAGGACGTCACCAGGAAGGATCTGCACAGTGCGGTGCACAGCTATAGTCACATGGAGGGTAGCTCATGAAATGCCCAAGAATGTGGTGGGGACACTTTCATGGGGGCGTGTAAGTAGCTGTGTAGCAGGACACAGCCAGCCTAGAGAGGAGAGATCTCAGCACAACTTAGAAGGAAGATCGGAGCTGATCACAATGGCTTCCTCTTTGTTTTGGTCAAGAGTCCCTGCCTCTCTTCTGCTCTCCCCAGCCCCAAGCTCCCTCGGTCAGAGGCAGCTAGCCTGGGTGCTAAAATGGCACAGGTCCTCCCCACCACTCAAGGCCCGGAGAGGGGAGAGAGGAAGTGTTTGGGTGGCACATGACTCAGAGCTAGTGCTCAATTCATATCCTAGCTATTCTTTATCAGGAAAAAAAAAGGCCTCCCTGCCCAAACCCATTCTGAAAAACCATCGTATCTTTCACAAATGGGGAAAATGAGGCAAAGAGTGGGAAGAATATCAAGGTCATACTGTCAGAGGCGACCACACCACAGAGGACCCCACCAGCTCCGAGCTACACTCCCAGGCTAGAGGGGTCCAGTCCCGTGCACCTTTGACCTCACTGGCCTCTCAGAGCCAGGCAGGAGGCAAGCTCACCCTGGGCTTGGGACTGAATGAGGCTCTGAGGCAGCTTCCCTGATCGCAGTATCAGAATGACAATACCTAGGATTCTATCAGAATGGGATGAGGGGATCTTTTGGGTTAGGCTTGGCTCTTGGGAAGCAAGGTCAGCCGTTGGAAACTAGCTCCGGCTCTTCAGGGCTCGGCTGGACTCTTTGAGGCTCGGCTAGTCTCTTAGGGGCTAGGCCAGGGGTGGGCAAACTTTTTGACTCGAGGACCACAATGGGTTCTTAAACTGGACCGGAGGGCCAGAACAAAAGCATGGATGGAGTGTTTGTGTGAACTAATATAAATTCAAAGTAAACATCATTACATAAAAGGGTACGGTCTTTTTTTTTTTTAGTTTTATTCATTTCAAACGGGCCGAATCCGGCCCGCGGGCTGTAGTTTGCCCACGGCTGGGCTAGGCTCTGCCTTCAAGACTAGGGTCAGCTCTTCAGGTCTAGACTCAGCCCTTGGGGGGTAGGCCCCGCCCTGCAGCACTGGGTTCGGCTGTTCAAGTCTGGGTTTGGCTCTTCGTAAAAAATAAAAAAAGAAGAAAGAATGGGGGTGTGAGGGACCATGCCTAATAGTCTGTCTTCAGTAAATGCTGGCTTCCTCTCCACCCCTCCCATCCCAAGAGGATGCCTGACACAGGAGCTCCAGGGCCTTGGGATCACACCTACCTTCCCCTCACCTGGAAACCCCCTCAAACAATCCCACTGAAACCCTCAGAGGAGGGAGCACAGAAAGCCGGGCCTTCCTGATGACCAGCACAAACAAGAGAAAACTTTCCAAGGGTCAGAGAGAGTCAAGAACCAGGAAGGAGGCAGAGGCTGAGGGCAGTGGGGGAAGGCAGAGTCACTGGTCACAGGAGCCAAACTGAAGCTCTGGGACTGCCTGCAAAGTGGGGGGAGAAAGGGAGCGGAAGGGAACTGCCCCAGACTCTGGGAACAGTTTCCTGCTGCTGTGGGACAAGGGTCTCCTTAAGGAAGCCACTTGGTCTGGGCAGGTTTTGACAAAGGGATGTAGTGTAGCCCAGAGTCACAGGCCTTTAGGCTCCCCTCAGGGTCATCAGCCAAACCAGCCCCCGCCTCATCACAGCCCTGTCATATGTGGTCTGCCCCAGAAGCCCCCTGGAACACCTTCAGTCCACTAAGGTTCTCGCTCAGGCTCAGGGCTGGGGAGCGAGATTCAGCATTCAGCTAGCCTTTCCCGTTCTGGCCTCTGGAATCCTCCTCAGCACAGAGGGGATCTCCACGTGCCTGCCTTAGGGAAGAAGGCAATGATGGGGATCAGCAAGGATAAAGCAGCAGAGAGTGCTCGGGTGAACAGAAGGCATAAGGGGCTATCATTCTCGGAGGCAACGTCTGGGGAAAGGAGGCCGCTGTGACTGCAGCTGAGACCACTGCCTGCCTGCTGAGCTCACTGCTCGAGCAGTGCCATACGGGGCAGACAGCATTCTAGCCACAGGGCTGGGCCCCCTCCTGGGGACTCCGGATAAGTCCAGGAGAAGTTCTGGGTCTGAACACACTTCCTGAAACAGGTATCGTCCTTCCTGTGCCATGACTTCTTCACCACAGGGAGAGCCCAAGCCTGCGCAGTCAGGCAGGCAAATCTCCCAGGGCCAGTGTGGCCACAGCCGAGGGGGCAGGCGTAGAGCAGAAGGTTAGGGCCTCTGGGTAGGGGCAGGGGTGAGGCCTCCTGTGGTGGCCCCTGCTGGGCAGGGGTAGCCCTCAGCCTCTAACCACAGTGTCAGGGAAGCAAAGGGGAAGAGGAAGTGCTGCTGGGTGCTCTGCTGAGAGGAACTCCCCAAGGCACCCCTCTGGAATCCCCGTTTGCAAGGGAGGCTGCGGCAAGAAGGTGAGAGCCACTAGTCACCACAACAGACAGTGGAGGAGCTGAAGCTCAGATACGAGCCTGAGGGGTGAGGAGGCAGGAAAACAGACCCCAGAGTCAGACTGGAGGCAGCTGAGGAGCAGCTGCCTTAAACAAAAATAAATAAATAAAAGAGAAGAGAAAGAGAGAAAGACATTCTAATAAGCAGCAAAAAATGAGTGCCCCAACGCCCACATAGAACAGCAGGAAAGAGCCCAGGCCTCGCTGCACCTCACCTCCCCGGGCACAGGGCTTTACAGTCACACCTCCTAGGAGAGCCTGGCAACAGTATTGTCATTCCCACGTGACAAGTGAAACTGAGGCTGTAAGGGCAAAGTTACCCAGCTAACCCTGGGCATGAAGAGAGGAAGGCAGTGGGGCTGGGCCCCAGCTGAACCTGACCCTTCTGCTAGGCCCTGCAGCTAGCTGTGCCAGCCTAGACCACACCCGTGTGCCAGCTGATGACACTGAGCCAGGGGTTCGCTCTCTGCACTAGGAGCTTATGCAGGGACCCCAGCTGTGAGGCTCTGGACAGACCTCCAGTAGGCCAGGGAGCAACCAGAACCTGCTAACGGGGCCAGAGTACCAATACACACACATCTAAGACATTCCTACCAGACAACAGAGTTGGTGCCTAAAGATAGCCTGACTGGACAAGGCCCACTCGCATTTTCGTTTTTATGACTATTAAACTGCGAGGTACTTTTCTTTCTTTTTGCTTTGGCCAGGAGGCAAAAGGAAACTCATCAAATTAATCTAGAGGGTGAAGAAATCCCCTTAGTGTGGTGATAAAGAGCATAGGCACTAACATTATTAGATACCGGGGTTCAAATTTTAATTCTGCGGGTCATCTGTAAAGTGGGGGTATCACTATTACCAACCTCACTGGACTGTTGTAAGGATTATCCAAGTCAACTGTCCAGCATGCGGCCAATGCTCGACACGTTAGCTGTTATCAGCATCATAAAGTCCTCCCCAGACGTAAGCAGCAGTAAGGACTCCCCCAGGAGCGGGTGGAGGAAAGCTGCCTGTAAGGGCTTTTAGCTGAGAGTGGCTTTGAAGTTTGATTCCAGGACAAACTCTGCATGAGTCTGAAGTCACGTGGGAGGACCAAGTGAAGGCTGGGCGTGCCCTCCGCACAGCTTCTGTTCCCACTGCAGAGCTTAGATGGGGCACACCTAAGGCAACTGGCACCTGGAGAAGCCCCTGCTCCTCTAAGCTAATACAGTTTCTCCCTCTTCCTCCCCCAGCTACCAACTCCCAGCCCAAGGCCCAGGGCTGGGCCCCTCACCTTTTTGTGCTTCTTGGCCATCCACTTGTCCCAGTTGTTGAGCATGTCCAGCCACTTGGACTCCCTCTGCCTCAGCACCTCCAGAGGGACCTCCTCCAGCCTGTGGAGCAGAGGGCAGGGCCGATCAGAGGTGCCAAGAGAAGCAAAGGCCTTGGCGTAGGTCCTAGCCAGCAGTTGTCAGTCCTCTTTCTCCCCTGCCCTCCATCCCCGCCATTCCCTTTGGGGCTGCTAACTCATGAATGCCCTGACACAGATGGGAGGAAACTCTGCCCCCTCCCTGAAAGGCATAGTCCAGAGAGACATCAGGTTCAAGTGCCTACTCCCCCAATGTGTCAAGGGGCCAAGGGTCACCATGTCTTTCTGAGGCAGAGGCCGGAGTGCCTGCATTTGTGCACCAGAGCAAAACATTCCTGTTCTAGATCTGTCTTGATAAATCAGCCTCTTCAGAGGGCCTGCTTGCAAAGCGCAGAGGTGGATGAAAAAACTAGTCTAACAAGTACAGAAATAACATGCTCACCTCTTCACTCCAGCAAAACTAGTTACTCATAGTTTCCCCAATTACACCCTGGCCCTTTCCCACCTTCCAAACTTTGCTCATGCCAGTCCTTTTGCTGGAACGCTCTCCAAGTTGTCTCTACCAATCAAAATCCTACACACACATCAAAGCCCCAACAAATACCACCTGTATTTGTACATCCATCCACCAACTGAGCAGCTATCACAGCTGTGTGGGCATTGTTCTAGGGCCAGGGCATCTGGGCAGGCTGTGGGGAAGCAGTCATGTGACCAGACCAAAGTCCTGGACCTCATGGCATTAACTTTCTACTGGCACTGAATGCTCAGTGGGGAAAAGACCTTAGCATGGAGATCCGCCCCATGCAGCCAGACATGCCCCAAAGCAGCTGAGGCAGGCTGGGGTAGGAATCCCTGGCTTTGCCAGAAGGTACTTCGAGTGAGTGGGTTTCCTCTAAGGAGTGAGTCTCCAGGAGGGGCAATGAGAAAGAGGAGACTAGCATTTGCAATCTGAGTATTTACATATGTTTTACTACTTAATCTATAGAGCAATATCAGTAAAACAACAAAATGTATATGTGTACCTCTCTATATACACTCTCTCTTATTAAAGTTATTTTTTAAAGTGGTGGATTATGGAGCTTGTAAATTTCCTTTTTGTGCTTCCTTTTTTTTTTTTTTTTTTTCCAATTTAAAAAGTACTTGACAACAGTGAGAGGTAAGATATCCAGAGAGGGCGTCTTGCTCAGAGTGAAACAGCAAATCAGTGGAAAAACCCAGACTCAAACCCAAGTCAGCTCCTAGCCAAGAGCCTGCACTCGGTCCTGCCTGACCGCCCAGAAAGGAGGGGCGAAGGCATGGAGGCGCCTGGGAGGAGGCTCCAGGAACAGGACATGGTGAGGCCAGGGCTTGGCCAGGCCTCAATTCTGATTCTCTCTCTGCCGGAAGGAAACGCACTGCTGACTTTTACTGGTTAGAAGAGCAGAGGGAGGAGCCCTGGCACAGCCGAGGCCTCTGAGACACAAAAGGGCAGGTCCTCTACTTCAGTGCAAGTTTTCTGGGGAACTGCACACGCCTGAGAATAGCCTCAGCGCCGAACAGCCGAGGAAGGACGACAGCGGCGGCCAACCCGGCCACCCTAGGCACACCGACACTGGTCATCCCGGTCTTAAACGTCTGACCCTCTCACTGCCTAGAGGCAAAATCAAGGCCTGAGGACACTCCCCTTCTCTCCTTGAGAAGAGAAAAGCAGAGACCACGCCTTCAGATCAGGTCCTGCAACCCCCAAACACCGAGGAAGCGAAAACCAAAGAACCGTGCATCACAAGCCATCCTGCCTTTCACCACCTACAAACACTCAACTATACAAGTCAGAGGAGGAGCCTTCTAGTTCCCTGAATGAAAGGGAGTGTCCACACTGGGTCAGTCAGCAAGAAGCTTTGGCAGTCACGGATGTGGATCATATCTGGTCAAGTCCCCCCAGTCAGCAAATGAGGGAACTAAGGCTCAGAGAGGGCAAGGCTTTCATCTGAGATGACCAGTTTTCAAAGAATTCCCACGTAATACATGCCTATTTGACACCTCGGGTCTGTCTTTGTTGATAAGCTCTGATTGCAGGGCCTCAGAAATATCCACTTTTCCCAAGTGCAGACACACAGGGGAACTGCAGACACACAGGGGAACACATTCAAGTTCTGTGCTTTTTTTCTGTAACTGATGACAGATAACAGCTTTGGCAGTTTCAAAGCCCGAACATCAGACCGCAAACCGGAATTTCAATCGGGTACAAAACAAGCGACCGTATTTCCTGGATACTAAGACACTACTGATTTTCAGCTACACCATTGATTTGGCAAGACTTTCTCAGGAATATACAAAAAAAACCACCACTTCTTTAAATGTACATGTCAATGGGAAGATTCTGTTTTGATTTTTAAAAGCTTAAACTGAAAAAATTTTGAGAAAATGTGGTCATTTGAATGCCTTCTCCTCCAACAGCAGAGGAGTGTAACCCTCCTGGAGGTGGTGAGAAGGAAGACACTGCAGGTCTGTTGTACCCAGCACTCAGCACATCGCACGCTCTCTAACTGCAGGTAGACTTCCCTTTATGCACAGGATGTACCCTGAAGAGTTGTAGGCTATCTACTTATTGGAAGTCAGAAGAGTCATGTATCTTTTAGTCTAATCAGTGAGGACCTCAAAAGGCATCTGATCAAACTGCTGTCTGATATAGGAATCCCTTCCACACCAGGCAAGTCCCTTGCCCTCTCTGAGCCTCAGTTTCCCTATATGACTAGGTGGTCTGCATTGTGAACTGACCCTCGAAAGATGCCCAGAAAGGAGCCATGAAATGAAGTTGAGGCTAGGCTGCCCCTGAACACAGCATGATGGGATAGAGGCCTTGAGGTGGCTTCTCCCGATAGTGGGAGGAGAACATGAGCCAATTTCTAGTGACCGGGAAGCTGACCGTGTGGCCAGTTTAAGGGACCAAATGGTCCATGGGGATGCTTCAGGTGTGAGGGCCTCACTCACCCTTCAGAAAACCCCTCTTACCTTAAGGTGGCCTGAAGGAGTCTGCAACCAAAAGAACTTAATGAGAACAGTTTCTAGCAGCCCAGGTTAAAAACTGGGGCCCTAGCCGGTTTGGCTCAGCGGATAGAGCATCCGCCTGCGGACCAAAGGGTCCGAGGTTCGATTCCGGTCAAGGGCACGTATCTCAGTTGCAGGCTCCTCCCCAGCCTGGGCCCTGGTCCAAGCTCGTGCAGGAGGCAACCAACCAATCAATGTGTTTCTCTCCATTGATATTTCTCTCTGTCTTTCCCTCTCTCTTCTACTCTCTAAAAATCAATGGAAGAATATCCTCGGGAGAGTATTAAGAAATAATAATAAAATAAAATGAGCAACTCATTACCGGAATTTGCTCATCTTGCTCTGCACTATCCCTCCCTAACAGGACTGTGTCTTAACTTCTATAACTCGCACCACGCACCTCACAGGTGTTCAGATGTCTGCCTGGTTTTCGCCATGACATCATTACTTTCATCTGCATTGCATTCGGGGCTACAAGCCACTGCTGCCTATAGAAATTTTATTTGTGCCCCTAATAGCCCAGTGAGGTGGATCCCTCCTAGATTAATTACTATTTCCATTTGGCCCAGAGAAACTTGACCCAATCAGAGAGGTTGTATGACTTGGGCAAAGTCACAAAGCTAATAAATGGCAGGAACCAGGACTTCCCCTCTGTCACAGTGACTCGTGTGCTGTTTCTGACTCCCTGAGGAAGGCTGTAGGGAAAGAAGGCTGTTTTAAAGACGCGGACGTAGAGCTCTATCTCTGGGCCTCAAGTCCCTAGAGACAGTCTAACCCCCTCCTCCTGACCGCCCCAGGGAGTGCTGTGCCCATATCTAGCAATGCTCCGTGAGCTCGATATGATGAATGGATGCAGCTTTCAACCAGAACCTCCGTTGGAGACAGCAAGCCTGGGCAATGTTCCATTTGCCAGCCACCCTCTCCTGAGGGAGAGCGGCCCGGAGGAGGCAAAGGAGGGCTGCCAGGAAGCCCCTGGTCCCAGATTCTGTTGGGCTCTTGGGCTGAGCTAGGCTTAGCTGTGCTGTGCTACGCCATGGCCCAACGTGTCAGTGGCACACCACTGGCTCCATATGCTCTGTAGGCTCTCAGTTCCCTAGCCTTCTCCCCAAACCCAGAGGTTGGGGGCTTCTAGGAGCTCAGAGGGACAAGACTGTTTCCCAAGGCTACTGAGACCGCAGGTTGGGGTTCCTGCTCCCCTGGTCCTTCTAGCTGTCTGCTTTCTGCCCAGGCATACCACAGCCCTTCTGGTTGGCAGGCTCAGTCAGGTATGGTCCCTGTGCCCATGACCCCTTTGACGGTGGAAGATAAACCTTGGTTCCAAGGAAGCAATCTAAGCCCCTTCTCCAAGCTTTACTCTGCAAACCAGCCCAAAGGAAGAAAAACACAGCCCATCAGAAAGCCAAGGTCACAGGCCAAAAGGATTGATCCTCCTCATCTCAGCCACTGGGGAGGCCAAATGGGGTGTGGGGGAGAGTGAAGCCTACCAACCTAGGTTTCCATTGCAGATCCTCCACCTGAGACCATGGGCAAAATACTTGCTCTCCTTAAGTCTTACCTTTATCTTTAAGTGGGACCATTACACACACCTCACATTTTATAGGGCTTCACTGAGGAATAAATATATAAGGGCCCAGCAAATAGTATTTGCAGCTTACCTCACACCTGCACATCCCTTTCTCATCTGACTGGTCCATATACACAGGCACATACGCATGCGGCAGGGCAGGATTCTCCTCATTTTACACAAAAGCAATTGAGGCCCCAAGAGATTAAGGAATTTATTTAATGACACACACGCTATAATTCCTGGCTTCTGATCCCAGCCCTACCACTTTATGGCTGTGTAAAGGGGCAGACAGCTCCACTCTCAGAGACTCGGTTCCCCTTCTGTAATATGGAGACATGCCGCATTCTCGAAGGGCAGTGGTAGAGATCACACCAGACAGTAGAGCTGACACATTTCCAGCACTGGCTGTCTCCTGGCTCTGCCAACCACTACACAGGCACACAATTCCCCAAGGAAGTAGCTTCCATTATCGCCATGTAACAGACAAGAACACTAAAGCTCAGCATGGCTGAGTAATGTGCCCGAGGTTACACAACCTAGAAGCGAAAGCTGCCACTTGGTCACTAAACTGTCCAATAAAGACAGAGTGCCCACATACAACACCGCTTCAATACCTGTCACATCTTCTTCCCTTCTCCTGCCCCACCCAGTAGAGAGCCGCTTCCCTCTGTGCGGAGAAGGGCAGGAGTGAGCAACATGAAAATGTGGAAAACTGAGAGAGAACACAGACAATCACAGATCCAGGGAACAACAGGGTCCCCTCTCCCACCAGGAGCTAGAAGAAGTGAGGATAAACAAAGAGCTGACCTACTTTGCACACTGGGCAACAACTTCTGGAGTTCATTAACCTAAGAGCTGGTAATGACTGAAGTATAAATGGCTTTTATGCCAGGGCCATAATAACCAATCACAGGAAACTGGAATGCAAGAGAGGGTGTGTTGGTGGTGTGCAAATGGCCACAGTGAGGGCTGAGGCCTGTAGCCCAGAGGATAAGTGATCTGCCCGAGGCCACACTGTGAGTCAGTATGGAGAAGGAAGATGGTGGGTAGCAGCCTGGTGCTCCCTTCTGTGGTCTGGCAGCCCCTGACTTGGAGGCAGGGCAGTGTCCAGGCTCCCTGTCTGGGTGAGAGAGTCTGGCTTGTTTC
>NW_005361573.1:4142663-4152283 GCF_000412655.1 Myotis brandtii
TAGTTCTGGGCTGCCTCCCTTTCCCATATGGAATTCCCTGGCTTTGCTCTTTCCAGCCGTGGGTCAGTGCACAATGGTAAACAGGTTCTCTTGACCCTTCACTGGCCTCGGTGCCTTGGGCCTCTGCCCAGCTCTCCACTCTGCTCAGCTTCAACACCCTCACTCCCACCCTGAGATTCAGATGGGAGAAATGGTTCCTTTAGGCACCCGCCCTGCTGGCTCAAAAAGCAAGGACGCCCCCCTCCCCCACAGCTAGGGAAAGGCACTGACCAAAACAGAAACCCCCAGAACAGCTCTCTCCAACAACTACAGGAAAGTGTGGAGACTATTTACAACTGAAGACACCCTTTCCCCAAGCCCCACCCCTACCCCGGAAGAAGAATGCTTGAAATTCCCCATCCAACAACTGGGTCCTCAGACTGCAATCTCACTGTGGGCACCTGCAGCCACCCTGAGTGACGTAAGGTCCCCTTACACATCCTTACCAAATTGCTAGATCTTACTGATATACCTTACCAAATCTGTCTTGACTCACTACTTACATAAGGTCCCTCTTCAAGGCCCCCTACTGCCTTCCTTGTCCCACAGAAATCTCAGGCTACTCCTATTCCCTCTAAACATCCCTCTTTCCCCCCGTCCTATCTCTAGGTAGCCCTCCCTGAGCTGCCCTCCCTCACCCCTACCCCCACTTTTATTCAGTCCCACTCATCTTCTGAGGCTTCATGCAGAACTTCCTCTCATCTCCACAAAGCCTTTCCTAACTACACTCCAGGAATAAGTCATCATCAGCACCTCACTATATTCCATACACATCTCTCTAGGGACTGTGTTCCAGGCCCTGAATCTACAAAAATGAAAAGATACATTCCTTGTCCTTGAGGAGGTCAATCTGGCAGAGGAGACACATGTGTGAGTAAATAGCACACATACAAGCGCTGTCACAGCAGCACGCAGAAGGTGTCAGGGGACTGCAAGAAGCCCCCAGGGTGAGAGCAGGATGTTAAGGGAAAGCTTTAAAGGGGAGCTGACTTTTGAGATGGTCCTTGAAGGGTGACAGGACATAGCCAGATTGAGAAAGGGGAAAGGGCACTCCAGGTGTAAGACCCAGTGTGAGCAAGCAGTTAACAGAACAGGGCCCGGCTTGTTTGGGGAATGTGAGCAGTCCAGTAGAGCAGGCGAGGCTTGTCCACCCAACGGTCCACTCCGCTGAGGCAGCATTCTACAAAGTCGTCCCTGGAGGGCAGGGGCTCTGCCTGTCTTCTCTGCCCTGTGTCACGGGCCTAGACCAGAGCCTAGCTGCTCTGTGTTGACAGATTCATTTGCTTTGTGACCTCGGGCACTAACAGTTTGTTTTCTCCTCAGGGAGATAGGAATTGTCCTCCACCTTCAGATCAGGTGGGTAAAGCAGACAGTGCTTGATAAAGAGCATTCCCTCTCTGGCCTGATACCAGCTCTGGATGTTCCTGGAAGCCCAGCACAGGACTGAGCACAGATGTACTTGATGATGGCCTTTTACAACATAATTCTAATATCCAATTAACATAACTGAATGCCTGCTGTAACACTTACCAGGCACTTGCTATGCAGCAGACATGGTGCTCAGCACTTAACTCACACTATTCCATTTAATTCTGATAAGCCCCTGGGAAGGTCCTGTAATGATCATTCTCCTTCTGCAGATGAAGAAACTTGGGGTTCAGCCAGCCAGTCCGTAACTATCCAAGGCCCAAGGTGAGCAGAGGACACCCTAGGAAAGTGATGGCGAACCTATGACACACGTGTCAGAGGTGACACGCGAACTCATTTTTTTGGTTGATTTTTCTTTGTTAAATGGCATTTAAATATATAAAATAAATATCAAAAATATAAGTCTTTGTTTTACTATGGTTGCAAATATCAAAAAATTTCTATATGTGACACGGCACCAGAGTTAAGTTAGGGTTTTTTAAAATGCTGACACGCCGAGCTCAAAAGGTTCGCCATCACTGCCCTAGGAGGTGATCCAGCTGCTCCTGCTCTATCACTCGACTCCAGATCTGAGTGCTGTCCACCCGGCTGAGTGCACACCAGCTCTGCTCCAAGGGAGTTTGGATCTTAGTGGATTCAGAGCCATAAACTGTGTGATGCTTGACAACTCATTTTGCCTTTCTGGAGTTTGGTGTCTGCCTCTGTAAAATGGGGATTACAATGATAAGTACGTCTCAGAATTAAACGAATTAAATGAGGTGGTGTCAGGGAAGGCCTGGTCCACCAGGCAGGCTTTCGTACGAAATGGCATTACCATGTGACTATGCTGGGAGGATGGACGGGGTCACTCAGAGGCAGGCCAGGAAGCCCGGGATGAAAGTCTATAAAAAACACAGGAGGGTGGTGGTAATTATGAAATAAACTCGGGCTCCTTCCACAAGTGACTGCCACTGCCCAGCAGGGCACAGGCCCAGGCAGCCTGTGGCTGCACGCTTTGAGTGACTCTTTCAAGAGACCCACCTCTGTTCTCACTTCTGCTTTGCCTTCACAGGCCAAGGAGAAAATTAGGGCCTTCGGAGTCAGGGTCACCTGAAGACTCTGTTCCAAATGACTCACTGAGGAACTGATGGGGGATTTCCAACCTGCCCTGGCAGGCCAGAAAGCACCAGACTACAAGCTGAGTGGTATCGGCTCCTGCCTCACCCCCAAGGCCCAAGGGTGAGCGGGCAGCACAGCACACGAGACAATGTGGATCTTCACTTCACACCCATGCTTCCTTGTTCCCTCACCATTCTGCCAAGACCTGAAGTGAACCTCTGAGTATAATTCATACTCAAATTTTAAGAGTCCCTATGTGCCCTGGATCCCTTACTTTGTGGCAGAGACTATGCTTTACTAATGTTGCCTCCCTAGATCCTCATGACACCCCTTCCCCCAATGCTACCACCTAGCCCATGTACAGACTCAGAGCGGTGACATGGCAAGAAAGCGACAGAGCCAGGACTTGAAGCCAGATCTGCTGGTGTTCTGAACCCAGGCTCTCCCAGGCCCAAATCTGGGTTCTTTTTTGTGAAACCAAGACAGAGAGGGAAGGGAAAGCAGCATCCTCCAAAAGTCGCTAGCTGGGAATGATCACTTCTGGACACACAGACTCCAGAGCCCAGAGCGCACTGAGGAGGAACAACCGTTCTCTGCACTGTGTTCCTAGGCCGCCTCACTACCCACCTGTTTCTGCCTTGTCTTGGGCTGTGTGAGCAGCTGTGTGTGAAGAAATGGGACAGGAAGCGTGTCATCCACTATAATAACTAAACCCCAAAAAAAACGACTTGAGAAGCCTAGTAGAAGAATAGATACTGAGAGTGAGCTGAAGTCTTAAGGTTGGACAGGGAGGGGGAGGAGAAGCCACAGGTGGCCACTGGCTTTGGGAAAATGAAAAATTGGAAAAGAGGAGTCCTTGGTTCCAGGCCCAGTTCCATCACTTGCTCAGTCTCAGTTTCCTTGTCTACAAACAGGGTCACATAATACTCACCCTACGATTTCCCATTGCTTCTGCAAGGATTACACAATGGGCCTGAAAGCACTTTGCAGACCAAAGAACTAGACAAATCAAAGCATCTTTTGATTTGATTATACTCCCCAAAATATGAGGGCCACTGGCCCTACATACAAAGAGAGATCCTTTCACAAGAGGAGCAGAGCAGGCCAGGAGCACTGGCCTCAGTAGGCTGTGCCGTGCCAACTCATTAAAACTGCCTCAGTTTATATCTAGGGGAAACTGAAGCTTAGAAAGCTTAAGCAATTTTCTCAAGGTCACATAGCAAGTTGGGGGCCCTAGGAGGCCCTGGATTCAGGTCTGCTGACCGCCTGTTCAGTCTTTTTTACACTTGCTCCTAACCCAGTTATCTCATTTGATCCTCACAATCCGTCTATACATAGGCCATGCCTTTAACTATGTGTTGAACGTCTGACATCCTGCTAGGATCTAAGTTTTGGGAGGGCAGGACCAGGTCTGTATCCCCTAAGCCTAGCACATGGCTGCACATACAGTAAGCGCTGAATGAAAAACAGGGAGCATTAACCCCATGGTCAGGTGAGGGGACCTGCCTAAGTTGCACACCTACAAAGGTCAATGGTGGAGCCGGCAGAGCCCTTTCCCACTACGAGCCTAAGTCCACATTTCCAGCCAGAATCTCTCAACTCTGAGAAATGGCTGGCTGTGCTCCTAAGGGCTGAGGTGTTCGCCTTCTGATAGGCGCTGGACTTGCTTCCACCCATCCCAGCTGAGGCACCAGCTCCAGGAAAACAATAATGACTCGAGGTGAGGTCAAGCCAGCCCTCAGCTATCATCTGCCTCCCCTTGATCAGCTAATACTGTGCCAAAACCCCAAACCTACCCTGCCTAGCTGCACACCTCCCTAAGGTAGGTTTTCCATGCCCTTCGACCTTACTCCTCTCTCCTTGCAACCTTCCTTGCCATCCAATATGTTTACTGGGCAGAGACCACAAAGCTCAGTACCTACCATTCACCCACCCCCTCCCAACCAGGCCAGCTAACCCGCTCTCCTACTGGAGAGAGACAAAGAACCCCTTGATGTGCCCTGGGCATGCCAGCCATGCCAGGCATCTTGGGGAGCCCAGGGCTGTGACAAAGCAGAGTCCACAGCAGCTTGCTGTCCACTCCAGAGGAAGATCACAGTCATCTTTCCCTCCCGGTGGCCAGACAGCCCCCAGATGGGTTCTGTGAGAGTCCAGAGCACTTCAGCCTGTCCCAAGCCTGCCCAGCTCCCTATCAGTCCACACAGCCAGTCAGGCACCGGGCCCTGCTGATTTGCTGGCCTCTTCATCCTCATAGCTCCGGACCTCTCCCAGGCCTCTCCATAGCCCCTCCGGGCTTCCCAAACTCTCCCATTAGTCTCAATACCACCTTCCATGCCAGCACCAGACTGACCTGATGAAACGCAGGAGACCTCAGTCTGCTGTTCAACGCTAGGCCTGGTCAGACCAACCTACTTTCCTAGCCTCCTCTTGCTTCACATGATCCTCCTGCTTCCTGCTCTTCTTGTCATCTCTGCACACATTTCTCAAACTTTGTACACGATTCCCTCCCATCCAATGGAATGCTTTCCCTTGCTCCTTCTGAGCCCTGGATCAAATGCCACTTCTTTTTTCTGGGCTCCTATAGGTGGAGCTGGCTGCTTCTTCCTCTATATTCCCAGAGCAACCACATACCTCAAGTATAGCCTGTACTGCTCAACATTAGAATGATTTGTGTGTGGTTCATTTTCCAACAAGTCTGTGAACCTCTTGAGGGCAACAAGGCACAGATATCTTGTTCAGTTCTGTACCCCTTGTCCCTATCACAGGGGCTGGCAGAGTAGGTGCTCAATAGATGTTTTGTAAATAAGCCCGCTGCTAAGATGGATAAACTAGCAAAAGTAACCTTGGCTTTCTCTCCCAGGCTCCTGAGTGTGCTTCCATTTCCCTACCTGAAGCACAGTGAAGAGCTAAACTGTGAGAGCCTCTGAGGGCATAGAATGGAGCACGGCAGGATGAGAAAAAGGGAAAGAGAAAGATGAAGTAAAGGAAGCTAACGCTGGCAGCTGCCCTGAAAGCCTGGATGGGGGCTTCTTCAGGAGCATTGGTTTGCCAGTGGAGCAGGCAGGACTCCAGAGCTTGACTGGGGAAGGAGTACCGAGCACCTTCTTTCCCCACCTTAGTGTAAACAGATTGGGTGGCTGGACCAGAGCCAGGCCTCCCTGGCCCTCTGGAGGTCCTGTTTCAGACACAGATGCTAGGAGGACAAAACATCAAGCAGGCCCCACCACCTTATCTCTTTCCCACAGCTTAGGATTTCCTAACAGGCGGACACACAGGCACCTTCCCAGGGTAGCAGCTGCTGCGCTGGCCCCCTCCTTCATCAAGTCAAGTCTTGTCTGAGGCTCAGAACACCCACAGGGCCACCAAACCGGATTTTCCTTTGAAGCTGGAGGATGAGAAGGAGGAGAGAAAATGGAGGGCCTGTGGTCTAGTCACAGACCAGGGCCCACATGTGCAATTACCTCTTTCCAGATGGGCCACCCAGGGACCACTCTATTGGCAGCTCCATGCTCTCTTGGGAACTACACTAGTTCAAGAAAATAGGATGCTCTGAGCTTATAAAGTGGAGAAGGTGGTGGGAAGGCAGAGAGGCAGGCTCTGGTCTGCCAAGAGGGCCTGGCCATAGCCCAACAAAAACCTGGCACAGATCAAACTATCAGGATGCCAATTAGCCAATGCTATGATTTACAGTCATAGGGCTGCCATAATTGGCTAGGGGTAGTGGGGGACCCAAGGGACAGGAGAAGTGAATCCGCAGAAGACAATACTGCTGTTCCAGATGTTTCTCCCCTGGGCCCAATTCCGATCCTTCTCTCCCCTAACAGGAAGCCAACACCCACGGGATCCCAGAGAACACAGCTCCTCACCTCATCTGGCCTGTTGCACTGAGCAGGCTGAAGCTGGGTGGGAAGCTCCAGCCTCAGGCCAGTCCTGGCGATCACATGGGAAAAGCAGAGGGAGGTCAGGGTACCTGCCTCAGGCCAGGTGAGCTAGGATCTGTCTCTTCCCTTCCCTTCCTGACTACCTCCTCTATACTACAAAATGGACACCCCCCCCCCAAAAATAAACAGGTCTGCTCTTCCCACCCCCAACGTCATGGGAATAGAAATGACTCCTCCCACCCTTCCCTGCGGAGGACACTTTTCCTCCCCTTCTGGTCCTTCCTGGGTTCAACGGCCAGCTCCGTTCCCAGCCAAGCCAAAAGCACTAAGGCTGCCAGCACCCCTGTGTCCATGCCACCCACAGGCGCTGCGCTGGCTGGCTGCTTTCTTTCCTTTCCCCACTTACTGGCTTCTGCTCAAAAGCGGGTAGTGATCATCTCAGTCCCACCAAAGGTTCCCTGCAGCATCAGCTCAAAAGACAGAGAAGGTAAAGAAGTAGAAAGGCCTAGGGCTAGGTATCAGGATGGGGTTCAATTCCTGACGTTGCTCCTAATAGACTGAAGAGATAAGGCTGCTAATCACTGCTCTCAGGACTCAGTTTATCAATCTGTATGATGACAGCCATCTCTAAGGTCACTTTCAGCTTTCTGACCTGAAATGCCTGTCAGTAAATGTCATTCTGTAAATAAGTATTAACTGAGCATTTACTGTGCTGCAGGCCTGCGGACACAAGGTAAGTCTGGTGCCAGCCCTAAAGCTGATGGGTCTAATGAACTGGTCATGACCCACACTCCCACCTGCTGAGGGAGTCAGCAGTGCTGAGCCAAGCCAGGGAAGGTGCGGGTAGGTGGGTTCCTGCTAGGAACCTTATGTTCTACCTGCCCAGCACCTGATTTTCCGCTGGGACCACAGACCATATTAACGGATGGTGAAGGCAGTGGAAACTGTCCTGACCTGGGAGTGAGAAACCCTGGCTTCAAGTCCTGGTTCTGCTAATATGCTGTGTAATATGAAGTAAGTAACGTTCCTCTCCGGGCCGCAGTTTCTTCATCTGTATAATGCCTAAGGGTTAAGCTGATCAATCTTAAGATCCCTTCCAGCTCAAACAGTCTATGATTTTAAGATGCTCTCATGCCGGACACCTAATAGCCACCTGAGTGGGATAGCCTCTGGCCTCCTTTTCTTCCCATCCCCCCAGCCCCCAACAACTGTCAAAACTGACGGTTCTGAGACAACCTTTGGCCCGGGATGCCTGAAATGGACCTTTAATCTGGTGTCAGAGTCCTGCCATCTCCACTGCAGCCATCAGTGCTAATGTTTCACTTCTTTGGAATAGCACATGGACTCCTAGCCCTCAACCACGAGACTGGGTTCAGGGCGGTCACCCTGAAACTTCGCATAACTTCCCCTCTCCAGCCGTGGGCAGGGACTTAACTTTTGGCTTTTTCTGGAACCACAACATAAACAACGCAGGGAACATCAAAGCTTTCAGACACCAGAGATTTTAGGGTGACCTACAGGGTCAAGAAAGTGAGGCAGGGAGAGAGGAGGGGACCTGGGACCCCACCTCAGCCCAGGCCCTCAGACACCAGCGGTGCAGAGGCGTCTGCAAAGCCTGGGTCTGTGGTTAGAGGGTGGGGGAGACAGATGTCTGGCGGCCTGGTTGGGGACGACAGCCAAAGGGAGGTGCTCCCACTGGGGCCTCTCTCTGCCTCTGTCTACAAATACCAGAGGTACGCCCTCATTTTTCTCCTCAATTTTCAGACCCTTAGAAGGAAAAGAAAGAAAACTAGCATTTTCTGGGTCACTCCTGCGCCAGGTGCTGTGCTAACCCCTTCACATACCTGATCGCCTTTCACCCCCAGTCAGGCTGGGAGGAGGCGTCACTGTTGCCCTTTTGCAGAGAGCAAACAGGCTCAGAGAGCGGGGATCTGCCCAAGGTCACACAGCGGGAAGTGGGGTGCTTCCTCTCCGCCTTCCCCACTGCAGCACGGCCCTTACCCTGCCGTCTGGTTAACCCTGTAAACCTGCGGTGGGCTTTCCTATCTCCCAGAATTCATCAGCAGGTCCCAGCTCTCCCTTCCAAGAACCCACAGATGCAACTGGAAACCCCTTCCACTTCCCAAGACCGCACCCCTCCCGGGGCCCTGAGCTGCTGCCTGCCCCTCAATTGGAAATACACCTCCATCCCCTTTGGGGTCTCCAGGGCTCACCCCCAGGGAACTGTGACAACCGGCTGAGGCCTAGGGTCCGAGTGAGGGACTGGCTCAGCCTGGGGTGAGCAACTAGTGGGGAGGGGAGAGCCTCCTTAGGGGAGGGGCCTCCGCGTCTCCAGGGGAGCACCCCGGAAGTGACCTTGCCGGGCTGCCCGTCGCGGGTGGAGCTCTCACACTTCCAGCAGCCGCCAGGGAGGCTGCAGGGGCCCTGGGTGGTCCCAAGCGGCTCCCCGGGAGTAGGGTCCCGGCCCCCGCAGCGCTGCAGGCCCCAGGTGACTTTAGGTGGCTGTCTCTGTTGCAGGGGAGGCACGGCCCCAGGGAGGCCTGTCAGTTCTGTGCAGAACGCTGGTCTCCGCTGGGGTGGGGGGTGGGGGGGGCTGGGGGTCCAGATCCATCTTCGCTCAGGGGCCGGTCAGTCTGTGCATCCATCTCTCTGAGGCCTGGGCCCTGGGGGTTCTCCCCAGGGGGCTGGGCCAGATCCATCTTCGCTCAGGGGCCGGTCAGTCTGTGCATCCATCTCTCTGAGGCCTGGGCCCTGGGGGTTCTCCCCAGCTCCCCGGCCCCCCACTTCCCTGCCTGGTGGCTGAGGGCCTGGGTGCTCTGGGGTCGGGGACGGGATGCCGCTGGCTCCCCGCCTGCACCCCTTCCCCCAGGCGCCCATTTGCAGGGGATGCACAGAACCGGCCGGCAGCCCCGCTGGAGGGGAGGCACTGACCCCTGTGGGCGCGGGGAGGGGGCAGTCTGCCCACCTGCCGCCCCCCCTCCCCCCTGGGACAGGGAGACACTGGGACCCTCCTGCCAGGGGAGGGACTGACTGTCCAGGGGTCTTTGTTTCTGTTCTGGAGCGAGAAGGGGGCAGGACAGTCTGTCCCTCTGACCTCTGCCTAAGATGCCCCCTGGGGAGGGGCAGCCAGGAGGTGAGGCAAGGGCGCCTGTGGGTCCCGGGGGGCGGGGGGGG
>NW_005361573.1:4153094-4169141 GCF_000412655.1 Myotis brandtii
GGGCTGCCAATCACGGGAGCTCACCTGAAAGCGTTCCTCTGGCCTTTCCGGGTTGGCCGGAGCCGGGTCGGTCACCTGTAAGGCCGTGCCGGACGGGGCGGCGGGCGTCCGCTGAGGATTCCGCATCTTCCTCCCGGCTCCTCGCGAGACCCCCAGGACGTGGGTGAGGATGATTTCATCTGCTCATTTATGAGGGGCTCGGAGGAGATTCAGGATGCGTTCGGGGACTAGCAGCCCCTTCCCCCTGCTCACTGCTTCTGGGGCGTTAAGTGAGCTCGTGGGAGACCTTTGAAGAACAACAACCAGCCCCGGCCCGTTTGGCTCAGTGGATAGAGCGTCGCCCACGGACTGAAGGGTCCCGGGTTCGTTTCGGGTCAAGGGCAGGGACCTCGATTGCAGGCTCAATCCCCGGCCCCAGGTGCAGGGGCGCTTGGGGGAAGGCAACCAGATCATGTGACTCTCTCACATGGATGTTTCTCTGTCTCTCCCCCTCCCTTCCATTCTCTCTAAAAAAATCAATGGAAAAATATCTGGTGAGGATTAACCAACAAACAAACAAGGATAATAACCAGAGGGACATCTGTAACGGTGTCAACAATAAAAAATTAAATTTAAATAAATAAATAAATAAATAAATAAAATTAAAAAAAGGAATAACCGATGTTTATTGAGCCATGCACTGCCGACTTTCTCTTACAATCTTCACACACACACACACACACACACACACACACATAACTTTGAGATATAACCAACATTCTGTAAAAATTACCCATTTAAAGTGTATAATTCAGTGGTTTTAAGCCTATAGAGTTGTGCAACCATCACCATCATCTAATTTTAAAACATTTTCCTCACTCCAAAAGAAATTCCTATCCACTAGCAGTCACTCCCCAGCCTTCCCCAGCCCCTGGCAACCATGAATCTGCTGTCTCCATAGATTTGCCTTTTCCTGGATATTTCATATAAATGGGACTATATGTGCCCTTTGTGTGTCTGGCTTATTTCATTTAGCATATAGTGTTTTCTATTTCCATTCATGTTGTAGCCTATACCACTACTTTATTCTTTTTTTATGGCTGAATAATATTCCATTGAATGGATAGACCTCATTTTGTTTTTCCATTTGTCAGTGATGGTCATTCTGGTTGTTTCTACTTTGGGGGCTATTTTGAATAATGCTGCTATGAACATTGAGGTACAAACTTTTGTGGGAAAATATTTTTGTTTCTCTTGGCTAAATATCCAGGAGTGGGAATTTCTGGGCCCCCTGGTAACTCTGTTTAAACCTTTTGAGGAACTGGCAAGCTGTTTTCCAAATTGTTCAACCATCCATCAATATATCTATATATATAAAAGCCTAATATGCAAAGTATCCCCTCAGGAGTTCAACCAACTGGGAGTTCGATCACTCGCTATGACATGTGCTGACCACCAGGGGGTGGCGTGGAACAGAGGAATGCCCCAGCCACAGCCAGCAGCTGCTAGGGACCCTACCTGTACACAAATTTCATGCACTGAGCCTCTAGTCTCTTATAATCTTTTAGCAACAAGGTAGATACTATTATTAGTCCCCTTTTACAGTCAAGAAAACAGGTGCAGGGAAGTGACGTCATCGGCCTAGGGTCCCAGAACTAGCTGTGGCAGAGTCAGGATTTGAACCTAGCTCTTACCAACTGCTTATATTGGGAGGCATGAGCCCATTGTATCAATGCAGACTTAGCTCCCAGCAGCCTACTTCTGACCCCAGGGATTGTCAGCACTTGGAGCCATAATGTTAGCTCCTCACTTAAGTCCAGTACCATGTTGTCATCTGACAGTCTATAGAGCTGTAAGGGAGACAGGCCAGAGCCAGGAAGGGACGGAAAGAGGCAGACCTGAGCGGCAGGGCCTGGAACAGGCTGGCTGGCTCAGGGGCCCGAAGCGAGCCCCAAGAGGCGGGTCTTAAGACTTCGGTGATCTCACCAGTCATTTCTTTGTTGCCGTGTGGCCCAGACATTCTTGAAGACTGCTGTACAGTCTTCACATTCCATAGGCTTCTGGTTTTCCATAAACAGGGCAATAGCAGACATGGGAGTGGGCACAGGCTATTTTGGTCTTAAATTCTCAGTCTGGGAGGATGTTCCTCCTCTCCAGTGGCTCCAGACAGAGTGGTGGGCTCTCAGTCCCAGCTCCCAGGAGGGGCAGAGTGGGCCTCACATCAGGATGTGGGCCTATCCCAAGAAAGGGAGAGGAGCCATACACCTGGAGCAGATATGAAGCCCCAAGGCTGGCAAAGTATCTACGGCCCTTTGACTCCATAATTTTGGTCCTGCATTTTAGTGGGTGCCATAATGGGTGCATCTGAATGGGTCTTTAGAAAATTCAAAGGTGAGGAAGCTTCAGGAGCAGTCTGATTCAGAGGTTGCCACCAGGGCTATCAGCCTTTTTTCTTTTTTCTCCTTTTCGTTCTTCCTATGGTTGCTTCACCCTCAAGTTAGAGCCCCTCCTGGCAGCAGCTCTGGGCTCACCTCTCTTTTTCACGCATCCACACAATGAATGACTCTTCTGATAGCTTCTGCTCAATGGTGAATCCTGGGTGGTCTTATGTAAGAAACTTAGACAGCCTTTACTTGAGAAACATCTATTTTTTTTTTTTTTTTTGGTTAATCCTCACCCGGAGATATTTTTCCCCATTGATTTTACAGTGGAAGAGAGGGAGGGAAGGGGAAGAGAGAAACATTGATGTGAGAGAGACACACTGATTGGTTGCCTCCTGCACATGCCCCAACTGGGGCCAGGGTTCAAACCTACAACCCTTGACCAGGAATCGAACCTACAACCTGACCATTTGGTGCAAGGGCCAACACTCTAACCACTGAGCAACTCCGGCCAGGGCGGTAGGATTCTTTTTCTTTTCTAAACAGTGGATAGAGCGTTGGCCCTCGGACTGAAGAGTCCCAGTTCGATTCCAATCAAGGGCACATATGTGAGTTGAAGGCTCAATCCCTGGCCCTGGTCAGGGTGCGTGTGGGAGGCAACCAATTGATATGTCTCTCCCCCTCCCTTCCACTCTCTCTAAAAATCAATGGAAAATATCCTCAGGTAAGGATTAACAACAAAAAATCTTACATACCAGTGTGTATACTCTTAAACATAAGCTATATTGTACTTCTTTTGTTTTTTGAATTATAGGGATAAATGAAATATTACATAAGGATTGTTATAATTATACTACACCACAGATTTCCATTCAAGTATATATCCTAACATAACCTAATATAACCTTTATATATATTCTCTAATGCAATGCTGTCATTTTAAAAAGTGAAATGGGTCTAATCATTAGTGGCCTCCTCTGGGCTATAGAAGTGCTCATTTTGAGCAGCTACTGCAACTGAAAGTGAAATTCCTGAACGGCTACTACTCCTGAAGCAACTCTAAAATCATGGTGACTCTGAAAGCATCAAGTTGTGCCTAGTTTTCCTAGCAGTGCCACACCAGGAACATCTGTCCCCAACTCACAGTCCCGCCTGGTGAAGCCGTAAGGGCAGTGTGGTCACCAGGAATGGAAGAGCTGCTTTGGCCTTCCAGAGCCCTCACTGGCTGCTTGACCGCGGGTCTACCGCATCCAAACAGTGGGGCAGAGAATGCTCAGAAGATGGAGATGAGAAAAGCTGTGCAAGCAAGGAGCTGCCTCCATGCTAGAGGCCCTAGACAAGAAATGCAGTGCTGGGCCACACGCTGGGCCTGTGGCCTCTGAGGGTCACAAGGCAGCCTTGTGGTCAATGGGCCTTCTGCGGCTGAGCCAGGACAGATGCCCATTCAGGAGCTCTGGGAAGCTGGGTGTGGGCCCCAGAGGGCCACTCAAAGGTCCCATTCACTCACATTCCTCCCAGCAGCATTCCAGCCTTGTCACAGCCTCAGTCCCGGAGGGCCCGCGGGACCTGCCAATCTGTGGAGGCGTGTCCATCGCGAGAGCCAATCGCAGGAAGAAAGGAGAGCTTGGAGTGTGGGACTCCCCAGGTCTCCAGATCCTTCCCTCTTAGAGTGAGTCAGATGGTGTTCAGGGGGATTTTTGGTGTTGGCTGTGGAGAAGAACTAGCAGCGGGCTCAAACTACAGAGCCCACTTCAGAAAGCCAAATTTTAGCCTTGGCTCCTGGAGAAAACTTCCAGCAACCAGGCAGGAGGCAAAAGTCAAAAAGGGTGAGGAATAATATCCCACAGAGAATAACATCTCTGAGGCCTAGAGATGACCTCATGGGGCAGCCAGGAGGATCAAATAGAGGGACTGCAAAGAAAAGGCTTTGGGAACTCTAGGGGAAAACACACATGCGATGTTCAGAATGAAATCAGCTTTATATTTAAAGCCAGGAAACAGTTATCAATAGGATCACCTTCCTCCCTCCGATCACCTACAGCAGCGCCTACCTCCCTGTGATCACGCAATTCCAAAAATAACAGCCTGCATCTGGCCCTTACTCGGGGGCAAGGACTGTGACAAGTATTTTGCACACATTTTCTTTTCATCTCTTTACTGTGTGACTGTGGATATACGACTTACCCTCCCTGTGCCTCAGTTTACTCAAAGGTAAAAGCAGGAATACTCAGTAGTCAGAGATTCGAAACATGAGAAGGATTCAACGTGCCATTGCTGACTCTGAAGATGGAGAGGGCCAAGTCCCGAGAAATGCAGGTGGCCTCCGAGCTGAGAGTCCCCCCCAGCTGACAGACAGCAAGGAGACGGACTTCATCCCACAACCACAGGAACTGGACTCCTCCAGGAAGAAGGAGCTAAGGAGCTTGGAGCAGATTCTTCCACCGAGCCTCCAGAGGAATGCAGCCCAGCCAATATCTTGATCTCAGCCTTGTGAGACCCAAAGCAGAGACCCAGTCACACTTGGACTTGTGACTTACAGACTGTGAGCTAATAGGTAAGTGCTGTTTAAAAAAACAAACAGGAATACTCACCTCAGTATTACATGAGTTAACATTGATAAAGTGTTTAGGACAATAGGGGGTGAACTGGTTAAACTTTATAGTCCTTGGAATAGTTCATGGCCTCAGCACAATTAAACACATTTTTTTAAAAAACCTCATGTCCCTGTGCTCACTCAGCATAAGCCACCGGCCCAAGGTCAGGAGCCAATGAGGTGATAGGTGATTCCAGGCCTGCAGGGAACCGCTACCCTCGAGTCTCATCTGCATGTGTCTCACGCTGTCCCCCGACCCAGAAACTGCATCTCACCCGTCCTGTGCTTCTGTGAAGACACCTGCATTAGTCTCTTGAATACACAGGGCTACGCCTTTAGAGAGTCCGAATGCTTTAAAAGGATAATAAAAATCTATCTTCCCATGATTCATGAAAGACTTGATGGTGTCAATAAGTTAGTTAAAAGCCCAGCATTCCTCAGAGCAGAAGAGCCATAAGGCACCGTGCCATGCTCCCCCCTCGTGTCCCCCTCTCCCTCCTTGAGTCTGGACAGGGTGCAGGTGGCCAAGAGACAAGTCTTATGACACTGATTTCACAAGAAGGGTCCAAGAGGTTTATTAGACAGCCTGTGGCAAAACACAAAATGATTAATGACGAAAACAAGCATATTCTATCAGCCAAGCGCCAATCGGCACGATGACACTATCCCCAGAACATTCCTGGGTTCACATTTCCTAATGGGCTGCCAGAAGAAACGAATCCCTTCAAATCAAGACTCGAACACAAAGGAATTCCAGAGACACTGGGGAGGAGAGCGGGGTAGGCAGCCCTCTCACCAGTGTGGGAAGGGGGAGGGGAGGAAACGCAGGACAATTTAAATTTCCAAACTGAGGGAAACACGTACAAGGCGGGGTCTCCGGGACCTGGGCAGGGGGTGAGGGACCGGAGGGGCGGAACAGCAATGACGGGCCTGACAGGTTTCCTCCTCTACTTCTTTCTCCCGCCTCTCTCCTTGAGGGCCAGGTGGATGACAGCGCCGTTGGCCATGTTGTAGTAAGCCAGTGAGTTGGAATCCTTGATGAAGATGCCCTGGAAAACAGACGGTGTGCTTAGCACGGGCAATCTGGCCTTGAGCACACGGCGCAGCTTCACTCCCAATGTCTGCTCACGTTCTGAACTGAGTGAACACAGGAGGAGCCTGAAGGAAGGCCGGGGGCAAGGGGGGATGCAGGCACAGGGCAGGTCTCTGGTTCCTCCCAGAATGCTTTGCTTTTCCTTCCTTCCTTCCTTCCTACCAAGCCATGTTCTTTCCTTTTGTCAACTCTCCAAGAAGTTGGCCCTGACCAACCCCACAGAATTTTAAACCACAAGACCTTTAGAGATCAACTAGTCCAACAGCCACATAATGCAGAGCAGGAAACTGAGGCCCAGAGTGGAGATTTGTCAAAGTCCAAAGTGGGACAACACAGCAGCCCTGTGAGACCTGGTGGGCACAGGCCTAGCTGGACTGTCACCTCTGTCCACGCACAAAGCCAGGCTACTTGGAACCACACTGACTGGGTGGCTCCACCCCTGGACAGGATGACAACTCTAGACACCCTGAGGACCTGTCCCCAGGTGTCCACCCTTGTCATTGAGGCAGAGGGCTTTTAGATCCCACACAAGATTGTATTGTGACCCACCACAGCCTCACTTGTCAGGCTAACCTGCCCCAGCGCTCTCCCCCAGCAGCATCATTACTTCCTGGATGGACTCAGATGGCCACATCCAGGCATCTCCCCCGTCCTTTGGTTCCACAGGGGACTTAGCTTCTGGGACGACAGAAGCATTGTGACCCAAGGGCTAGGACCAGACACCTGACTCACCTCATACTGCAGCTTCTGTTTCCCTGCAGGCATGCCCGTGGCTTCGTGAATTTTCACCTTGATAACAGAGACCTGGGGGACCAAGGAGAGGACATTTACCCCTTTGCTAAGGTCAGCTGAAGGAAGCTGCCCCTTGACCCCTGGGTTCCCCGGCAGCAACTCATACCTGGTCAGTGAGTGGGAGGGTGAAGACCAGCACCTGTCCATTCAGTTTCCATTCCGTCTTATCCTGCATGTTGGGCACTTGGACCTTGATGGACACTGGACCCTGCAAAACAGAAGGTGGCCATTATGCCTGGGTCCCCTGAGCCGATCAGGAACGATGCTCTCCTATTCCTGGGTCAGTCTAGACGGAGTCACCTCTCCATCTGGGCTCCTGGACATGGTCCCTGATGCCACTGGGGACATGGCACAAGATTTGGTTTCTCTTCTTGAAAATGATCTCTACCCTGCCTCCTGGTGAGTCTGGAGCTGAAGAAGTGACATGAAAATGCTCTGCAAACCCCAAGAATTACCATGGGGGGTAAGAATATGAACTGTGAAATCAGCAGACCTGGGTTTCCAACTCAGCCTCCCCACTAACTAGTAACTAGGTCTCTCTGAACTTCAATGCCATGTCTATTAGGCAGCTAATCACAACCACTGCACGGTACTGTTGTGAGCACTAAATGGACAAATGCGCATACAGTAGGTCGCTTTACCCTGGCACTTGGGCCCTCAAGAGATGGGAAACACTATTGGGAAAAAATGAAAGAAAAAAAGATTTGTCAAATGCACTGGGGGAATGGGGCTGGGACTGTTCTGCCTCCTCATGGAGCCTAACAACTTTCCCAGGGACTGAAGTGCCAAGATCCCCACCTCCCCTTATTGCTAGCACCCCAACAGGATGCCCACAACAGGCAGACCTCCTAAGGGCTGAAACAGGAGAAGGCCACCAAGTAAGACCTGCACCCAGGCTTTCCTATAGGGCAGCAATTTTCAACTGGTGTGCTGCTAGAATTTTTAAAACATGCAATATCTGACATCTTTTCCCTTAGATTGTCTAATAAGAAAATGACAACAACAGCTGTCTGTTGTGAATGAATCAAAATTATACCTATTTTTTTGGTCAGTTGGCAAAAAATACACATTTTTGGTGTGCAGCGGAATGTTAGTAATTGATTGTCTGTGTGTGCCATGAGATGAAAAAGGTTGAAAATCGCTGCTCTGGGGTTGAGGGTCCCTTCCACACTCAAGTCCTGCTGCCTGTGCAGCCTGGTCTCCTTCTGGCCTCTACAACAATAGTTCACACCGGGGAACCAATGCTGTCTGCTCCTCCAACTGCTGACCCACGTCAAGTATGTGCTCAGAAGCCCTCAGGGGCCATACTGGCTGACCCAGGCCCTGGAAGCCAAAACCACGGGAGCAGAATGGGGTGGGCCAGGCAGTGTGTGATGGGGCGGGACTGGACTCCCAGCTAGACGCTCGCGGCCACAGGCAGCGCTCCGGGATCACATACCTTGTTCCTGCGAAGGAACTCCTCCTCGGGCATGAGGCTATCCTCTGTCTTCAGTTTCTTGGAGGCAGGTTCATCCTCCATGGGAGGCGGAGGGTGGACAGGGGGCATTGGGGCTGGAGCTGGGACAGGGGCCACAGGTGGAGCGGGCACAAAGGCTGGAAGGACAGGAATAAGCAGCTGTGTGAGTGGGGGAAGAGCCCAGGAATCAGGGCTGGTGAGAACTTAGAGGGGAGATTGCAAAGGTTTCCTGTTTCTCCCAGTGAGAGGTGTGAAGGGCCACTCCTTGCCGAGTCTGGCAGCCAGCCGGTTTCCTGGCACGGGGACTGGGGATGCTGCCCAGATTGGGCAGCCGGGCACTGGAAAAGGGGCAGGACTGATGGATGGAGGGGATGCCTGCCAGCAGTCATCACTGTCAGGCCTTTGCGCCTGCCTCGGCTGCACAAACCCCAGCTGTCACATCAGACCATCTCCCCCAAGAGTCGTGGCTCCCAGCTCCTGGCTCAGGGAACTCACACGGGGAAGCCATGGCTTTCTTCTGGGCTACACCCCGGGCTGGACCAGCTAGCACCACCACCAGCCACTGGTCTGCTCACAGTGCTTGGCCTGCAGTCCTGACCAAATGGCCTGGAAAGCAACATGAGACACTGACCTGTTGGCACAATCATAGGAGGTGGGCGGGGTGCCATGATCGGGGGGGCTGAGGGAGGCATGGGCACCACGTTGATCCTGGGCGCGTGGATAATAGGCGGCATGGGAGCAATCACCGAGCCTGGGGGCAGTCGGACCACGGAAGCCATCGGGGGCCGGGGCATGACGGGCACTGCGGACACAACTGTGGTGCGGACAGGAGGCGGCATCTGTGGGGAGAGGGGCCCAAGGTCACAGGAAGCCCAGGTGGACTCACAGCTGGCAACTGGTCACCTGCAGCCTCTGAGGAGGCGGCTCCGACTCAGCCCCTGGGGCTGAGAGACTGCAGCCTCCCCCGAGGCTCTGACGGAACTTCGCCGAGAGGGGCCCAGGGGCAGCACTCTTTCCACTTGGACTCTTTCCAGCCGCTCATGGCAGACACTGAGAGCCAAAGAGGCTGACCTTGACTGACCTCCTGGAGAGGAGCCAGCGCTCCTCAAAGGCCCCTTAAGCCCTGCAGCCCCTCTCTGCCCCCAGCCTCCCCAGCCTGCTTTGCATCTGCCACTTGCCTCCCTCCCTGCTCAATCCTCCCACACAGAGAGGAGGTCAGGCTAGAGGTTCTGACTCCCAATTAAAGGGTTCTCTGTATCTGACCCACTCAGCACTCAGCCCTGCAATCAGGCAGTTGCCCTTCTCAGCCAATAGCATCCAACCCCAAGAACCACGCTCTACAAGATCAGTGACAAGGTGGCTGCTGACTTACTGCCGGTGGCCGGGGCACGGAGGTGATGGGCGGGGCTGAGCTGGGTATATTGGTGGCTGAGGATGGAGGTGGTGGCTGCTGGGGGATTTCATTGGGCTTGCTGGGCCCGATCTTCTCTTTGGTATCATCTTCGGGCACCAGGCCCTTCGCCTTGTGGATGGCCTCGATCTGCTCCTGGAGGGTGATATTGGCCTGCGCAGCCTGCTGGGTCCGAGCCATGCTGCCTGAGTGGCCATCCCAGGTCACCTGCAAGGGAAAGCGACGCCACAGCTTGTCAGGACACCGAGAACAGAGCCCCATGGGGGAGCCTGAGGGCAGGGAGGCTCTAGGATAACCCAAACCGCACCTTTTCCTCCGGCTTCTGGATCTCCTCCTCACCGATCTTCTTACCAATGGCTGTCTCCTCTACACCGAAGATGTCGGTACGTCGTTCGGCCAGCTGTTTCAAGCTGCTCTCAATATCCAGACCTGGAGAGAGACGGGACAGAAAGCGACTCTAAACCACGTGCCCTTCTGACAAGGCAGCAGCTCTCCTGGTGCAGGGTGGAGGCTGGGCCCATGGGACAAGGCTGACTCCGAGTCCCAACCCCGCATGCCTGTCCTCTGAGCCGGGGGAAGGCTGCCCCATCAGCTCTAAAGAAGCCTATAAACCAGAGCTTGTCCAACTACTTGACAAACGAAAGGCAACTGAGAGGACAGGGTCACGTGAGTCACAAGTAGCAGAGTCAAGACTGAAAGCTTGGTCTCCTCCCTGTTGCTGCTTCTCACACAGCAGTCACAGGAGTGCCGTGTCGAGTCTCATTCTAAGCCGCAGAATGAGCACCCCTCCCAGCTAGTCAGATCTGGCTCTGGGGAGTCAATGGGCACATGCCATCCCTGTCAGGTGCCTGTCTTTGGAGGCGTCCTATCGATAGTCATTCTGCAAAATGGGGGTCGTTTTGTAGTACCACAGGCTGTACATAACCTTGAAAGCTTTTGTGGAGCTCAACTCAACTGCTGCTTTCTATGTTTGCTTAAGGCAAGTTAACTGTAGTTTAGAGATTCCCATGGGTCAAAGCGAGTCAGGGCTGAGTCAGAGAAGGGGTGTGGACTGGGTGGGGGCACCCCCACCTCACCTGGAGCGTACACCTCATCGTCGCTCTGCTTCTCGCGGATGGAGCGATCTCGCTGCTCCAGCCAGCGGGGGTCGAGCAGCCCGATGCGCATGTGTTCCTGCATTTTGCTGGCAGGGATCTTCTCCCCCGTGATGGGGGACACGAGGTACTCATCTGGGGCAGGGGCTGGAGGCAGGGGCTTGGAAGCTAGAAGGGAAGAGATGCCTGAGTGAGAACCCTGGGCGGTGGCCGGGGTGAAGAGGGTGTGGTTTCACTCGTGCATCACTCATCCGTGACACACCAGTCAGTGCCACACGGTACCTGGCGCTGGGTGAACTGTCAGGGTGCCAGAGATGGCTACTCCCTGTGACCCACGGTGAGGCCTGGGAGGGAGGGGCTACCGATGCCTTTAACAAGCCACCTCGAGCCATTCTAGAAACGGGCAGGTCTGAGGCACATATGGGGGCAGGAAAGCAGGTTGTACCTTTGGGGTCGTAGTCCTTCCTGACAATGACCTGGTCTGGAGTCGGGGGCAGAGGCGGCGGCATGGGGGTCTCTGGGGGTGGGGGCACTTTCTGCCCTTCTTCTTCATCATCTGAACCCTGAAAAGCAAAGCCGTGGCGGGATTTCAAGAGGGGCCGAGAAGCCGCCTCTCTACAGCCGAACCCCGAGGCTCCCAGGGCGGCAAGGTGCCTAGGCCTGCAGCCAGTGTCCGTGTGCTAAGCCTCCCGGGCAGCGAGGCCAGCCGGCAGCCAGCCAAGCTGCTTCCTCACAGCATGAATGGGAGTGCTGGGGGCCGTGGTGCTAGCATTCTGCCCGGGCATTTCCAGCAGCTGGCACCAGGCAGTCCCAGGAGGCCAAGGGCACTTAACATGCCAGGGAGGGGTGCGGGGAGCAAGTCAGCGCTCAAGGGTTGCTGCTCAGAGCAATGCTGGGAGGGAGAGAAAACGTCCATTCCCACAGACACAGGGGCCTTTCTTCTCAGGCTGCACGCAGATTCCTTCTGAGGGAAGGAGAACGGCTTGGCCTGGAGCCTCGATGCCTGCCCGGAAGGCCTGGCTCCAAGAGGGTGGAGGTGGCCGAAAGCAAGCACAGGCCGCACTTAGAAAAGCTCGGGATCTGCTGATCATTTGGGCCGAAGCTGAGGTGTAGAGGGTTCCCTGGCTGAGAGCTGGCCTGGGTGGTGAGGAACGGGCCCTGGGCAGAGGGGGAAGGTGGCAGAACAGGCTGGCACAGCGTTCAGATCCTTGCTTGTGAATGAACCTTTGTTGCCCGAGCTGGAAAGGGGCTCTGTGCTGCTGGGTTCGGCAGCTGCCTTATTCAGGACCCACGCCTCCCTTTGAGGTTCACAAGGGGCTGGATCTCGGACTGTGGTGGAGAGCACCCCCCTCTCTTTGGGCTCCAGGGAAAAGGTCATCCTGCAGGCCTGTCCAGGCCCAGGGACACACCTCGTCCATGTCTTGCACTTGAGTGTCCTGGTCCAGCTGGGAAGGAGGTTCCTCTGTCTTCTCCTGCTTCTCGTCCTCTTCATCAGACTCAACCTCCATCTCCACCTCCTCACTCTCCCCAAACTTCTCATAGCGCTCCTGAATGAGGATCCGCGCCCCCAGCTCCTCCGGGGTCGTCGGGGGAGGGAAGTTCCCTGGGGGAGGGGGAGACGGAGTCAAAGGGAGGCCTATAAAGGCCCATCTATCCTCTCTGCACGCTTGAGCTCTCCGAGGGCTGGGGCTGATTTCTCTCCCATCTCCAGAGCCCACCCGGAGTCTGACACCGTGAGTATTCGTTGGACTAGGTTGAGCTGGGACAGTGTGGGAGAACTGAAGTCCTCCGGGAGCAGAGAGGAAAGGGACGCTGACACAGCCTCCGAGGAAGTCTGCTGTCCTCTGGGACACCCGCACGAGCTCTCCCGGGGTGGCTCTCAACTCCTGGCTTCCCATCGGGCCGCAGGCCTACCTCCTCGCAGACCTACCTTGCTCATTGGGCTGGAAGTCCACCGTTTCCACCACCACAAAATCATGCCAGTCGATCTGCGCGTAGGCCACCCGCTCCTTCTCCTTCTCCTCCTCCTCCTTCTTCCTCTCACGCTCCTGGAACTTGGCCCACTCCACGCGGTAACACACCTGGAGCCAGGACACAGCAAGGAGCTGAGCGGACGGGGTCTGCTCCTGATGGAGGTGTCACCCAGGGCCTGTAACAAGCCAGCACTTCCTGCAGAACAGGGAGGAGGCTGCCCTGCTACAAAGGGGGACGTTGTGGAGCAAACTATGGCATCTGTGTCTAGTTTCAGCCAGGCCCAGAGTTCGGACAGGATGACAACTCTAAAGCCACAGAAACCTTCTGCCGAGGCCCCAAGGCCAGCCATGTGTCCTAACCTCGGAGTTTTTTGCTCGAGTGAGCGAGGAGCTGTGTTCAGAGGAAGTCAGCGTGACAACCAAGTGCCCACAAGAGAAGCGGCAATCTGAGAGCCTGAGAAACAAGACTTCATGAGACCATCCAAAACAGCCTATTTGTTGAAATATGTACAACACTTCTCTAACAATTAAACAAATGTTTACTATCTCCTCTCATGAGCAGCAGCAGCAGGAGATGGCAAATGTCAGAAGTCTCCTCGATCCACATCATTCTGATGACTCCCGGAAGGAAGGACTTGAACCTGTCCAGCTGCTTGATGACATGAAGCTGAAGATACTTACATGAAGGTGTCTCAAAATGTGTAGGCACAGAGCACTACAGTACATAATCATATCAAATGATTCTAGAAATGACCATTGCTACCCACAGAACAACATATTCGTCTACAAAATTATTAAACTACTGGTCTAGATATAAAAAGACCTGGGCCCTAGCTGGTTTGGCTCAGTGGACAGAGTGTTGACCTGCGGACTGAAGGGTCCTGGGTTTGATTCCAGTCAAGGGTACATGTGTGGGTTGCATGTGGGGCTTACAGGAGGCAGCCGATCAATGGTTCTCTCTCATCATTGATGTTTCTATCTCTCCCTCTCCCTTCCTCTCTGAAATCAATAAAAATATATTAAATTTTTTTTTAAAAAGACCTGGGCCACAAAAGGCAGTGTCTTAAAGATATGCCTTCCGTCCTCAACTCTGAAAACCTGGGCTACAACAGGCACCTGCTCAGGAGTTGGCTTCTCTGAGGGTAGGAAAGAGGGAGGCCTAGTGACGCTGAGAGCAGAGCAGAGAGTTGGGGCATAGAATCCAGGTTCCTTGGCCTTTGTAGCGGAAGGCCTCTCTCTCCACCACTCCTGCGCCCACACATAACAAGCACTGCCTCGGAGATTATTCACAAACGTGAAACACAACCCAACAATGTAACTCCCACATCAGTAACTGGTCATAAAAAATGAGTTTACCTGGTCTAAAACTTCTCGGGGGTTCTCGGCCTCTTTCTTGAGCTTTGTAAATAAGCCTTTGGGCGGAATCAAGATCTGAAACACAGAAGTTATTAAAGCCACGGTCAGCGCAGCACAACCCGGGACAGAGGGGGCCTTCCCTGGCTGTGGAGAGGTGCGGAGGGAGAGCATGGGAGTCTGGGTCCCAATCCCAGAAGTTATTTAACTTCTGCAGCTTCATTTCCTTCTACAAAATGGTGACACCACTTAAGTTGGCATCATCAACTTGAAAGGCTGCTGTAAGAATCAGCAGGCAAGTATGCAAAACCATGGCAGGTCACCCAGCACACGGTCAGTATGTAGCTACTTATTAGCATGAGTTAGTGACTTCAGCTCTTTGAGCCTATTCCTGCTTTTATAAAAGGGGAGAAAACACTTTTAGCTCATGGGTTCTTGTGAGAGTTAAATTAGGTTAATAGGAGACAATTATTACGGGCTTGCTTCTTTCTCAGGGCCTATGCGAGGCGCCTAAAAATGTAAATGTACTAAAAAGCAGCTAGCATGCCGGGCCTGCATGGCTCAGTGGTTGAGCGTTGACCTATGAACCAGGAGGTCACAGTCCGATTCCCAGTCAGGACACATGCCTGGGTTGCAGGCTCCATCCCCAGTAAGGGACAGCCAATCAGTGATTCTCTCTCATCATTGATGTTTCTATCTCTCTCTCCCTCTCCCTTCTCTGAAATCAATAAAAATATATATATTTTTTAAAAAAGCAGCTATCACCACGTGGCCTTGTCACATAGCAGGCACTCACCTAATGCAGTTATCAATCATGCATTTCAATTTTCTTTAGAAACAGAAGTCAATGTTGCATTTAAGAGGGAAACCCGAATATAAATCAAGATTTCACACGGAAATAAAGTGTTAACGTCCACCCAGGGGCCCCACAGAGGAACACTGTCCTTGTAGACAGTGAGTGGACAGCATGCTTTCTGGCCCAGCAGCCCGGCCTGCACCCTGACCAGGCACCTTGGTATACTGTTCCACCAGCTTCGTGAAGTAGTTGAAGAGGCTGTGCTGTGGGCGGAGGAAGTCAAATTGGTAGTTGCGCTGCTCTTTCTGCATCAGCTGGGTCAGAAACTGGCGCCCATTCCTGGCCACAAACTGAGCCGTCAGCTTCACCACATCCAGGTCGAAGGCTGAGATGGAGGGGGGGTCTGCGATGAACTCGAACTCAGGAGGGGGCTCTTTGGGCACGATGGTCTCCTGGATCACCTGGGCTTGGACCTAAGATGCAGAAGACGTGTGAGCAAGACGCACAGGAGTGGCCTGGCTCCAGAGGGGGCTCTATGCCTGTTCATGGTGCGGACACCACTGGCACCTGGTGAGAGTCCTCACTCACAAGAGCAGCAATTTCTTGGCCAACGGTGGCCTCAACAACCCGAAAGGCTTCCAGTGAGACCCATGCCCCGCTTTATCTCTGCTGCTGCCCTGAAATCAAAGACTAAAACTGGGGAGCAGGAGACCGGATAGGAGCAGGGCTCATAAATCCCAACCGAGGGCGAGAGAGGATGCAGGAGGCTCTCTGTGTGTGCAGAGGACCCCAATGAAGGAAGGATTTCCACATTTGTTACCTTATCTAGTCTCCACAGGAATCATGAGGTGGAGAGAACGGGTACCGTGAATCCTCTTTATAGAGGAAGGAACTGAGATAAGTAGCCTGAGGCCCGAAGGGTAGTAAATTGCAACACAAGGCCTCAGAGCCTACGTCAGCCTTTCCCTCCCTTTCCCTGTAAAACGAGGCACCACCTTTGCCAGAGCAAAGAAAGAAAAGGAACCAGTCTAGGCCTACAAAGGAAGCAAAATGTGCCAGCCCTTCCTGTCCCCATTGACAACCCTAATCACCCCTAGTTCTGGGCCTAGTGCTGAGGGGGATCAGG
>NW_005361573.1:4169194-4176324 GCF_000412655.1 Myotis brandtii
ATGATGGCGTAAGAAAGGGCCCCAAAGCCTTCGACAAGGCAAAGTGAAGAGGCTGAAAACACGCACTTTTTAGTCCTGACTCTGTGCCTTGGGTAAATCACACATCCCTGAGCCTCAGATCTCTCAATTGTAAAATGATCACCTCGCTGGCCTCCTCATGCAGCCAAGACCCCTAAAGCACTGAGCACAGAGCTTGACGGGCAGTGCTAAAGAAATGCCAGCTGTAAGCAGAACTTTGCTCTCTCAGCCTGTGTCTGCCTCTGGAGGATTGGGGGTGGGGGTGGGGGGGTGGGGGGAGGTGCTCTCCCCGGGTGGCTGTGCGGTTTGGATAGCAGAGTTTATTACTCTCCTCTCCCTCCCGGTCCTGGCCTCCCTCTCAGGCCTGGGGAAGTGAGGGGAGGGGTTGGCTCCAACCTTCTGGGGCAGCTGCTGCTGGGTGGCTTGCTGCTGCTGCTGCATGACCTTGGGGATGGCGGCTGAGGGCTCCTGAGCCTTCCCCTCCTTGAACTCGCTGACCTTGTGGCGGTAGTAAGCATGGTAAGGGTCATTGGGGTTCAGAAAGTTGAACTTGGGATTGTTGATCTCGTTCTGTCGGATCCTAGCTTCAAATTCAGGTCCATTTCTAGAAGGAGGGGAAAAGAATTAATACCACAACCATTGCAACTGCTGAGACCCAGAACACTGCCCATTCAAGCCACTTTCTTGCCCCACCCATCACTCCAACTGGTCCGTCTCTCAGCACCGCAGAGGTCTTCCTCGAGACCCCTGCCATCAGCACCAGGGCCATCTGCCTCCTTAGGCCTGACGCAGGCTTCCTCTACCACAGGGCCTCCCAGCTCATCGCTCCTGCAGCTCCTCTGTCAGTCTCGCCATTTCCAAAACCCATCTGGACTATGGCCTTTTTTTTTTTTGTAAGATTTATTTACTTTAAAAAAAATGTACTTACAAGGGAAGGCATATATTACCACTTCACATAAAAATCAATATGACTTCACTAATAAAAGGCAGGCTTAAAATTAAACACGAGGAAAACAAAGTATTAGCCTGTTAAAGTTTAGCTCCAAGTTTGCTGGGCCAGAGGCCAGTTTTCTTAGTTAAAAAGTGGATTACAGATGCTGCAAAGGTGTTCAAGTTATCCTAGCACCAAGCTGAGACTTTGTCCTTCGGGTAACGAGAAGGATTAAAACAGCCACGCAAATGTGGACAATGAGACTTATGCCCTGTCCAAGCACCGCCTAAAATCACCTCACTCACTACTGGGTGAGGCCCAGCCAGGAAACACTCCGCGGGCGCGAACCTGTGCTGCTGGGTGAGGCACATTCAGATGCAGGGAAGCGTGAGACGGCGGGAGGCCTCCCATCTCTCTGTACCTGGGCCAGTTTCCTATCTACACCTCATGTCCCCAATTTGCCTGCCTTTAAAAACCTCAAAATAATGAAAAAGACTCTCTCAGAATGTTTAGGCAACGCTGGTTTTTTTAGAGTCCCAACAGTAATATTTCAAGGTGTCATACATACATGGTGGGCCAAAAGTAGGTTTACAATGGCTCATATAGGAGGTAATACAATAATTACTAATAATACAAAAATAAACTGTTTTGCATACTCACAACTATAAACCTACTTTTGCCCCACCCTGTATATAACACCCATGTCGGTCAGAAAGTGCACTAACCTTAAAGACACAAGATATGGACATGTTCAAGTTTTGGGTTCACTACTGACGCAACAAGCTACCACACTTCTCTTTGACTCAATTTCCCATGTGTGGAATGTCGCTCACGCCAACTTCTCTATCTCGAACTATTAAGATCAAATGTATTTAGGAGATGCCAGTCTTCTGAAGCATAGAGTGGCCTGCAAATGCGAGTGCTGCCACTTCTATAAAAGTTAGAAGAGCTGTTCCATTAACAGTAGAGATGACTGGGCATTAGGATATGACGGGACTTCCTCCATCGCTCCTCCAGCAGAGCCCAGCTCTCAGATGCCCCCAACGCACCAGGGGGCAGCTTTCACACCCTGGTCCTGTCGGTTGAAGACAGTGGGGCAGACAGGGAGCGGGCGATGCTGTGCTCCCGATGAGCCACCATAACCATCTGTGCCAGGGTCGGGGCAACACCCAGGCCAGCTCCTCCACAAGTTCTGGTCACACTCCGTCCCCTGACTGACACCATGAGGTCTAATCTGACAGTGAATTAGTACAACTAGAACCTCCCGCTTGAGGAAGAAGCTTTTGTCCCACTCCTTACACAAGGCAAACCACACACGAGGAGGGGAGTGAATGCAAACACTGCCACAACCTGGCCACCACCCCCAGCGGACGCCGGGGCAGATAAGGGGCGGCTGGACAGGGGGCTCCGATTGTCTCCTCTATCTCAGCCTCTGAAGCCATAACCTCGCCACATCTGGGAACAATTGACAGATTAAAACAGTGAAAAGGCAGCCATGTTTATTCTCAGCTCTTCTGTTGCTTTAGACTAATTTAATGTTAAAATTGTATTCTCTCACAAAAGAAATAGATTTCAACAGAAGAAGACAGGATTCTGACTCAACCCAGCTGGTGGGAGTTTTAAAGGTACTTCCCACTTCAGTTCCTTGAAAGGAAGATGCAGAGAAGGGGAGACCTAACCTACAAAACACACACAACTTCGTTTGGAAAACCATACTGGTTAGTGATCTTTACGGTATGCTCTGCTCCATCAATCAGTACGCGTGAAACGAAGGGTCCTGCATGTTGCTGTATTCCAGACTGAAATGCTAGTCGTCCCTTCATTGCAATGTCAACAAAAGCATGTGCAGAGATTTCAGAAATGCCTACAAGGCAACATCTAGCCAACAACAGATCTAGAGATGTGGGTGTATAGATTTATTATTTTTAAGGGAACTTGGACACACTCTGACTTCGGTGGCAGAAGAGGCTGACACAAAATTACTGGAAAGCTACTTGGCAAGTGTTTAAGAAATCTTTAAAATCCTCCTTCAGCCACACTATTTCCTTCTAAAGAAACAATCTAAACAGGAAAGTAAATGCTCAGAGACTTCCCCGCAGCTTCACTTGCCAAACTGAAATGTTGGAAACAACTTTGAAGGAAAAGATAGAGACGGCAAGTCAAGGAAGGCCCATTGCCTCAACTCGGTGCAGCGTCTCCCGAGCGGCCCACGCAGCACCAGACCACGAAGCAACATGGGAAACGCTTATAACAAGCACTAGGGGAAAAGCAGGATGTGAAAGTACCTCTGCTGCTATTACAAGGATCTAAAAAAGGACCCGAGGGCCAGAAGGAAACAGGAAAAAGTGAAAACGGCTGGCAGAAACGATCTGGTAGCGAGGTTGTGTCGATTCTTCCTCCAACACCCCTTTCCCATTTGGGTTTAAAATATGAGGGGAGAAGGGGAAGCAGGCGTGTTGTTCGGAAACATTATAAACATTTATTACGGATACACCACCTGCTGTCCTAAACCTGACAGGGGCTGATGATGTTCAATCAAGCACAGAACAGGTTTAACCCAATACCCAGGTTCATCAAAGCCCCTGGAATGTGATGAGACCAAGCTGCATGGCACCGGCCACACAGAGACCCCCTCCCGTTTCATTCCCCTAGGACAGTGGTCAGCAAACTTGAGGCTCAGCAAACCTCAGCTCGCGAGCCACATGCGGCTCTTTGGCCCCTTGAGTGTGGTGGTATTTTGTGGAAGACCCACACTCAAGGGGCCAAAGAGCCACATGTGGACGAGCCACGGTTTGCCGACCACGGCCCTAGGAGGATGGGAAAGGAATACATCTATGAGGTAGACACTGTATCCAGCAAATGCCCTGACTGAGGGCAGCAGTCTGCTCAGGACCAGCTGCTGCTTCCATGCAAGGAGCTGTCCAGATTTATTGTGCCATTTCATTTTTAAGTAATTTGAGTACAAAAAAAATTGCAAAGACAAACAAAAGATCTGTAGGCTGGATGGGGCCTGCTGGCTGCTAAAGGAATACTTTAAAGACCCTAAATTAGGGGACGTGTTGACCTCTGGGATCACGTGGCCATCAAGAGGATTCCATCGGAGGACGTGTGAGTGTGTGTATGATGGGGAGGGACTCGAGGAACTCGGACTGCCTTCCACGCCACCTGAGAAGACAGCTGACACCTGCATGAGGCACCCGAACGGTTCTGTCCCCCTCTCTCACGCCACCCTCACAACCCTGAGGGGCGTCTCATTCCCTTCCCTTCTGCAGGTGGGTCATCGGAGGCTCTCAGGAATGCGGTCCTCGCACAATGAGAATGATCAACCTCTTTTTGTCTTCCTCAGGCCAGTGGCTTAGACAGAGACACACTTACTATGGGTGACAAAGCGGCTTTCCAGACATGTCCTCAGGCCTGTTGTGGAAACACAGGTTCCTGGTGACTCTGGGGCTTGTGTGACTCACACTCCGCCACCGCCATGCTGTGTCAGAGGCCAGTCCTGACCACTACCCACCTCACCGCCATGCTGTGCTTTTAGATGAGCCAATAGGCCTACACTGAGAGCGTCTCTCTATAGCAGTGATTCCCAAAGTGGGCGCTACCGCCCCCCAGTGGGCGCTGCAGCGATCCAGGGGGGCGGTGATGGCCACAGGTGCATTTGGGGGCGATGAGTAACTGCTATTAAAATTTTAAAAAAATTAATTTCCAGGGGCTGAGTAATATTTTTTCTGGAAAGGGGGCGGTAGGCCAAATAAGTTTGGGAACCACTGCTCTATAGGGATCAAGCCTGTGGCCTGTGTCCCTGGCCGGTGAACTAATTGCTCAGATGACTTGTGCTTTCAAAGGTGCATTGACCATTAATGTCAGTGGAGTCCCGCCTGACAACACCTCTCTAAAACCTAGTGTTAACCTGTGTGGACTCACGAGCTCTTGGCGCTAAAAATCCACGTGTAAGCCACACGAGCAGAAGAGCTAGGTTACCTGGCCACAAAGCTGGCAGTCTTGTCCACGATATTCCTGACCTCTGGAGGCGGGTAAATGATCCCCACCACGGGCTTGGAAGGGGTGGAGTCCTCCTTTGAAGATGCGTCCTCTTCTGTGGGCTGTGAGAAAAGGAAATAAAGTCTTCAAGATCCTGGTTTGGGGCTGGACATACCTGAGCACCAGGCTCTCCCTCGGACTTCCTTCGGGTCAGAACCCTCTGCTCCAGAAGAGGGTTCCTTTACCTGCACTGTGCTTGCGAGGGACCGTCCTGGGGAATCAGTAAGAGCAGCAGCAGCTTTTCTGGCTCCACCAGCTAGACCAGCGGTTGCCAACCTTTCGGACCTCGCAGGCCACCGGTTGGCGACCGCTGAGCTAGACTGTGTCCATGACACCAGGGGTCTGCATTTCTACTAAGTGCCCAGGTGACTCAGATGCAGGTGTCGGACCACATTCTGAGAAGCCAGGTTCCAGAGCAAGCGATGTGCCCGGCATGGGATACTTAGTGACTGTGTGCTGAATAAGCAAATACAAAGGGAACTCCTTCGGGGCAGCTCCTTCTGCCTTAGAGCCTTTTCTCCCTGCATCCACTCCACAGTCCTAACTACCAGTCAACGCTCAAACGTGCTGTGAATCCGCACTGGGCACTCAGCACTAACTCTCCGTCGGTTCCAAGTCTTTCCTCGCTGGTCTTTCTTAGTAAACGAAGGGTCAAGTCTCATCTCAGAAAAATAAAGTCTCTCCCCTGCCCTCATGTTCCTTCCTCCTCCTGCCTTCTCTCCCACCCCTCTTCCTCTGCTAAACATCCTGAGTTCTCTCAGCCTTGCTTCCCACTTCCTCACCCCCCACTTGGTCCCCACCCATTTCAAGTGCGTCTGCCAAAGTCAAAGCCTCTGCCTACGGCCAAGTGCAGAGGTCGTCTGGCTGTGTGACCAATGCCCACTCCTTCACAAAGCTCTCCGCCCAACTCCCAGGCCCTATTCTCACCCATCCTCCCTTCTTGCTCACCGTGCCCAAGAAACCTTCCAGGTTTCTGTTTCACCTCCTGCTCTACCATGTTGGGCACCCCCAAACTCCTGTTCTGGGTTCTTTTCACCGTCTTCACTCCGTCCTCAGGCACCCACAGCCACCTCCAGCCTGAACAATCCCACCCACATGGATGCCCCAATCACTCTGCGAGCCGGAGCTTCAGATCGATTGATTCCCGGGCACTTTTGTAACGGCTTTTCTCGTGAATGGCCAGACAGGCACCTGGTCCACCAGGCCAGAAACGTGGTCCTCCTCCTCCTCCTCCTTCAGCCTCCAAATTCAGTGATGACAGAGGAGGTGCCATACACTTTACATACATTAACTTGTATCACCCTTACGAGAGCCCTATGAGGTAGGTAACTTGATTATCCCCATTTCACAGATGAGAAAACTGAGGACTAGAGAGCTTAACTGGCCCTTTGAGCAATACACACTTGTGGAATATTCACGGGTACCCGGCTCCTTACTAGCTTACGAGCAAGCTCTCCAAGGCAGCTGCTGTGCCTCATCCATCCCAGTAACGTGGGACCCAGGCTCCGTGTCTGGCTTAGACTGAGTACTGAGTGGCTGCAGGAGCATTAACATTCAAAGCTGTAACCCTGCAGGCTGGGAAATTAGAAATTACTGGGCAAATTACTGGGGGCCGGTGGGCCCAATTGCCACAGCAGATGCACGGGATCGGTGTTTTTCCCAAACTTCAATGAATCACCTTGGGATCTTGTTAAAAATGCAGATTTCTATTAGAGGAGCTGGGGTGTATTTCTTTCTTGTTTTGTTTATTCACATTTTAATTTTTTTAATTTAGTGTTTCAATTACAGTCTGCATTCAATATTATTTTATATTAGTTTCAGGTGTATAGCATAGCGGCTAGATACTCGCATACTTTACAAAGTGCCCCCCCCATATTTCCACCTGGCACCATACATATTACAACATCACTAACTATATTCCCTATGCTGTGCTTTACAGAGACTCGCATTTCTAATAAACTCCCCGCGGATGCTGAAGCTGCCGGTCCGCGGACCTCACTTTGAGAACCACGGTTCCAGCGCGCTGCCTCCTGGGACTTGTAGTCCCTCCAAGGCCTCCTAAGCGGCCGCTACTTCCAGCAAAAGTGAGGCGCGCCTAGGCCTAGGCCCGGGCTGCCGGTCCCGGGGAGGGGGGCGCGAT
>NW_005361573.1:4176612-4180737 GCF_000412655.1 Myotis brandtii
CGACGCAGGGGCCGAGGCTGCGACACCAGAGACCGGTAAGAAGTTCTGCATCACCCACCGGACGCCCCCCGCACGCACCCCACGACCCTCGCCCCCCTCTCCTCCACTCCAAGCCGGTCCCTCGCTCCCTCCAACCCCGCCTTCCTAGTCCCCAGCTCCCTCCCATCGGCCTCTCACTTTGGAGAGCCCCTCCCCTCGATCCTGCCTCCTCAAAGCCCCCCATCTTACCCCCTCAGCCCCCTCTTTCGCTTCAGACCCGCCTCCTCCACACCCCCTTCCCGAGTCCCAGGCTCTAAGGACGCTGGACCCTTTCCCCGCGGGCCTGCCTTGTGTAGGTTCCACCCCCTGCCTCCCATCGTTCCGCCTGCAAGCCCCAGGGGCCATCTCAAGTAGGGGCTGCTGCTTTTATTTTATTTTTCATTTATCTTTATTGTTGAAAGTATTACAGATGTCCCCTTTGTCCCCGCCCCTCACCAGGGGGCTGCTGTTTTGGGCTGCACCCCTCACTCCCACAGGTGCCTCCCTGCAGGCCACTCTCTTACTTCCCAGGTCCCCGAGGAACCCCTGCGATCCTCCCCTCCCCGTCTGTCCCCTCTCCTGCCCAACCCCCGAATGCGGGAAGGCTCTAGCGCTTGCCTGGACTTTGGCTTTCCTCATCTGTGAAATGGGGCCGTGATAGGAAGGGGGTGCCTTCCCGAGTCTTCCCTTACACACCCGCCATAACTAGTTCATGTCAATGTCATTCATGTAGAATAATAACCATAGCTGGGATTTCTTGAACATGACCACGAGCCAAACATCACCGGCATCATGTCACTTATTTCTTATAGCAGCTTATGGGGTGGAGTGGGCACCCCAACCCAGGCCACTCTCGGTCCTCTCCTCGAGAAGTTACTTATTCCTTGGTGGTCACTCCACATCTTCACTGTCCCCAGGGATCCAGGCAATTAGCAATCCCGAGTCAGAGACTAACAACCTCCAGAGACGAGGTTTGAGAGTTTCGAAAGGGCATTTTTACCGCGGTGACCTCGGATCCCGGTGGGAGGCAGGCGTGATCTTTACCCGAGTCCTAGGACTCAGAGGGGGAAGGGGCCTGAATGTGGAATGGGAGTGGAGGGAAGGTTCCCTCTGGGGTCTGGGGGTCAGACGTCCACCTGGGAGCTGACCCTCCTGCCTCCGGGCAGCGTTGACTCAGAAATTGGAAAGCCTGTGTCGAATGCTCCTTCCCCGGACACATACCTACCGTGGTTTTCAAACCACGCTCATATCTGCACATCTCCCTTGTTGCTAGTGATCCACACAGGCACACGGAGCTGTTTTTCCTTGTTCTTTGACATTTGTGCTGCTTGTCAGAATCGGCATCTAACAAGAGTTGGTATCTCGGCAAGCTCCCGAATTCCAGGGCGTCCTCCCAGCGTGGCGTCGCTGGCTCGCTTTATGTCCTCCCTTTTCGGGAAGGAGAACCAGGATGTGTGTCTGTTTTTTTTCTGTTGGTTCTTTGGGGACATACAATCCCATGAGCGGCAATATCTCACGAGAGGCAATCACCAAAGCAACATACGTGTGAGGCCCGTGGGCCTGTGTGTGTTTGTGTGCGGACGTGAGTGTTGGGGGGTGGATACTCTTTGCCCTGTGGGGGGGACTGACACAGCTGACACACCCAGGACTTGCCCCCCGGCAGAGACCCTCTTGACATAGATCGTGGTTCCTCTCAGACGGGGTTCCCTGTACCCCGTGCCCAGCACATAGTAGGCACTCAGTCATCGTGTGCTGAATAAACACACAGAATCTGGCCCTCCACACCTATCCTGTCCAAGACAGTAGTCGCCAGCCCCTGTGGGGGTGCACTTGAAAACAGTGGTTGGTTCAATTGGATATGTACTTTTAAGATTTTGAGACTTGATGCAAAAAAAAAAAAAAAAAAAACCACAAAAAAAACAACTTAATTTTATATTTCATGTTTGAGTGATACTATTTTGGGCATATTGGGTTAAATATACATTTGATTCACCTGTCTCACTTTACTCTTTTTCGTGCGGCCGGTAGGAAATGGAAAATCCCATCTGTGACTTGCATCCTATTTCCTCTGCACAGAGCTGCTCCAGTCGCAGCCTAGCCAGAGATGTTGGGCTCCAGAGTCCCAGCTCCCCGCGTGACCCTGGGCTGACCCCTAGCTTCCCAGAGCCTGAATTTTGTCGCCTGTGCAAGGCTGCAGATCTGGAAAGTGGCGCACAGTAGGTCCTGTGGTCGGAGCTGGCACGGTTGCAGCGTGCTGTCCGCGCTCAGGCCCAAGCCAGGCGACCCCGCCTGCCTTTTCCCCACTTCGTTCCTCCCTCCCGCCGAGAACACCCTCCTCTCCTCCTGGGGCAGCTTCCTCCAGGCCCAGGAAGCTCTCCCGAGTGCCCACCCACGCCCTCTGGCCTTCGTTCATCCCCAGGACTGAAGAGCAGCGTGGGGCCAGTCCTGCGCTGGAGACAGGAAATCAGGCACCCGGATGAGCCTCTGACCCCGAGCCCCAGAGCCTACAGGCTGGTCTGAGACGGGGCAGGCACCTGTGCGGACGTCCCTTCACAGGCAGGCACCGCACCGAGGTGAGAACAGGGCCTACTCCCAGGTGAGGCTGGAGGCTCAGCCCTCAGACGACCCCGTGGTGCCTCTGCGCTTCCCAGCACCTGTGGGCACAGGGTCCCGCCCCTCTGCCCAGGTGGCTAGGTCATATCCCAGGGAACTCAAAGGACAGTCCCTGTGCTCCCAGGTAGAGAGACCGCCACCCCCAAATAATTACTCAAATAGGGATTCAGTGCCAGCGTGATGTGTGCCGAGATGGAAAAGAACAGGATGCTCGGAGAATGGGTACCGGGGGGACCTCACCGGGCCTGGGACCTGAGGGAGATGTCTTATCTCGGGGAAGTTGGGGGAAGGGCACATGCTGAGTGGTGAGATGCTGAGGTGGGGGCAGGTCAGGGTTGGAGCCTGGGGCAATGTTCTGGCCTTTATGCTGTAGAAAGCCATTCAAGGGGGGGTTGAGGGAGTGAAGGGGGTGAGTTGCCCTTTTATTTTTTTTTAATATCTTTTATTGATTTTTTTTAGAGTGGAAGGGAGAGGGATAGAGAGTTAGAAACATCGATGAGAGAGAAATCGATCAGCTGCCTCCTGGACACCCCCTACTGGGGATGTTGCCCGCAACCAAGGTACATGCCCTTGACTGGAATCGAACCTGGAACCTTTCAATCCGCAGGCCGACGCTCTATCCACTGAGCCAAACCGGTCAGGGTGTGAGTTGCCTTTTTAAATGATCACTTTGGCTGCCATATCCCCCGTGAGCGAGGCGGTGCTGGGCAGAGAAAAGGAGATGGAGTGTGGAGCAGTGATGATGGACGGAAGTGGGGGTTCTCAGTGTTGGCTGGACATAGGATTGGCAGCACTCCGTGCTGGATGTGGGTTAAAGGAGGGGGTCTGGAGGAAGGGCCCAGGTGCACGCATCAGGGGTGCCATGTTCTGAGATGAGGGAGTGGAAATACTAGGTGTACCGGTTAATAATGTGGATTAGATATTAATCGGTTAAAAGTTCGGGTACCGGTTAAAAGTGCGGATTTAGATATTAACCGGTTAAAAATTCGGATTTTGTCATCAAAAGAAAACACGATAATTTCAAGAGAAACATCAGAAGTGCTTTATTCAAAGTAATGTCCATCGCTAGCTACACATTTCCCACATCTTTCAGGTAATTTGTGGATACCTTCCCAATAGAACTTTCCTTGTTTTGAGGCAGACCATTCAGAGACCCAATTTTCCACTTCTTCATACGTTTTAAAGTGCTGCTCAGAAAGCGCGTGTGCCATCGATTGGAACAAGTGGTCATCGGAAGGGGCAAGGTCTGGTGAATACAGCGGGTGGGTTAATACTTCCCAGGCAAGATCTTTTAATGTGTCTTTAACTGGTTTTGAAGTGTGTGGTGGTACATCATCATGAAGCAAAATTGCCGTGTCTTCTGGCCCATTATGGTCGTTTTACTATCAAAGCGTGGCTCAAATTGATTATTTGTTGTCAGTATCGATCAGTATTAACGGTTTCACCTGGTTTTAGAAGCTCATAATACACCACACCTTCCTGATCCCACCAAAC
>NW_005361573.1:4181350-4193774 GCF_000412655.1 Myotis brandtii
ATCAAGTTTTGAAGTTTGTTGTCAATACAACAAAATAGCATACAGATCAAATCGCATATATATCAACATGTGTGTAACTCCATCTATTGAAAAAAATCCCCATTATTAACGGGTACACCTGGTAGGTCAGAGGAAGACTGGTTTCCCACCTGGTAGGTCAGAGGAAGACTGGTTTCCCAGCTAGTTCTGGACTTTCTGCTGCTGAGAAATCCACAAAGACAAGCCCCCCCCCCCCACTTACAGGGTGGGGAAGGGCCAGGGCTCAGCATCCATGGGGCTGCCCAGCTTTGAGCAGAGCGCTGGCTCTGACAGCACCTGCTGGGGGCACGTGAGGAGCCACAGGAGGGGCGAAAACAGTGTCGCTTGCCCACCTTCTGAGTCGCGGGCCATGAACACAGTTCACCCAGATCACAGGTCCACAGACTGAAGATGGACAAGCAGCGTTCTGTGTGGGCTGCAGGGACAGAGGGGAGATGTTCCAGGCAGACAGCTGCCCCAGACAAGAATGGCCTTTGCTGTTGTTGCGCTAACAATGTAATCACAATAGTCATAACTACTATTGATGGGGAACTTTTATTGGTGTCTTATCTGAACCAAGCGCTTTACTTGTAGACACCTGTAAAGGCCTCCGAGGGTCTGGGCCCGGAGCCTCTGGGCAGACAGGGGCCTGAGGAAGGTTCCTCTAGCAGCGGCCACGTGGCTCTGGCTAATGGGGCTCCTCTCCGCCCATCCCAGGAGCCCTGAGGATGGCTCACCTGCTGGGCAGCCAGGCCTGCATGGACAGCCTGCGCAAGGACCTCACCGACCTGCAGGGCACCATCGTAGACGTCTTTTCCCGAGCTGGACCCGTGCGCTTCCCCTCCTGGAAGTTTCCGGACCATGTGGCCTGTGACCTGGACATGGTGGCCCTGCTAGAGCACTATGACCACGTGCCGGGGGACCCGGAGTTCACACAGCTGTCTCACGCCGTGCTCTTGGAGCTGGTCATTGACAGGTGAGGGCCCTGACCAACCTGGTGTTCTTGGGGTGCTGATACCCGCCCCTTAAGCCAGTAGCAGCCATGGGATCCCCCTGGTAGCAACGTTGGTAGCAACAATCACCTCTGAGTACCGTTGGGGGCCAGGTCAGCTCAGGGCCCTCACGGTGGTCCCACCTGTGCCGTGGGCTGTGCTGTCCTCTCCCGCCCGCCCTCGGGGAGTTGCTGGCTGCCCTGCTGGGCTCTGTGCTCCCGGCTCTGACCACGGCCTCTCTGGCTGCTTCCAGCTGCCTCCTCGGGGTTTCTGTGCGTCGGGGACACCACAGCTGCCGTTCAGGGTTTCTATCCAGCATCTGTGGGCTGTGCTGTTCCCACTTGTGGGCTGTGTCATGGGGCCACACATGGGTGTGTTCTTCCAGACCCTGGCCCTGCTGGGAAGAGGCCAGCGGCTTCCTCCACACACACACACCCCCGCCACTTCGATGCTATTACAGTGGGGCCTTGATTTACGAGTTTAATTCGTTCAGAGACCGAGCTCGTTAAGGAGCTCGTTAACTCAAATTACTCTGTCAACTCAAAGCAAAAAATCGGCTGAGAGACAGCTGGTATCTCAAAAAACTCATTAGTCGGGACACTCGTAAGTCAAGGCCCCACTGTACTAACATTAACGTGGTCCTTAGCTTTCCCTTCCTGTCCCCCCTGCTCCGAAACCTTGCACTCTAATGAAGTCATGGGGGCCCGTCAAGCAGGGACCCCAGCAGCTGGGGCATGGCCGGCCTGGGACCAAGAAGCCAGGGTACCACCCAGAGGCCTGGGGGAGCCCTTGGTGTCCGAGCACCATCTGGAGCCCGTGAGGGGCTGAATGTGTAAGCACAGAGCACCCCTTCCTTCCGCTGCGGCTGTGTACACGCTGTGCCCTCTTTCAGGACTGCTCTGCCCACTCCTCGCTGGTCTGCTCAGCTCCCCTCGTCCATCCAGCTCCCGTGTACGCGTCCCCCGCTGTGACGCTGCTGCGGACAGACATGTCTTCCCACCCCGTTCCTCCTCCCTCTGCCCACCTCCTGCTGAGTTAGCCAGAGCCTCCCTGGCTCCCTGGCAGAGCATGTTCTGAGACGCGCCAGGCCCTGATGCCTGGGCCAGTTCCCCAGAGCCAGAGGCTGCCGACTGTATGGCAAGAGGGCGCACTGGCATTGGGCGCTGCCCCCGCTGACCCTGCTGTCCCTGCCCACAGGCTCCTGCTGCTGCTTCAGAGCTGTGCCAGCTACTTGGAGACACTCAGTTCGGAGCAGACAGTGCCCCCTGCCAGGGCTGTGGGGCCCTGCATGTCCGTGGGGCTCACGGTACGGCGCTTCTGGAACAGCCTGCTGAAGCTGGGCATGCTCTACCAGCAAATGCTCCCCCAGGTGGGTCAGCTACCCCCCATTCCCCAACCGTGGTCACCCTCACACCAGCCCACCTGCCCCAGCTTCCTGGCCTGGCACACCGCACATGCCCCGTGCCCACTCCTGGCTCCACCCTGCTGAGGGAGGGTGTCAACTCCAGAGCCGCCCAGTCAAGACCTTGTGTTACAGCACAGGCCTCGGGGACACGTCTGGGCTACTGGGCTCTGCTCTTGACCCTGCGGGACTTTGGAAAAACGCTGCCTCCGCTGAACCTCAGTGTGTTCACCTGTACAATGGGAGCAACGACGGTCCCCACCTCTCAGGGCATTGTTGGGTGACAGTGTTCGTATGAGCACCGTTTGTGAAGGGTTAGCCCGTCATCCTCACAACCACCCAGTGGGAAGGACCACTGTCGCCCCGATGGGAGAGGAACGAAACTGAGGGGCCGCGGTGGCACAAGAGCAGTCACGTCCACTAGGAGAGAGCCCAGCACCCGGCCCTGTGCCTGTCACTGTCACTCTCCCAGTGTCATGAGCCGGGGGTGGGGGAGCAGCAAGGAGGAGGCCTGGGCTTAGTGACTCGCGGCAGCTGGAAGACAGAAGAAGGTTCTTTCATTCACATTGGTGTTCAGCAACATCTGAGGGTTTGAGCCTCAGGCGACGCTGTCACAGAAATCCCCAGGGAAGCGGTCCCCTGTCCCCCCCACCCCTTACCTGCTTTCCCTTTCTTTTCCTGAACACAGAAAAGGGCAGCCCAAGGGGAGACCCCCATCTGCAAGCCCACAGCCAAGGGCGAGCCCACCAGGAGCCCCGAGTTTGTGACCGCCAAGTTCATCAAGCCTCCCTCCCCAATTCCAGGCCTGCCCCAGACCTGCAAAGAACCCGGCAGCCTCTCCGTGCGCGTCTCCCTGCACTCTCCCGCCAGGACCACGGAGAGCACCCGGAGCGTCCCCTCGCAGACGGTGGAGACCGCCCTGGTGCCCTGCGACGCGTGCGCCAGCGTGCAGGGCAGCCTGCGGGAGGTGGGCAGGGCGCTCATCGGCCTGTGTCAGAGCCAGAACCTGCCCTCGTCCTTAGGCCACTTTCAGCAGCTGGTGCAGGACACCATGGGGCTCAAGCCACTGCCGGCTGCCACTGTGGGCCACTGGGCGGCAGAACAGAGCAGAGACCTGGCCCGCCTCAGCAAGCATGTGGGCACCCTCACGCAGCTGGTGGGGCCCCTCCGGGCCCAGCTGGAGGAGGCCGAGGAGCAGAAGGGCGGGCTTCGGGAGCAGGTGGGCCAGCTGGAGCAGGCGCTGCAGCAGGAGCAGAGGCAGCGGCGGTGGCAGGCGAACGAGGCCCAGCAGCAGCTGGCCCAGTGGGAGAAGGACAAGCAGCAACTGCTCGCAGGTCTGTGCCCCAGAGGCTGGGCCCTCGTGCCACTTCCTCCGGGGAGCCCTCCCTGCGGCTCTGCTGCGGCCTTAGCGTGGGCTCTTCCCGTAGCAGACCCTGCAACGGGGCTGCTGGACAAGTAGTTGGGGTGGAAGGAACCCTGGCTGGGGAGTGAGCCCTAAGCAGGGCAGGAAGGCAGCCAAAAACAGTCATAAGGCCAGTTCCACCCAGGCAGCTGGAGCATAAGCCGACTGGGACACTGGAGCCAGGGCAGAGCACGTATCCCAGAGCTGTCCCCTCCGAGGGGCGAGGGAGCGGGGCATTCACCCACCGCTCCTGCTGGTCCCCGAAGGTGACTCCTGGGGAGTTTGCCCCCCTGGCACCTCTAGCCAGCAGGGTGGCCTCTGGCTTTGGCAAAAGCCATTAGGCAAAGAGACGCAGCCGCTGGAAGTCGGCCAGAGCCCGCTAACGGGAGGCCGGAGGGAGGTGGGCAAGTCCCTGGTCTCTCTGAGCCCCACGTTGCCTCCGTGGAGGACACAGGCCCAGGGAGGTAGAGACGGGGCAGCCAGCCAGCGGGAAGCAGGGCGGACGGGGACCAGGCTTCCTGACCTCCCGGAGCTCACCCTCCAGCCCAGGAGGCGCCTCCACAGGGCGATGGCTGCCACCACTCTCTAGGGGGCACTGGGCATGCCGGCCACCAGCCAGCATCTGAGGGGACCTCTGAGGGGACTCTCTCTTGGCTGCACAGAAACAAGTGAGCTCAAGAGGAAGGTGGCCGCCCTGGAGGGGGAGCTGAAGCAGCAGCAGGAGTCCACACAGGCCGTGGGTGAGGAGCCCTGACGTGTGCCCCGTGCCCCGTGCCCCGTGCTCGGTGGTGCAGCACGAGCGCCCTCCATCTCTGTCCCCTGGGCTCCTGGGGCCAAGATGAAGGGAACAGCAGAGGCAGGCGGGCCTGAGCGACCACACTGCTGGGTAGTGACCCGGACTGGGGTGCCACTTCTGTTTTCAGAACCCACCTCAGGTGGGGTTCAAGCACCATGTTGTGGCCAATGACACAGACCCAGGGACGTGCTGTGACACATTCACCCCCGGTCCTATCCTGGGTCCGAGGCAGGGCCAGGACTCGCACCCAGGACTCGCCTGCCCTGTCCTTTCCTGCGCCCGCTCCATCCTGCAGAGGCCAAGGCCCAGCAGCTGCAGGAGGAGGCCGCGCGCAGGCTGGAGGCCGAGAGGCAGGTGCAGCAGCTGGAGGAGCAGGTGCAGCTGCTGGCCGGGAGGCTGGACGGGGCCAGCCAGCAGATTCGCTGGGCCAGCACAGAGCTGGACAAGGAGAAGGCCCGCGTCGACAGCATGGTCCGCCACCAGGAGGTGAGGCCGGGGGCTTCGCCAGCGCCCTGGGTGCCTGCGATGTAGGCTTCAGGGAGAGGGCTCCACTGGTGGAGGTGGGGGTTTAGCTGTGTAAGGTACCTGCTCCCCGACACATAGCCAGGTTTAGGGTTGACTCACCTCTATGGAGGGTCTGAGCCGAGCACTGGGGGAAAGGTGACCCAGGGCAGATACGGCCAAATGAGCCAAGTGGTTGTGCCACCACAGCTCTCTTGACAGGTGGCTAAGGGGCAGGAAACGTGCTGCAGGGATCCAGGGACGGATAGTCACATCTGTGGTAACCCAGGATGGCTTCTGGGAGGAGGTGGCCTTTGCCCTGTACTCCAATTGCTGGTGGTTATTTCATCTGCAACAGGAAGGATAGGGAGGACAGAGGATGAACCGGAGCACAGGATACAGCTGTGCCCTGAGCAATGGGGTCTTGCAGGAGTCCCCACTGGGGTGCTTTTCTCGGTGCCCTGCAAGAACAGTCACGGTCGCCACGCATCAGGTGGCTTCTGTGAGCCAGGCGCTGGGCCCAGCCTCTGCAGCCCCCTCGTCCTTCCTCCTCCCCACGACAGGGGGTGGCAGGTGCTCATCACCCCCCTTTTCTGGGGGAAGAAACTGAGACTCGGTGAGAAGAAGGAAATTGACCAAGGCCACACAGTTAGCAGAGCTCGACCCAGGACTCAGAAGGGACCGGGGCTGGTTCTTTTTGCTTTGCACTCAGTGGGTGTCAGGAAATGTGGGTTCCAAGTGACATGGGCTGAAGATCTAAGAAAAAGAAGAAAACATTTCCTAAAATTCCTGGGGGGAGGCCGATAGTCAGCCAACTGCTTTCTGGGGGGGGGCAGGGTCTGCAAACGGGGGGTCTGGCTCTGACCGGGCTGGGATGTGTGTCACCTCTTGCCCTCTTCCCTCTGCCCCTTGCCTTCCACACGTGTGCACAGGCCTGCCTCCCCCCCCCCCCCCCCCCCCCACCCCCCCTGATCGCCCCTACCCCCTCGCCTGCCTGCCTGATCGCCCCTAACCTCTCTGCGTGCCTTCCTGATCATCCCTAACCTCTCTGCCTGGCTGCCTGATCACCCCTAACCACCTCTGCCTGCCTGCCTAATTAGACATTGTAGCCTCCTTAGTCCCATGTGGCTCAGCCGAGCCCCACGGGCCTCATGGCCTCCCTGCCTGCCCATCCCCGGCTCAGTCCCTGCAGGCCAAGCAGCGAGCCCTGCTGCAGCAGCTGGACAGCCTGGACCAGGAGCGTGAGGAGCTGCGGGGCAGCCTGGACGAGGCCGAGGCCCAGCGGGCCCACATGGAGGAGCAGCTGCAGAGCGTGCAGAGCGAGAGGGAGCAGGGCCAGTGCCAGCTCCAGGCCCAGCAGGTGGGTGCCGGCGGCGGGAGGGGGAGGAGCCCCCAGGTAGCTGGGTGCCTGCAGGCCTGTCCCCTGTCTAGGGAGCAGAAGGGGTGGGTGTCCCCAAGGGAGCCAGGAAGTGTTCCTCGGGCCAGGTCTGAGCCTCCCTCTGTCCCAGGAGCTGCTGCAGAGCCTGAACGGGGAGAAGCAAAGCCTGGAGCAGGCGGCGACAGATCTGCAGCTGACCATCTCGGGGCTGGAACGGGAGCTCGAGGCGCTGCGGGAGCGGGAGCGGCTGCTGGTGGCCTTCCCGGACCTGCACAGGCCTGTCGAGACCCAGATCCAAAGTAAGGGCCCAGGGATGGTGCACGGGGCACGCTGGGACCCAGGGCGGTGGGACACGGGGGTCTGCAACTCCCCAGCTTGTATAGACGGGGACAGGGAAGCCCAGAGGTGAGGTAACTGCCCAGGGTCACACAGGTCTGGCTGCCTGTGTGGACTGCTCATCCCCACATGCCAAATGCCAGCCTTGCTCGACTTCCCTGGGCCCCTGTCCGAGCATCTCCCAAACCACACCATGCGGCCGGCTCCAGGGCACAGCCCCAACTGTCCAGGGTCCCGGACCCCATGGCCCAAGAGTGCTAGGGACCCGTTTCAGCAGAGGACCTGGGTCCTGGTCCGGCCCCTCCAGCCCTCCCTCTAAGCTCCAGGGGTGAATCCATTCACAGAGCCGCCAGGAATATCCATGCAGTCTAACTGGCCACGATAAGTCATCACCCTGAGCGCTGACCTATCGCTACACGCCAGACCCTCTGTTGCCCTCTCCACTGCCCTGGCAGGCAGGGAGCTGCCACTTTACAAATCCAGGACCAAAGAGGGCAGGGGCTTGCCCCGGAAATTTCAGCCCCAAGGAAGCATGACTCCCCGAGTGATGGGGAAGCGCATCCTTGCAAATCCCTGGCTCTTGCCCAAGAGCGGCCGCGTGGCCTTGGGCAATTCGTTGTCTCTCTGGCCTTCCAGAAACGGGCTTGTCTATTTGCTAGGTCTGCAGCCAGCTCTCAGCTTCTATAATGTAGCCTCCTAGCAGGTGGGGGTGGGGAGGGAGGCCAGGCCTCGGGAGAGGAAGGATGATGGGAGGCCCGTGCACAACCCTGCCCGGCTCCCCTGTGCCTGCGGGCCACCGCCCAGGCCCTGTCCTGGCGGGGGAAGTCCTAGGTAACCTGTCCCACAGGCTCCGGCAACGTCATGGACGACATGGAGAGGCAGGTGCAGGCCAACGACATCCGCATCCGGGTCCTGCAGGAGGAGAACGGGCGGCTCCAGGCCATGCTGTCCAAGATTCAGGAGGTGGCCCAGCAGGGGGGCCTCAAGGTGGGCAGCCTGGGCCCTCACCCGAGAGCCCACCCTGGGAACCTCTTGAGAGCCCCCTGACGCAGGCGGCTCTAGGCTACTGCTGGAACATCCTGTGTGTGTGAAGATGGGAGGCTGTCACAGGGCCTCTAGCTCCAAGTCCTTCCCGCTGGCCCTTCATACTCTTATTCCAAGTGCAGCCAGGAGCCCAATCAGAAAGCAAACCTTCCCACCCTTCCTGCCGCCGAGCCGGCCCTGGAGGCTTCCCAAGCCCTGCCCCTCAGAGGAACCGCCATGGGCACAGGCCGGGCCCTCCCTCGCCCTCTCAGGCTGTGCCACCCTCTGAGCAGGGGAGGGGGCCTGGGTCTTTCCGAGCTTGGCTCTCTCTGCAGCTGATCCCGCAGGACCGGCTCTGGGCCCGTTCCAGCCAGGGAATCCAGGGAGCAGCACCCCCCGTCCAGGCCCAGAGGGTGTCCTCAGGGTGAGTGAGGCTTTGCCAGAGGGGGGGCTGATGGGCGGGGCCGGGCCCTCTTGCTCACAGGGGCTCGTGCCATCTGGTCCTCCGCAGGCTGCTGGGCAGGTGGCACTCACCTGGCAACAGGGCAGCCAGTGCGGACAGGATCCTGCCGGGCCCGCGCCGGGCATCGCCGTCTCCGCAGTCCTGCGGCCGATCCAGCAAGTCCCCCCTGGAGGATGTGACCTACTCGACCACCTGTGCCCAGAACCCCATCCAGGTCTTGGCCAGGCTGAGGAGGAGAATGTCACCAAGCCGGGGTCCAGCCAGCCCTGCACACCAGTTCCAGGAGCCGCCCATGTAGCCTGCAGTGGGTGGGGCTAAAGGACGGGTAGCTGGCAACCCACCCAACGTAATAAAGCCACACCATCTACCCACAGTGACCTGGGGCTCACAGCACTGTCTGAGCCGGGGCAGAGCCTTCCTTCCCCGTCCTGGGCAGGGACCACCGAGGCCCCCGCCATGGAGATCAGCCAGCAGAGGCCGGGCACACCGTGAGACCTCAGTGAATGGGAGCCCCTGACGGGCAGTGGGAGAAGCGGGCTCACCGAGGGCAGAAAGAAGCTCCCGGCACCCGGGCCAGGTGACAGGCAGTCGTTTGACCCCCATAGCAAGGCCAAAGGGGGCGCAGTGACACCCCAGCAAAGGGCAGGGTCGTGGAGGGGGTGTGCAGGATGGAGAGCAGCTGGAGGAGGGTCCACTGGGGGTACGTGAGCTAAGAAAGGAGTCTGAGGCTGGGGTCCCTGCTCTGGACTCGGCAGGGGGCAGTGACGCCTCCCCTAGCCCCAGGTCTGAACTTGGGGCCTCCCGGCCTGGCTCGGAGGACATTAAGGACCCCTTTCTTTGAGGAGTCCCTTCAGGAAATGTGAGACACAAAGGGTTTCTCTGGAGCCAGGAGACTGGATCCCCAGGAGGCCACTGAAAGCCGGGCAGGGCCCCACCCAGCCAGAGATCGGGGCACCTAGCCTGCCCTGGCTCTCCCGGGCCTAACCCTCATGGCCCGGCACTGGTGCCAGCAGCCAGGCCAGGCCCATTGCAGTCCAGTTTCCTCGGGGCCTCCAGCCTGCCCTGAGCCACGACGGTGAGGGACAGGCCCTGAGACCTGAGGGCTTCGGGTGGGCGCCCCCAGCTCCCTGACATTTTCCCTGGTGAGGAGGCCCACAGGTGGAGCACCCCGTTTACAGAGAAGCGTCCAGAGGGGCCACGTGTGTAGCTGAGCTGGCACGGCCAGGGTCTGTCCAGCTGCTGCTGTGGAGCCCGGGGTCCCTGAGGGAGGCTGGGGGCTCCCTGAGGCCAGAGGCCCAGGCCCAGGTGCAGGGGAAGGACATCACAGCTCAGCCCCTCTGCATCCTCAGCTCCCAGCTCTGTGGTTCACAAGGCCCGGCCGGGGTGGCGGGGTTCTCTGCTCAGGGTCTTCGAAGCTGAGATCAGAGTGTCTGCCAGGCTGCGCTCCGTCCGACGGCTCCGGGGAAGCATGCAGGCTCCTCCGGTCCTGGCAGAATGCTGCCCCTGCAGCTGTGCGGCCGACAGCTGTCCGCGGAGCTGCACAGCTCAGAGGCAGCGGCCCTCCTTGCCACGTGGCCACTCCATCTCCAAGTCGGCAGCAAAGAATTCCTCCCATGGTTGGGTGAAGCCCACTTGGATGTGCTCCCTCTCGGGGACACTTCATCACGGAGTCAAAGCCATTCGAGCCCTAGTTCCCGGATTGTGCAGGCGTGTTCATGGGGCTGTCTTACAACCCTCCTCCCTTAGGCAGCGGAGCCCAAGGTTTGCTTTTTTAATCTTAAAACATCCACGCACATTTTCTTTCTTACGTTAAAATATATCCTTGTTTATTTTAATAGTAAACCACCTCCCCTACCCCAAGTCTTCTAAAAAACGGACTCCCTGGAAGATGCACCACATTTATCCGGGGCTTCAAGTGTCCTGGGCAGTGACCGTCGCCCCACCGAGCAGCACAGAACTGGACGGTTTCTGCGGTCTCTGGTCTCCCCAGGCAGGAGGGGCCCCGCTGGACGGCCGGGAGCCCTTGGCTCCCAGTGCCCAAGGCCCGCGGGCAGGAGGCCCCTGGGTTTCACATCCAGCCTTGACCAAGATGTGTCCTGAAAGATGGTCTGGCCAGGGTGCCCCCGAGGCCAGACAGCTGCTCCCCGACCCACCCCCCAATAAATAAGCACAAAAGTGGCCCCTGCAGCCTTGGCCCCGGGGTGTCCTGACGGGCAGGCAGAGCTCCCACCGCCCTCACATCTCCCCAGGCCCGGGGGCTGCCTGCAGAGAAGGCAGACACCCCAGGACTGTACACAAAGGCCCCAAAGGGGCCTCTCCCTCACTCGCCAGCAGGTCTGGGCCCGGCACCCTCGGCCGGGGGCAGTGGACGTGGTGGGGTGCCTTGCTCAGCAGGGAAGGCCCCATCTTCCCTCCCACCCTCAGGGTTTCCTGTCCTGCCCAGGCCGAGGGCCAGAGTGCAGGTTGGGGGGGGGGGGGCATCTCCCCGTGCAGAGCGCCAGCTGGGGCAGCTAATCCTCTGAGTAGCGGTTCCCTGCAGGGAGGCGGGGAGAGAACAGGGAGGGCAGCGTCAGGTGGGGACCAGGTGGAGCCAGCCCAGGGCCCCACCCGTGATGCTCACCCAGGACGTTGAACTTGCACAGCGGGCAGGTCTGCTGGAGCATCAGCCAGGGGTCCACGCAGTCCCGGTGAAACTCATGCTTACAGGGCAGCACCCGGAGCCACTGAGGGGAGGGGAGGAAGGGCTCAGGCCACAGCTGCGGGCCTCCAGGGGGTGCCGGCCCCTGTCCTCACCCAGGCTGGGGAACTGAAACCCCAGGGCCCTGCCACCCCCATCCTGCTTTCCGTGGTGCTGGTGGGGGTGGTCCCCAGGTCTCGGGTGGAGTGGGGGAGTCACAGGTCAGCGGATGGCGGGCCTCTGCCTGGGCCTCACCTGCTTGTTGCAGAAATAGTCCAAGCACACGGCGCAGGTCTCCGCGCCCGGCTCCGGGGGGCCCTGCGCCGCCCTGCCCAGCCTGCAGCGCCGCGTCTTGAGGGACGCCAGCCTGCGCACCACGCGGCGCTTGAGCAGGTCCACCTGGGGGGAAGGACGCGCACCGTTGGGCAGGGCCGCGGGCTGGGGGCCCGGGACTCCCTGGGCTGGCTCCCACCTGGCCTCCGGGCTCCTGCTGGCTGTGCCGGGACGCCTGCCGCTGGGCCTGCACCACGAGGCCTGTGCACAGGAGCATGGCCACCAGCAGGATGGCGTTCCACAGCTGCTGCAGGGGCTTCTGGGGAGGGAGCAGGGTGTCAGGGACACGGGGGGCGGGGGGCGCCCTCTTCCCCCAGTAAATCCACCCCAAGGACCAGGCAGGTGCGGTCCCTCAGCTCGGCTCCTGGCTCCCTCTCCTGAGGCCTCCGTCCCAGGGTCTCCCCGGCTGTCTGCTCCGTCCCACACACGAGGGACCCTCACTGTCCCCAGCCCAGGCCCCTCCTGAGCAGCTAACCCGTGCAAGTGTCTGCCTGGCCAGGACTCCCCACCCCACCCCCAACCTGTACTGCTGCTCTGCTTTCTGGCGCCATCACCACCCACCTCTGTCCGGGCTGAGCGTTCACACCCCTCGACAGGGCGCCAGTCCCGGGGGCTGTGGCCTCCCTCTCCTTGGGTTCCATGTCCCCCCTCTCCAGCCCACCCCTCTACTGCTCCAGCCTCCCCCACCGTTTCCCGCCACAGCCGCAGACCTGGTCACCCCACTCCCCTCCTGGACACCCTCCCCCAGGCCCGTCCCTGCGTCCAGGAGAAACCCAAACCCCTAGGCCTGCCTCTGGGCCCTCAACTCCGCAGCCCCTCCCCCTGCTGTGTTCCTCGCTCCCCTCCTCCTCTTGTGCCTTCCACACACTGCTGCCCTCTGGGGAGCCCCATCCTCCTTGCCCCGTCCCTGGGCCACTGTCTCTGGATGCCCCTTGCTCTGGAAGCTCTGCCTGACCAGGGCTGGGCCGGTGCTCCCTCGCCTCGCCTGCCCAGCTCCCCGCACACCTACTCTGCACGTGTGCTTCCTGGCTGCTGCGGATGGAGGAAGGAAACCCTGTGTGACCCGCCTCACTGAGTGTCTCAGCGGCTCCTGGAAGGAGGGA
>NW_005361573.1:4193809-4194886 GCF_000412655.1 Myotis brandtii
GCCCTGATACTCCCACCATATGCAGTGTGGCAGCCAGGCTCTGACTCCTAAGCAGCGGGCTCAGGAAATGAGGCGACATCGCACACCAGACCTAGCCTGCTCCCCAGGCGGGCACACCTCGCCCACGCGGGCACCGTCTCACAGGGCCTGTGGGTGTGTGATGACTAATAAACACGGTCACTTAAAAACTCTCTGCGCTCCTAGTAGCCCTCTGCCACCATGTTCTTCCCCAGCCAATGCTGAAGTTCAACGACCATCATGGGGGGAAAGGGGCCGAGGAATTGTCTGTGGTTAACAGAGGCCTCCACGCTGGACAGACGGTGCTGCCAGGGTCGTAAGACGCCGCTTTTGCTCAGGGCAGAGGCACTGGGGGGGCCGCTGCGAGGGCACCTGTGAGTCCCAGCTCCCCGCTGTCCTGCCCTTTCCCCCCGGTTTCTGTGTCCCCGTCACCCCGTCCCTGTGGTGGGGTGGTGGCACCTGCTCCAGGGAGCTCTCCCACACGCCTCAGTGAAGCTCAGGTGCCCTCGCTGTGCCCGGGAGGGCCCATGCCCACCAGCAGCTCAGCACTCACCCCGCAGAGACGTCTCTGGCCTCTGCTCCCCGGATGAGGCCCCGGGAGCCGGGCTGGCCTGCCCTGCGGCCGTGCCCCCTGCCACGCTGAGCTAGGCTGGCCCGTGGCAGGACTCACTGAGGGGCCATTAAAGTGTAAGCTCTCGGGGCAGAACCTGGAGCCCCGTGGGCCGAAGGCGTGGCTGGCCCGGAGCTCTGCTGCAGGCCCACCACCCAGCCCCCCCCAGGCTCAGTGCATCTTGGGAACCTCCAGGTGAAGAGGGAAGGCGGGGCTGGGGCTTGGCCATCGGACCTTTCTGATACACAGGGGCTGCAGCTCTGACTCCCAGGGGTGGAGGGGAGGCGCCTCTCACCCTGGCCAGCAATATGGCTGCTCAGCTGTGCCCTCTGTACCAGCCAGACCGAACTGCAGGCTTTTTTCCCACCTCCAGGCCCCTCGGACCCGGTCCCAGCCTGCCCCTCTCAGTGCTCTAGCCTTTGTGCCCAAACTTCTTCCCGGCCTCTCAC
>NW_005361573.1:4195095-4196037 GCF_000412655.1 Myotis brandtii
GTGGAGGCTGCCCTCCAGGGGAGACCCAGGGGGCTCCCTCCTCTTCCAGAAAGCCCTTCCACCCCCCGCATCAGGGCCTGCTTCCTCCGCAGAAGTGTGCTTCTTCGTGTTGCTCAAACGTGAATTAGTCTGGGCTGCTACGGCCGCCTCTGGGTCAGAGTCCCCTCCCTCCTTGTCTTTGAGCCCTTCGAGGGCCGAGCCCAGGCCTCACAGCCTTTTGTACCCGCCACAGCCCTTTGCATAGAACCCCAAGTGCCCTATGATCTCAAAAGCTACTTGGTGACTCTTGACTCGAACCCTGGTAACAATAAAGGTATTCCCAGTGGCGGCAGCAGCCCGTTCGCTCCGCGCCCACCACGCGCTTCATGCACACAGTGCCCTGCCGATCCCGTGGCCCCGTGCTGTCCTTGTTCACAAATGAGGAGTATGAGGCCAGAGAGGTTAAGCACGCAGCCCTCGGCCACTCAGCTAAGATTTCAGAGCCAGGACCTGAACCTACGTCTGCCCGACTAGAAGCTGCCTCGCACGGCCCACGTCCTCAGACACCTGCTGGAGGCTGCATCCCACGAGACTGGGCCTGCCCTGCGCAGACAGGGACCTGAGAAATGCCTGCAGGCGGAACCCCTCAGAACCCTCTCGATGCTGAGCACTGGGGAATCCAGAGAAAATCAGACCCAGCCCGGCCTCCAGGAGACACGGCCTGGGTGTGGTCCTACCCGGGCCTCCTCGCCCCAGCACTCACCTGCTCCTGGGCCCGGCTACCTCCCAGGCACACCAGGTCCTGCCATCCTCCGTAGCCATCCTTGGAGAGGCCGCAGGTGGTCCACAGGGTCAGCTTCCACTCGATGTTGGCCGACAGGGACGCTCCACTCGTGATCTCAGCTGTGGCCTGGGTCCTCCTGGGAGGGGAAGCCAAGAGGAGCTCGACAGGAGGGCTCTGGG
>NW_005361573.1:4196088-4196307 GCF_000412655.1 Myotis brandtii
CCCTTCTGCTTCGGCCCTCAGGCCTTTCCCAGCTATAGGTTTTCCCAGTTCTCATACCAGCCAGGCCAGGGCGGCCCCCGAGCCCAGGGAGGAGCCTGTCAATCAGGTGCCGGGCTTCCTCCTTGCGAGAGCCAGTGCCCTCTACCCGCAGAGCGGCCGCCTCGCTGCAGGCCTGGCACCTCCTTCAGGTCTCCTCACCCATCTTCCAGCTCAGCCGTA
>NW_005361573.1:4196337-4196873 GCF_000412655.1 Myotis brandtii
CCCTCCCCACCCCAAGCCCATGGCCAAGCCGGGCATCCTCAACACCCAGGCTCCCAGCCCTGCCCTTTGGAGCTCAAACCCCGACTCACTGCAGCAGGGCCTCCAGCAGTTTGGTGACGTTGGAAGAATAATGGAGGACGATCACGGGCCTGAGCAGAAGCTGGGATATGTCTAGCTGTGGGGGGCACGGGGAGGTCAGAGGCCTTGGTCCCCGCCCCCCAGCCCGTGTGCCCCGAAGCCTCCTCCGGCTTACCTCTCGGACCACGTTGTGGTTCAAGATGAGGAGGAGCAGGGCCGAGGCCCCCAGGAAGAGCGCCCTCCGCATCTGCAGGACAGAGACGAGGCTGGCCCACCCCCCCGCGGCCCTGCCCACACACCTGTGGCCAGTTATTCTCAGCCCCTAGCGTGGGAGGCACCCTTTCCTCTGGGCGGACCGCTATACCCTCCTTGAGGTCAAGGGCAGAAACCCTTATTCTTCCTGCCTTTCCCCCAGATGCTCTGTGGGACCCAGACAATGCTGTGCCCTCCCTCCTCCG
>NW_005361573.1:4196948-4197421 GCF_000412655.1 Myotis brandtii
TTCTACACCACACCGCCTCCATTGTCCAAACCGGGGTCCCTGGCCCCACCCAGGCCTAGGGGTTTCCTGGAAGCTCCTTAGGGTCCCACTTGGCAGTCTGGCTCTATCTAGCAAGTGCCTTGACGCCCCTTCCTCCCACCCCCTCCCCCACATACATCCCCTGCACCTGCTGGACCAGCGCCTTGGGATAGGCCCGCGGGCCGCCGCTCGGACTCTCCTGCGGGAACTGGGCCGCCTGCTCCTTGCCCACGTAGGCCACTGCGATCCAGCCTCCCCCTGGCACCTCCTTCTCAGCATCCACGTTGTCCATCTGGGCGGCAACGGGCCATGGGCAGAGGGAGGAGAGGACGTTAGGAGGGTCAGACACACGGAGGATGCAAGGCCAGGGTTTGGGAACGAGCTTGGATCTCAGGTTTTAGAAGCCCGAACGCTGGGGGCCTGGGCGGGCTGGGGAGGGGGCGCCGGGCTGATGG
>NW_005361573.1:4198024-4204761 GCF_000412655.1 Myotis brandtii
CCCCCTGGTGGCCGCGGAGAACTCTGGCGCAGGCGGCCCGGGAGACCAGCAGAGCAGAGCGCAGGTCACCGGGGCAGAAGCGGTCAGTCAGAGAGGCGGCGCTCACAGCCTGTTGGATTGTCAAGAAGCCAAGACAGGACAGAGGAAAGCAAGAGAGATCGTTGGAAGGGGTGACCTGTGTGTGTTGTGGGGTGTGTGTGGGGGGTTGGGGTAGCGGAGGACTGATCAGGGCTGGAGAAGGGAAGGAAGGAGGGATGTCTAGGGGCCTGGAGGCTGGAGTGGCCTGATGGTCCCACCGTGTGGCCGGGGTCAAATGGTAGCCCTCTCTTCCCTGGGCCTCTATCTCTCCCCCAGACCAAATCCGGGAGGCGGAGAACCAGAGACTGACATGGGAGGCAGGCGGGGGAGACTGAGGCCAGGGTCCTGGGGTGGCGGAGAGAGGGGCTGGGGATGCTGACCAGACGGAGCGCCTCCGTGGGGTGGAGAGGCTGGGGCCTCAGGGAAGTCGCTTTCCTGGGCTGTGAAGTGGGCGCGACGTGAGACCAGCACTGTCTCTCCCCGCACAAGTGACTTCTGATGCCTGTGCTGAGTGTCAACGTCCCACCGCCCGTCCTAAGGCTCATCCTTTCCTCCAAGGGCTGCAGCTGCTGAGAGCCGGCGCAGCCTGAAAGCCTTTTAAAAGGTGAACGGTGATAGAGGGCAAAGGCCAGCTGAGCCACGGCACGCTTTCCCCTAACAGTCCATTATGGAAAGTATCAAACGTACAGGAAGAGCGAAGGTGAACTCCGGTATAACCACCGATGCTGAATCCTCAAGATGCTCCAGAAGAAGAAGATGGAGAGAATAAGTCAGCCTGATGTTACTGCCCTGGCTGGTTTGGCTCAGTGGTTGGAGCGTCGGCCCGTGGACTGAAGGGTCCCGGGTTTGAATTCTGTTAAGGGCATGTATCTCAGTTGCAAGCTGGGTTCCTAGCTCTGGGGCAAGCAATGTGTCTCTTACATCATCAATGTTTCTCTCTCTCCCACCCCCTCCCACTCTGCCTGAACATCAATGGGAAAAATATCTTCGGGTGAGGATTAACAACAACAACAAAAGACAGTTTGATATTATGATATTAGCCTCAAGACAGATTCCAGCAGGCATGGCTCAGTGTTTGAGCATCGACCTGTGAACCAGGAGGTCAGGGTTTGATTCCCGGTCAGGGCACATGCCTGGGTTGCGGGCTCGATCCCCAGTGTGGGGCGTGCTGGAGGCAGGCGATCCATGATTCTCTCCCATCATTGATGTTTCTATCTCCCTCTTGCTCTCTCTTCCTCTCTGAAATCAATTAAAAAATATTTTTTTTAAAAAATAGGCAAATGGGGCATCAAACAGAAACCAGAACCAGAGACTCACACGCAAAAACATGGATGTGTCAGAGGCAGCAACACATTGGGAGGAGGGAGAGAAGGAAGTATGATGGACTATTGGGTAAATTGTGCCAAGAAAATGGGTTAACCATAAGAGAAGACATGACATTGGACCCCTACTGCATTTCACACACAAGATATCAGGTTCACGTGGATTGGAGACCTAAATAGGAAACGTCATACTTTAAACATTTTTAGAAAGAAACACAGGAGAATATCTTGATTCCTTTAAGGTCAGGAGAGATTTCTTAATCCAGAAAAGCAGATTGTAAAGAAAAAGGTTGAAAAAGTTCGTTAACAATAAAATGAAAAACTGTCGGTCAAAACCCGCAACCTTTTGGTGCATGGGACGATGCTCTAATCAACTGAGCCACCCGGCCGGGGCGTGTGACTATTTTTATGACCGGCAATTTGTACTTCTTCATCTTTCAACTTTTCCGCCCATCCCCCCACCTCCCTCCCATCTGGAAAACATCAATTTGCTCTCTGTATCTCTGAGTTTATTTCGGTTTTGTTTGTTCATTTGTTTTGTTTTCTTGGATTCCACATGTAAGTGGAAATCATACGGTATTTGTCTTTCTCACCATGGATATTGAGCACAAAAAAAAGCAAGTTTCAAAATAAGACACGCTCTGTAAGCTCAAAACCACCAGGATTTATAAGACTAACGCACAAAAATCTGTTGTGTCGGTATTATACACCAGCCATAAACAATCCAAAAGGAAATTCAGACAGCAATTCCATTTACAGTAATATCCCAACGAATTAAATACCTGGGAAGAGATTGAAACAAGGAGGTGAAAGACTTGTGCACTGAAAACTACAGAACATTGTTAAAATAAATGAAAGAAGACCCAAATAAGTGGAAAGACATCCGTCTTAATGAACTGATAGATTTAGTTTTGTGAAAACGGCAGTACTACCCAAGCAACGTACAGATTCAACACAATTCCTATCAAAATTCTAATGACCTTTTTAAATTTTTTACAGAGGGGAAGGGAGAGAGATAGAGAGTTAGAAACATCGATGAGAGAGAAACATCGATCAGCTGCCTCCTGCACATCTCCTACTGGGGATGTGCCCGCAACCCAGGTACATGCCCTTGACCGGAATCGAACCTGGGACCTTTCAGTCCGCAGGCCGACGCTCTATCCACTGAGCCAAACCGGTTTCGGCAAAAAATATATTTTTTTATTTATTTCAGAGAGGAAGGGAGAGAGAGCTAGAAGCATCAATGAGGGTGGGGTGGGAACCCGGTGGAGGGGAGCTATGGGGGTAAAAAAAGAGGAACAACTGTAATAATCTGAACAATAAAGATTTAATTAAAAAAAAGAAACATCAATGATGAGAGAGACTCATTGATCAGCTGCCTCCTGCACGCCCCACACCGGGGACCGAGCCGGCAACCTGGGCATGCGCCCTTGACTGGAATCGAACTTGGGACCCTCCAGTCTGCAGGCTGACGCTCTATCCACCGAGCCAAGCCGGCTGGGGCCCTATGTCATCCTTTATTCTTTGTGTGAGGTCCTCACATTCATTATGAAATCACTCCTCGGGCGTTGGAGGCCCCTCGGTGTCCATGGAGAGTCTTGCTCCTCGGACTCTGTGAATGTCCCAGCCCATCTGTCAGCCCGGAGGACAAGGCTGCCAGGACACACGCTGTAATTAGCCCGTCCGTGGCTTCCCCATCTGCCTACTTTCACTACTTGTCCCCTACCTCCCACCCCCCCACCCAGGCAGGGGGTCCTCCCCCCCCCCCACACACACACACACACACACACACACACACACACCAACCAGACGAAGATCCTTGCCAACCTCTGTTCCCGCGGACCTAGAATGTGCTTCTGTTTCCCCACAAACATACACATCCTAGCCCCCCATCAGTGGCAGCTGGGAGCCCTTGTGAACTTGGTGAGTAACCAGAGCTCTTACCCTGTGGTTACCCCCTGCAGGGCAACCCTGGCTTACCCTGGAAGAGACACGTTCTTGAGAATGTAGTCTCCACGTGAAAGGGGGTAGCCCGGCCTTCTGCTTGGGGTGGGGTGGGGTGGGGTGGGGTGGGGGCTGGCGGAGGAGCCAGAAGTCGCCGCTGGAGGGAGTGTAAACTCGGGAACAGGGCAGCAAGGCACCAGAGCTTGGCTGCAGGGAGATGAGTGTCGGGCAAGGCCCTGCTTGGGAGCAGAGCACCTAAAGCCGGGGAGCCTGGAGGACCCCAGGGGGAAGGAAGGGATCCCAGCTGGAGAAGAGGGGGGCCCCCGGGCCTGGTGCTGACCCCCAGGTCCCCAGGTTCCCAGACGGACAGACAGAATGCTCAGCCAGAGGATCCAGGCCTGCAGGTGGGTTACAGCTTGCTTCGCTTCTGAGGCTGGGCGGGGAGCTGGCAGGGAGCAGGGCTATCACTCTCACCATGTCCCTCTGGGCCAGCCAGCTCCCTTTGCCTGGCCTGTGCCCACCTGTGAAGTGGGAGACTCAAGGATTTAGGGGGGGGGCCCTTCCCGTAGACATGCTGTGGCTCCGAGTGGCTCCTGTCTTGGAGTCCAGGCTCTGGGCCAGGCCGTGAGCTGTTTGGAGGTCCCCACTGCCCCCCTCTCTCCCATAGGAGGACCTAGAAAGAAATGAAACTGTTAATGAAAGCGCAAGGCAGGGGGTGTGTGGCCCCAAATGGGAACAGGGTAGGGGAGATGAAATGTTTTAGACTCAGTGCCAGGAACAAGGGGTGTGAGGGGGCTGTGGGCTCCCTGGGCATGAGATGGGCTCTCCAGCGTGGTACCTGGCTGTGCTGAACAGAGAAGGCATTCCGTGAGCCCTCGGACGGTGGTGCTGGCAGGAGGAAGGGGGTTAGGGAACTGGAGAGCAGGTGCCTGCGGCCGGCCCTGAGCTTGCACCTTGGCCTCCTGAGCTGCCAGGGGCCCATGCAGTTAAGTGGCCACCAGGTGGCAGGCTAGTCCTCGGGGAAGGGGCACATTGGGGCCGATAGCGTTGGTTTCTGCTGTTTGTACAGAGACGTGAGGGAGGCCATGCCTAGCTCACAGCAATGTACCCGCCGCCGTGGGGACTTCAGGCCCCGTGACAACAGGACAGGGCTGGGCTAGGCTAGGGGCTATATTACAGAACCTTGTGGGTTGCTGACATCCCTTCACTGTGGGCATGAGCCCCGGGACATAGAACAAATTGTCTTAGAGAAATCTTAGCCCGGAAGGCGTGGCTCAGTGGTTGAGCGTCCAGCTAGGAACCAGGAGGTAAAGGTTTGATTCCCCGTCAGGGCGCATGCCCCGGTTGCAGACTTGATCCTCAGTGGGGGGCGTGCAGGAGGCAGCTGATCCATGATTCTCTCTCATCATGGACGTTTCTATCTTCCTCTCCCTCTCCCTTCCTCTCTCTGAAATCAATAAAAATATATTTTAAAAGAATAAATCTGGATTCTATCTTGAATGCAGGGAGTTGGGGTAGAAAGGACCCCGCTCTTGTGGAGGGAGGGCTTGAGCCAGCTGGTGTCAGAGCTGGGACAGGGCTCCAGCCCCTCCCCTCCCCTCCCCTCTCCTCCCCTCCCTAACCCTCTGGGGGAGTTCTTTAAAAAATTTTTTTGTTTCAATGACAGTTTACAGTCAATATTATTTTGCATTGGTTTCAAGTGTACAGCATAGTAGTTAGACTTTACAAAGTGTTCCGCACCCCCCCCCGACCCCCCTGATATTTCCAGTGCCCACCTGACACCATGCATAATCATTACAGTACTATTGACTGTATTTCCTAGTTCAGTGATGGCGAACCTTTTGAGCTCGGCGTGTCAGCATTTTGAAAAACCCTAACTTAACTCTGGTGCTGTGTCACATATAGAAATTTTTTGATATTTGCAACCATAGTAAAACCAAGACTTATATTTTTGATATTTATTTTATATATTTAAATGCCATTTAACAAAGAAAAAATTAACCCAAAAAATGAGTTCGCATGTCATAGGTTCGCCATCACTGTCCTAGGCTGTCCTTTACACCCCACGCCTATTTTGCAATTACCAATCTGTGCTTCTCGGTCCCTCCACCCCGTTTCCACCCAGCCCCCCAGTCCCCTGGGGGAGTTTGCAAGTCCCAGCTCCCTGCCCACGGCCTCTGCGCTCACAGGTAACTGGGCCACCTCATTCTAGAGGGATTTGACCCCAGGAGACAACTGGAGACGGGTGAGAAAGGGCTTAGGGATTAGACCAGGATATCTGGGAAGGGAAGGGACTTAATGAGGGGCTCGGCTGTGGGAAGCGGGCGGGGAGAGGATTTGTGTCCTCACAAAGCCAGGTGGACTGCGGCCGGAGGAGGAAGGGGCCCCTGGGAGGAGCCCAGGGGGCTCAGTTTCTCCGCTTCTGTTGTGTCTTCAGAAACAACACGTAATAGTATTAACAACCCCGCACAGGTGTGGGCCCATCACCTTCCCAGCCATTATTTCCCTCGGAATTCTCACAGGGGCCTTGGGAAAGAGCCAGGGATTACATTTCCCCCCCAAATGACCAGCCTGTTCAACAGGAGGCCCCCGGGGGAGGCCCAGAAGGAGGAAGACCTGCCACCATCCCTGTTCCCCGCCCGGTTCCTGGGGCGCCCCCAGCTCAGGGATCCCGGGATAGCCTCTCCCCTCAGCTCAAAGATCCTTCTAGACGCCTCCTGCACCCCATACCCCCGAACTCCGATTCTTTATCTGGCCCCCACCGCCCAATCTCAACCTGGGCATGCTCCCCACCCCCAATACTCTAAGTTCCACGGGGGCAGTTTTATTTTATTTCTATATTTAAAATTTTTTATTTATAGATTAGAGGGGGGGGGGGAGAAACCTTGATGTGTTGTTCCACTTATTGATGCATTCATTCGTTGCTTCTTGTATGTGCCCTGCCCGGGGATCGAACCTGGAACCTTGGGGACTGAGCTCTAACCAGCTGAGCTCCCCGGCCAGGACGACATGTGGTCAGTCTTTTACTCCGTGATCGGCACAGTGCTCCGGTAAACATGTGCTGAATGAATGGCTGGATGAATAAATGAATGGAAAGGTCTCCTGACCCCCTCTAATCTGGCTGACTCCTGCTCAGCCGTCTGATCTCTGGGGAACCTGGGATGCCCCCAGCCTCTAACTGGGTGGTGCCCCTCCGGTCTGCACTGTACTGGGGGGGTGAAGGGCGGGGGGACGGGTGTAGGCGCTGCCTGGCCCTTAGTCCCTATAACCAGGAAGTCCTTGAGGGCAGGGCCTACTTGGCTTCATCCTGGGAGGCGTCCCCATGCCTGGCGCCATGAACACTGCAAAACAGTACCAACGGGAGCAAAAGAATGAAAGCTGCTCTGTCTCCCA
>NW_005361573.1:4205880-4207385 GCF_000412655.1 Myotis brandtii
ACAGGAGGGAGCCCATCGCTTCCTCATTCTACTGTCCAGGCCCCGCCGTGCAGTTCCAGGTAGTTCTGATTTCTTCCTTCCTCCCGCACTTTGTGGGGAAAGGCCTGGAGGCACCTGCAGCCCCACATGGCGGGGCGGGGAGGAGGCAGGGAGGCGCGGAGGTTCAAGGCAGGGCTTTTCTGCCCGGGCCGCCTGCTGGCACACGGGCCATCCTGGCCTCGTGGCTGTAGAGTGTTCCACAAATATTTGCGGAAGGGTTTAAAAGTCTGCTCCCTCCAACTCGCCATCCCCCGTGCCAACCTCCGCACCAGCCCGTTCCCGCTGACGCAGCAGAATCGGAGGCCAGGGCCCCCGGCAGCCTTTGATCTCCAGGTCAACACCCTTGTCGTAGAGGAGAGGCGGCCCAGGCTAGAGGTCAAGGGCAAACAGCCCTGAGGAGGCCCCACGTGCCCATGGCGGATTGGTCACTGAAGTGCGTTCACTCGAGAACTGGGCCGAGCACCCAGGCTCTGGACTCCCCGTCCAGTGCTCCTGGCTGTGTCTGGAGCTGCTTCCCGGATGAATCCCAACCCCAGGGCGCTGACTCCCACGACTGGAACCGTCAGCCTCTGTTCCTCGAGATCTCTGGGCTCTGGCACCCTACTTTCAGCTGTTCACACCTCCTCGCCCGGCCAGGTGCACCCGGAACAGCACAGGTGGATGGTGTTTGATAGACACAACTATAACCCACAGTGTCAGTGTCAAGGTCAGGAGACACAGGCTACTGGGGGGCAGAGGTCACGCTGGGTTGGGTAGATCAGGGAGAGGTTCCTGGAAACGGCATTGGATCAGGGCTTTGCGGGCCAGGGAGGATCTAGCACAGTGGTTCTCCACCTTCTGGCCCTTTAAATACAGTTCCTCATGTTGTGACCCAACCATAAAATTATTTTCGTTGCTACTTCATAACTGTCATGTTGCTACTGTGATGAATCGTCATGTAAATATCTGATATGCAGGATGGTCTTAGGCGACCCCTGTGAAAGGGTCGTCCGACCGCCAAAGGGGTCGAGACCCACAGGTTGAGAACCGCTGAGGAGGAAATGGGTGAGGGGCAGCAGGGCGCTTCTCGCACTGAAATGAACGTGTGTGTGAAGGGACATGAGAGGCAGCCGAGGCCACAAGGGATATGGGTAGGTCCTAAATGCGAGTCAAGGAACTAGGGAGCCATGGCAGATTCTTGAGCAGGGGAGTAACATACCTAGCAGGGAGGCCGAGTTGCTGGGCAGGGGTTGGGGGGATAAAGAAAGGGTGAGGCCGGAGAGGAGGGACTCTCTCTTAGTAACCAGCCGGGAGGAGTTTACCAGATGATTACTCCGGGATTTATATGATCAGATTAAGTAGCTGCTCCCTACTGGGCGGGCGAGAGATAAATTTCAGTGGAGGAAGGAGAAGGGAGCCAGGGCACCTGGGGAGGGGAGACAGGAGGAAGGGTAACTTGGGCCTTTATCACGGGTAACTCCAGACTC
>NW_005361573.1:4207400-4209902 GCF_000412655.1 Myotis brandtii
AAGGGGGAGGTTGGAGGTGAATGTTTTCCCTGTGCATTCCTTCCCGAGCAGCCTCTGCAGGCAGCTCCCAGGTGAGTCCGTCCCCTGGCCCACGGGCACCTGGCAACCTCTGGCCTAGAAACCTGGAACTTGGATTCCCAACTCTGCACGCATTCTTACCCACAGGTTCCTCAATAGATCGCCTGACCCTCCTAACTTGGGGGGTCCCCGGGGGCTTAAACGAACAGCTAGACCTGAAAAGGCCTTGTAAACTGTGAAGTGCTGAAACCACATACGGGTCTTTCTTCTATTTCCCTTTGACACTGAAATGAGCATCTTGCCCCTGGAAGGGTCGTAGGCACAGGTCCCGGCCACCTATCCAGCAAGGAAGGCAGCCAGGCCCTGCCCTAAGCCAGAAGCTGAGGATTCCTTTATTTATTTATATATAATTTTTTTTTAAATTGATTTCAGAGAGGAAGGGAGAGGGAGAGAGAGAGAGAAAAACATCCATGATGAGAGAGAACCATCGATCGGCTGCCTCCTGCACGCCCCACACTGGAGATCGAGCCTGCACCCTGGGCATGTGCCCTTGACCGGGAATGGAACCGTGACCTGCTGGTTCATAGGCCGATGCCCAACCACTGAGCCACACCAGCCGGGCCAGCATACGTTTATTTAACAGCCGAGATGTGTGCTAGATGCTCTGCCGGGGGTAGCGGGCTTGTGGGGGTTCAGAGGCGAGTAGAACAGGGCCCGAGGCCCCGGGACCTGATGGCCTAGCAGGGTGAAGGCCGTAAGCAGGGCCACCTCGAGGTTCTGCCGGTCCCCCCGCCACCTCCTCTCCCCTCCTCTCTGGTTCTGGCCACGTTTCCCACCAACCACCACAACTTTGCTCACGCCTTTGCGTCCCCGTGGAATGAACGGAGCTTTCTATTTTCTTCCCGCCCCACATTTTCAGTCCGGGCTCCAATGCCACTCCTTCCCGAAGCTCCCCAGGGTTCTTCCAATCCCAAACGAACGGTCCCTCTCTTCGGCTCCGTCCCAGTCACTTGCCACCTCCTCTCCTTGGAACATCGATCTGGCCCTGGCATTGTAGGTGATGGTGCTTGTGTGTCTTATCTCTGGAAGGACAGGCTGGTATCTGGTTCATTCATTGACCCCAGAACAATGCCTCGGGCCTGGTACACAGTGGGAGGAAAGATGGCCCAAGGCATGTGGCATAGGTAGGTAAGAGGGGAGAGCTGTGGGTTCTGAGAGGAGGAAACGGGCTCATTCTCTGGGGGAGGGGGCTGTGACTGGGGTACGGCAAGGCAGTCGGGCCTGTAGCTACACACAAGAACCCCCAGCTCCGACCCCTGGGTGTAAGGAGGGAAGGGGGTGAGGCAGCAGATAAGCTGACAGCAAGCCTAATTTCACTGGGCCATGACTTACACTTTTTTTTAATTTATTTTAAATTGATTTCAGAGAGGAAGGGAGAGGGAGGGAGAGATAGAAACATCAATGATGAGACAGAATCATGGATCGGCTGCCTCCTGCACACCCCGCACTGGAGATCGAGCCCGCAACCTGGGCCTGTGCCCTCACCGGGAATCGAGCCCTGACCTCCTGGGCCAGAGGTCAACGCTCAGTCACTGAGCCACAAGGGCGGGCCGGGCGGTCCATGACTTTCTTCCTTCTTGTCCACCCTGCACCCCCCACCCGGAGGTGGAAACCTGGCCAGGCAGGCAGCAGGGCAGCCCAGGGAGTGGTCCCAGGGGAAAGCCCTGTGCTAGGCCCTGCCCTTACCTCCCTTTACCCTCTCCTGCCGACTGGAAGCCCAGATCATCTGAGCGAACAGAGAAGCTTGGATTCAGAGAGGTGACGCGGCCAGCTGACTAAGTAAGCCTCATCGACGTGGAGGATTTAGAACTCAAACTCGGCCTTGGCAGCGTTCTCATGCTGGCGGAGGGTGCGAGCAACTTAGGAACAGCTCTCAACATGCCGGGAAGGTCAGATCCCAAAGGACAGGGCCCTGGGTGGGAAGAGCGACCAAGACCAGGGACTTCCTCGCCCCCTCGGCCTGTCTGACCGGCAGGAGGAGTCAGGCTGTCCGTGCCGACAGGCCCTAAGCTGGGTTGGCCCGTCGTTGCCCAAAACCCAGGGCAGAACAGAAGAGGGCGAGGGTCCCAGAGAGGCGGCCCATGAATACCACTGTTCCCAGAGTCGGGGTGATGGCCAGGCTTAGGGGACCTGATCCCCCGGCCCACCCCCTCCCCTAGTGGCACCCCAGGCAAGCTCCCTGCGTCTGGGGGAGAGAGGTCCTGTGCTATGGGGGTCTGATCTTAGGAGAGCCCATTAGACAGGACTCAGGTGGGGAAACTGAGGCCCGGGGAGCTCAGGTGTCTCTCCCACGGCCACACTGTGAGCTTGAGATAAATCTGGGACTGCAATCCAGACTTTCTGCTCTTCCGATGCCCTCTGGCCCGGGCGGGGCCGGGGCGCTCCTGCTGGTCTCCGGACCTCAGGAGGGCAAAGGGGAGTCCG
>NW_005361573.1:4210537-4212289 GCF_000412655.1 Myotis brandtii
CTGCCCGGGGCCCAAGGCCCCCGGCGGCCGTGGGCAAGCCCGTCCTGCGCCCGTCTGCCCCCTGATGAGCTGAGAGGCGGTTGCACCAGATGCGGTGCAGGGAGGTCTGGGATCCCCGCGGTGTCTCAGGGGGTTGGGGTTTGTGGAAGCGGATGCTGGTCGCACTGAGCTGGGCGGCCATCCGGCCCCTCTCCCGCCTGGGACTCGGCCTGAGGCTCTCTCTCCAGGCCGGGAGGTCAGCCTGGCTTTGCCTGGGCACCTGGGCACCCGGGGAAGAGGAAGAGGCGACAGTTCGAGGGCTGCCCCCACCTCCCCACCCCCTGACTCTCCACTTCCCTGTCGCCCGTGGGAAGAGGGGAGGTTGGCTGGTTGTTGTTTTTGTTTGTTTGTTTTTTTTTATATATTTTTATTGATTTCAGAGAGGAAGGGATGCCCGTGTTAAGAGGGGAGGTTGGCTGGGTTTTTTTGTTTGTTTGTTTGTTTTAAATATATTTTTATTGATTTCAGAGAGGAAGGGAGAGGGAGAGAAGATAGAAACATCAGTGATGAGAGAGAATCATGGATCGGCTGCCTCCTGCACGCCCCACCCTGGGGATCGAGCCCGCAACCCCTGGGCATGTGCCCCTAACGGGAATCGAACCCGGGACCCTTCAGTCCACAGGCCGACGCTCTACCCACTGAACCAAACAGGCTAGGGCGAGGTTGGCTGTTCGGGGAGCCAGGGCCGATTGGGTCCGGTCTCGAGGTTTGCAGGCTCCATGGCTGGGAACGGTGAGGGGAACAGACGGCTCCTGCTATGGCAGAGGTCGAGGCACGCGTGGGCCAGGAAGGCTTCGCGCAGGCCTGGCCGCCCCTTCCCAGGGAGGCTGCAAAGGAAGGTTTCGGGTTGTACTGCTGACCTGCAGGGGAAGCCAGGCAGATAAGGGATTCGATTGGGTGGTGGTTTCATGGGAAACGGGGGGCTAGGGAGGGTCCTTGGTCAGTGGTGGCTTCATGCCCGAGCCCAGGCTGAGCAGTGTGCCTGGGCTTCTGGCAGTTGTTGGGGGATGGATGGTCGGAGTCCTTGGCTGACCTGGGCCAGGGGCAGAGGTGGCTGGTCCTCATTGGCCCCCCTGCGGCCGCCCTGTGGGTCAGTGACAGGGAGAGGTGAGTGGCTGGGAGCGTTCGGCCCGGGGAGGGCCTGGCAGCAGGTGCGCTCGCATGCGGGGTGGTGAACCGTTGGAAGTGGGTGTGGCCAGCCCTCGGGGTCACTGTCCACTTTCCCTGTGTGACGCTCCCTGCACCTTCCCACCGTCATGGCTTCCCACTGGACTGTTCCCTCTGCCTGGATAGCCCTCCTCCGCCTCCCACGGCCTTTGATGCCCTTCAAGACCAGCTGAAATGCCATTTTTTAAAAATATTTTTTTATTGATTTCAGAGAGGAAGGGAGAGGGAGAGAGAGACAGAAACATCAATGTTGAGAGACAATCACTGATCGGCTGCCTCCTGCACACACACACACACACACACCCGCCACCCCCCATGGGGAATCAAGCCCAAAAACAGGGCATGGACCCTGACCAGGACTCGAACCTCGACCTCCTGGTTCATAGGTCAGCACTCAACCACTGAGCCACACCGGCCGGGCTCAAATGCCATTTAAAAAAAAAAAATGAAGTCATGTGAGACCACCCTGTTCCTGGCCCCGGTCAGAATCAAACTCTTCCTTCACTCTGCTCTGCCAAGAACATTGCTCTCCCTTCCATTACTGAG
>NW_005361573.1:4212801-4214802 GCF_000412655.1 Myotis brandtii
GCCTCACTGGAGAGTCCTGGGCAGAGGGCAGCTGGTGGGACCTGTCACTCACCCTGCCGCCTCTCTCTACAGTTCCGGGAGAATGTCCAGGATGTGCTGCCCACCCTGCCGAACCCAGACGACCATTTCCTGCTGTGCTGGCTCCGAGGTGAGGGGAGAGGGCCTGCGGGAGGCTGGGGCAGGGCAGGGCTCCTTCTGGGTCACAGAACAGCACCCTCTGGAAACCCTGGGCCTGGCCATCTGAGAACCTGGAGTAGTCAACCCCGAGGGGCAAAAGGGCCCCTGGCGATTACATAACCTCACCTTCTACTGCAGAGATAACACCGAGGCTGAGAGGTGAAGTAATTCGCCCCAAGCCACACCGTGCTTGAGCTGCAGGCAAAGAGTGGGGACAAGAGCCTGGTTGGCTGAGTCCCAGCCCAGTGCACTCCCCATCCACTCTGCTGATGGGCTTGGGGAAACAGGCAGAGGAAAACGCCGAGAAAGGCCCCAGGCATGTGGGACCACGGAAGCAGAGGCAGGTTTAGAACCAGGGTCCCGGCTTCTGGGAGAGGCTGGGCCCCTCTGTGGCCTCCTGCAGTGCAGGCAGCTTGAAGGTGGGGAACATGGGGGGCTCGGCCGGAACTAGGTGGACAAGACCCTCCTCAAGCCGCCACCAGGCTCCAGAGTCCTGAGTTCCAATTCTACTCCTGCTCCGGCCTGGCTGTGGCACCTGGGCCAGGGGTGTGCATCTGCCCTCGCCCCCTCTCTGGGACAGCAGGACGAGATGGGGCTACCTGCCTGTTGTAAGATGTCACGTGGCAGAGCTCTGAGCATGGGATCCACGTTCTATTCGCATCGGGGGTCAAGCTCAACCCCTACCCTAACGCCTGGGATCCTTCTGTCCTTGACCCTCTCTCTCCTCCTCTGTGATTCCAGTCACGTGGCTCCCTCTCTGGTTCTTGTAACACATTTTCCCCCCCTTTTTAAAAAATAATTTTTTATTGATTTCAGAGAGGAAAGGAAAGGGAGAGAGAGATAGAAACATCACAGATGAGAGAGAATCTTGGATTGGCTGCCTCCTGTTCGCCCGAAACCTGGGCATGTGCCCTGACCAGGAATCGAACCGGGACCTCCTGGTTCATAGGTCAATGCTCAATCACTGAGCCACACCGGCTTGGCACGCTTTTTTTCCCCCCTTCTTTATAGAAACTTTATTACTAGACATAAAAATAATAGAGAATAAATTCCACTTTCTTAGATTAGCAGAGATTAAGTTGTGATGTGGAACCATAGTTCAAAAATTAAAGTACAAATCATCCCTGATTGTTTATCTATAGATACATGACAATCAGAGTGCCCCACGCACCCCGAATGCTCAACCAGTGTCTGCAGAGTTCGCACACGCACACACACACATGCACACACACACACTCACACACATGCACAGAGTCTTGGGGCAGATGAAGAGCTGGGTTCCCCTTTTTCTGTGCAGACATGGAACAGACTGGCATATGCTCAGAGAAACAGCTCGCAGGCGCCCCAGAGCAGGTGCAGCCAGGAGAGCCACACGGGGCTCTGCACCTCTGAAAGTGCCACTTGCCCTTTCCCCCCAAAAAATCTACAAACCCACAACCCCACAACCCCGGCCGGCCCAGCCAGAGGGCTGGAGGGGATTTTGGCCCCGCAGTTTACCGAAGGGCTGTAGCTGCAAGTGGGTGGGTGGAGAGAGTGAGAAGCCAGCAGGGCCTTAAAGGGCCAGCTGTCAGATCATCAAACCCACTACCCAACTACTGTTAGGTGGAGAAGTGTGGTTTCAGAGAGCTGTGAACAGCAAGGCAGCGCGCGCTCTCCCTTTCTCTCTCTCTCTCCCTCTCTCTCTCTCTCTCTCTTTCTCTCTAAAATATATTTTTATTGATTTCAGAGAGAGGAAGGGAGAGAGAGATAGAAACATCAATGATAAGAGAGAATCATTGATTGGCTGCCTCCTGTTCGCCCGAAACCTGGGCATGTGCCCTGACC
>NW_005361573.1:4214908-4218060 GCF_000412655.1 Myotis brandtii
TCATAGGTCAATGCTCAATCACTGAGCCACACCGGCTTGGCACGCTTTTTTTCCCCCCTTCTTTATAGAAACTTTATTACTAGACATAAAAATAATAGAGAATAAATTCCATTTTCTTAGATTAGCAGAGATTAAGTTGTGATGTGGAACCATAGTTCAAAAATTAAAGTACAAATCATCCCTGATTATTTATCTATAGATACATGACAATCAGAGTGCCCTATGCAGTGCCTCCTGCACGCCCCCCACTGGGGATCAGGCCTGCAACCCAGGCATGTGCCCTTGACTGGAATCGAACCTGGGGCCCTTCAGTCCACAGGCTGATGCTCTATCCGCTGGGCCAAACCAGCTAGGGCTCTCTCTTTGATCTAAGACAGTGGTTCTCAACCTTGGCTGCACATTAGAATCACCTGGGAATCTTTTTGGAATGAGGCCCAGAAGTCAGGATTTTTAAAAAGATTCCCAGGCGATTCTAATGTGCAGCCAAGATTGAGAACCACTGATCTAAGAGGAGGTCAGCCTGGGTTCCTGCCACTGGTCTCCCAGGCACCCCCAGCTCCCTAGGCCTGGGGTCACCTCTCTCTTTGCAGGATCATTGCAGAGTGTGGTCACCCTCATGTGCCAGATGAGAACACTGAGGCTCAGAGAGGGCAGGACACTTACCTGAAGGCACACAGCTAACATGAAGCAGAATCAGGGCAGAAACCAGTGTCCTCCCCGGGAAGCCACGGCTGCCCCGAACGCCAGGCCGCGCCTCTGCGGACGGAGGAGGCGCCTCCTCGGTGCTCATTTGTGCCTACCATTTCCTGGGCAGGAGCTCAGGCTGGTCATACTCTGCTATGAATCTCAATTAGGGTTTTTGTTGCCTCTCTCTTTTTTATTTTTTTAGAAACCTTTCCTTTTTCCCGTTGGTTCTAAAGGAAGCATCTGTAAGGTGCATGCCCTCGAATGGCTTCTTCTAACCCAGGTGTGAGCTGGGCCTCCATTCTCCCCGCTCCCCGCTAGGCAGACTCAGGGTTCTCCTGAGAGCGGACCCACAGGTCTCCACGGCACTCCAGCTAGGAGAGTCAGGTGACAAGATAAACACAAGGAAGTGGTGGAACCCTGGGAAGTGGCAGAGCAGGTCTGTCACCTCCTTTTCCAAGCCTAGGGGGTGATCACATGAGAGACTGCGATGGTCACTCCTAGGTGGGCTTCTCAGGCCGTGCCCTGAGCCACGCTTTTTAAATTTCTTCCTTTATTTTTATTACCTTTTTAAAATTTGTTTATTTTATTTTTTGGTTAATCCTCACCCGAGGATACTTTTCCATTGATTTTTTGGAGCGAGTGGGAGGGAGAGGGAGAGACACAGAGAGAGAAACATCGATGTGAGAGAGACGCATCAATTGGTTGCCTCCCACATGCCCCCCGACCAGGGCGGGGAATCGAGCCCTGTAACCGAGGTACATGCCCTTGACTGGAATCGAACCCGGGACCCTGCAGTCCTCGGGCCAACGCTCTATCCACTGAGCCACACCGGCCAGGGCCCAAGCCATGCTTCGAGCTGCCCCTGACCAGGGCAGCAGGAGCCCCGGAGGGGCCTGACTCAGCAGGTGTAGGGAGAGACCAGGCCAGGTGCTGTGGGAGGCAAGTGGCGGCTGAGGGAGGGCCCTCGAAGCCCCTGGATGTTGGACCCTGGCAGATAAGGGTTAACTGGAGAGCCACCCTGAGATAAGGGGGCTCACAGTCCACCGCCACTCCTGTTCGCCGGGGAGATAAGGTCTCTTCTCACAGTTAGGGGTGTCCCTCCTCCGGAGGATTCCCATTTTCACATGCTCCCCATCAGGAGAGCAGGCTGCCTTGCACCTTCCACATGTTTCTAGCCCATTAGATGATTCTGTCAGAGAAGTGCGGTATCTTGTTCAAGGTCAGGCAGGGATGGGGAGCGGCTGAGATGCAAACCTAGATTCTGTTCCTCTAAGAGCTGCCCCTGCTGCCACGCTGGCACATGATGGGCCGTCCACAGTGAGGACTGGTCAGTTCTTCACACGTGTGTCCAGCAGCGATGAAAGGTGGGGCGCTGGTCAGGCCTCTCGGGGCAGCCTTTGGACGCATCCTGAGTGCCCTGAATTTCACGCTAACAGGGAATATGCTTGGGCACCTCTGGGAGCAGCGCTTAAAGGACCAGAGAGCAGCCCGGCCGGTGTGGCTCAGTGGTTGAGCGTCGACCTATGAACCAGGAGATCACGGTTAGATTCACGGTCAGGGCACATGCCCGGGTTGTGGGCTCGATCCCCAGTGTGGGGCCTGCAGGAGGCAGCCTGTCAATGTTCTCTTTCATCATTGAAGTTTCTATCTCTCTCTCCCTCTCTCTTACTCTCTGAAACCAATAAAAAAATATATATTTTTAAAGAAAAGGACCAGCCCTGGTCAGTTTTGCTCAGTGGATAGAGCATCGGCCTGCAGATTGAAGGGTCCCGGGTTCGATTCTGGTCAAGGGCACATGCCCGGGTTGCAGACTTGATCCCCAGTGGGGGGTGTGCAGAAGGCAGCCAATCAATGATTCTCTCTCATCATTGATGTTTCTCTCTCCCTCTCCTTTCCTCTCTGAAATCAATAAAAATATATTTTTTATAAAAAAGGCCAGAGGACAGCCTCTCTGGTCCAGGCTCCGGGGCCGTCAAGCAGATCTTGGGGTTGGTCAGACCCACAGAGGACACACAGCTGGGAGGGACCGTTCATAGGTCCGATGACAGAATTGGCCAGAATCTGTATCTCACAGACCCTTTAAACTAGGGATGAAATTAAGCTGACGGCAACAAGATGAAATCGGATCGGGGTGGAGCCAGAAAACCACCTCGCCACATCGGGGTGAAGGCTTAGCGGCAGGCCGGCTGAGAAGGACTTGGGGGTTCCGCTGACTCTGAGTCCCCCCTGAGTGAAGGGGGTGACCATTGCCAAGAAGGTCCGTGGGCTTTCCTGGAGAAGGGCAGGCAGCACCTGGCGCCGTGCTCAGCTCTGGGCCACACGAAGGAAGAGGGGCTCCGGGAGACCGGAAAGCATCCAAGAGGAAGTTATGTGGGTGCACTTGAACCCGAGCTGTGAGGAATGGCGGAAGGACCCACGGAGGGGCAGCACTGGGCAGAGGAGGGGACTCGGGGGGGGGGGGGGGC
>NW_005361573.1:4218178-4222480 GCF_000412655.1 Myotis brandtii
GCTGTGGGGAGGGGGGGGGGCCCGGGGGGGGGGGTGGCACAGTGGTTGCCAGTGTTGGGAAGGTTGTCACGTGGCTGACGGCCACTCCCTAAGCATCGCTGAGTGGATCTGTACTCGGTATCACGAGGAGCCCTGAGTGCAAATGGCAACTCTCTGGGAGCCAGTGGCTGTGCGGGCCGGTGAGGTCTTTGTGTTGGAGCTTTAGCGGGACAACTTTTCGGGGTTCATGCATGAGATAAAGTTGGCCTCGGTGAGCTTTAGTGTGAAATGTTCCAGGAATCCTGGCAGGAGGGTCCCCTGTGTCCCACTGGGGGATGAGTCTGTCCTTGCAAGACATGGCCAGGTTGACTGGGACTTTACCAACCCCTCCATCCTACTGGGATGTTCTGCCAGCTCTACCCCAGATGATGGGGCAGCTATGTTCATCTTTTAAAATATATATATTGGTTTCAGAGAGGAAGACGAGGGAGAGAGAGATGAGACATCCATGATGAGAGAGAACCATGGATCCGCTGCCTCCTGCACGCCCCGCACTGGGGATCGAGCCCGCAACCTGGGCATGTGCCCTGACCAGCAATCGAACCGTGACCTCCTGGTTCATAGGTCGACGCTCAACCACTGAGCCACGCCGGCCGGCCAGTTCACCTTTGAACTGTGTATCAGGTTCTCAGGTTTGGGTGTTAGACTGTGGGAGAGATTAGCTTTGTGTCAGGGGAAGGCTAAGTGATAAGGGAGTCCAGGGTCCACTTTCCCCGAGCGGAGATAAGACCCTTCGGCTGACTGCACCCACTGGGGCCAAACTCTTTCGACCCTGAAGTTGCAATGCTGCTCCCACGTGCCCGAACCTTGACCTGCTCTCCAGGGTCTGTGGTTCTCTAGCCCAGTGGTCGGCAAACTCATTAGTCAACAGAGCCAAATATCAACAGTACGACGACTGAAGTTTCTTTTGAGAGCCACATTTTTTAAACTTAAACTATATAGGTAGGTACATTGTTATTAACTTCATTAGGGTACTCCTAAGGCTTAGGAAGAGCCACACTCAAGGGGCCAAAGAGCCGCACGTGGCTCGCGAGCCGCAGTTTGCCGACCACGGGTCTAGACGCCTCCAATGAAGGTCCTCACATTAGCTTCTACCTGGGGGGTGATCTGAGAGCCAGCTGGGGTGTGGACGGAGAGGAGCCGGCCCTAGAATGGGAACAGGGGAGATCTCTGTGTCCCTGGACGCCCGGCCTGCTGGCCTAACCCTGACCACGTTTCCCTGTTACAGCAAGAAGCTTCGACCTGCAGAAGTCCGAGGCCATGCTACGGAAGGTGAGGTCCATTTTGCCTCCGGATCCCGGGGCGGCCTCCGTTTCTACCCCTCAGAGGACCCCCATCTTCCGCCCCTCCCGCCCACCTCCATCACGGCCTGTGGCCTGGTGTGACATCTCTGCGTTTTAGCCAACCACGACCGCCTGATCCCTCTGGAAAAAGTGCATCCCCTCCCCCGGGCACAGAGCCTGCTGGGGTCTGGGCCGGCCGAGGAGGCGTGTTCTGCCCAGACCTCTAAAAGAGGCAGGGCCTTGCTTCGCATTCCTGCCAGTCGCTTTCTCGTGACGCACCCCTTCATGCCGTCACCTACACCTAGGTGTCTATTAAGAGGTCTCCCTACCCTGCTTTCCCTTTAAAAAAAAAAAAGAAATAGTTTTATTGATTTCAGAGAGGAAGGGAGAGGGAGAGAGAGACCAATGATGAAAGAGAACCATGGATCGGCTGCCTCCTGCATGTCCCATACTGGGGATCGAGCCTGCAACCCGCAACCCGGGCATGTGCCCTGACCGGGAATCGAACTGGTGACCTCCCGGTGCCAGGGTCGACGCGCCACCCGCTGAGCCACGCCGGGCTGGGCTCCCTTTTTTAAAGCCCTGATTGTGTGTTTGCAGCACGTGGAGTTCCGAAAGCAGAAGGACGTCGACAACGTCCTAAACTGGCAGCCGCCAGAGGTGAGGACAGGGGGTCCTGGCCCCGCCCCCTCCCCCGTGAGGTCATGAGGCCCACAACCTGTGTGCTGGGTCTGTGGGCCTGGAACCCCAGAAGAAAGCTCTGACCATGCCAAGTGGGCCCTCGTGGTCCCCCGGACGGGTGCCCATTGGCCCCCGGGGGAAGGCTGTGGAGGGAGAGCCTGGGGAACCCAGAGGGAGGCCCTGGGACACGGGGAAGGTGCCTGACCCACCTGCTGACCAGGCGCCTTCTCCGTGTCTTGGCCCAGGTGGTCCGGCTGTACCTGACGGGGGGCATGTGTGGCTACGACAAGGAGGGCTCTCCCATCTGGTACGACATCATTGGGCCCCTGGATGCCAAGGGTCTGCTACTCTCAGCCACCAAACAGGACCTGCTGAAGACCAAGATGCGGGACTGCGAGCTGCTGACTCAGGAGTGTCACCGCCAGACAGAAAAGGCGAGTGACCGGCCGATGGCAGGAGAGGCGGTCCCGCGGCAGCAGGGACTTACCCACGGCTTCAGGGCTGAGGCCTGGGCCTCGGATGGCACAGGACAGTGACATTTCAAACTCTTAGGGTCTGACATATGTTGCCAAATTTTTATTTTTCCCGGGAAGGACTTTTAAAAAAATTTTTTTTTGCCAGCTACCATGACCATCATTAACCCCCAAAACCATAGGAACGGCCAAATCTCCGAATAAAGGGCAGCCCTTTAAACAGGGTAGATTTAGCTTTCCAAAGAGCTTAACGACATTCCTGGTATTCTTCTCGTGTATCTGGGCCTCGGTGAGATCTTTGTCCTCAGACAAGTGTTTGGGTGTCGCGGGTGCGGATGAGCGAAGGGAGAGTCCGTGTTGCCCTAACTCTGTATTTTATTGTATTTATTTATTTATTTTTTAAAATATATTTTATTGATTTTTTACAGAGAGGAAGGGAGAGGGATAGAGAGTTAGAAACATCGATGAGAGAGAGACATCGATTCAGCTGCCTCCTGCACGCCCCCTACTGGGGATGTGCCCGCAACCCAGGTACATGCCCTTGACCGGAATCGAACCCGGGACCCTTCAGTCCGCAGGCCGACGCTCTATCCGTTGAGCCAAACCAGCTAGGGCTCTAACTCTGTATTTTAAAAAGCACACGGCCAGCCGAAACCGGTTTGGCTCAGTGGATAGAGCGTCGGCCTGTGGACTCAAGGGTCCCGGGTTCGATTCCGGTCAAGGGCATGTACCTGGGTTGCGGGCACATCCCCAGTAGGGGGCGTGCAGGAGGCAGCTGAAATAAAAAGCACACGGCCATCTGATTTCCTCGCTGAGAAAGTGCTGGAGAGCAGGCTGGAGCTGCCACCGTGATCTCTCCTCCTTCCTTCCTTCCTTCCTTCCCCTTCAGCGACTGTAAAGATCCAAGGACCTGGTGCAATCAGCGGGGGGCCGTTTCAACACTGTCACCCACACACACTCACTGAAGGCTAGTGTGTGCAGGGACCCCGCGGGCTGGGGAGGCGAACAGGCATGCGATTGGAATGCACCCTCGAGGGCTTAGGTTGGACAGAGAGCACCTCTGTGCATAGAGAACCGGCTGCGCAAAGCCTCACGGGCCGAGCGCTCCGTGGTGCTGCCCACGGAGGAACAGGGCAGACTGCAGAACAAGGGGCCCTCAGATGCCAGCTGGATGCTCCCAGGGGGTCACTGGATGAGAACACGGACAACCAGGCGGGCAGGGTGGCCTGCCTGGGTCACAGTGAGGTCCTGGGACGCTTATCTCAGTTGGGGACACCGTGACCAGGTGCCAACGCTGCAAAGGTGGATTCGACCAGGTCCCTTGAAGAGCTCTAGGCCTTTTTGTTTTGTTTTGTTTTGAAATATATATTTTTACTGATTGCAGAGAGGTAGGGAGAGGGAGAGAGAGAAACATCCATGATGAGGGAGAACCATGATTCAGCTGCCTCCTGCACGCCCCACCCTGGGGATTGAGCCACAACCTGGGCACGTGCCCCGTCCGGGAACGAAACCGTGACCTCCTGGTTCACAGGTCGACGCTCAACCGCTGAGCCACGCGGGCCGGGCAAGAGCTCTAGGCCTTTTGGGAAGGGAGACACCAAGCCCTCTTGATCTAGGGAAGAGGTGAGGCCTCCCTCAGCCAAGCGCCATGGATGAGAGTAGCCCGAGGAAGCAAGGCAGCACCGTTTCAGGCGGAGGAACCGCGTTGAGCAAAGGCCTTGCACGCCATGGCACAGGCAGCTGTAGAGTGCGCGGCAGGCGATGGCAGGGGATGAGGCTGAAGAGGGAGCCGGGAGCAGCTGGGTAGGGCCCGGCCCATATCCCCA
>NW_005361573.1:4222634-4226962 GCF_000412655.1 Myotis brandtii
AGGGGGAGGTGGGGCAGGGAGTAGGGCAGGGGGCCCCTCTGCCGGGATGCCCTGTGGGTGGGCGAGGCGATGGGGGCGCAGGCCGGCCTGGAGGAGGTCTGTGCCCACAGACTCGGTGCTCTGTTCCCGCAGTTTCTGTGCATGGTGGAGGACAATTATCCCGAAAAACTGAAGCGTCTCTTTGTCATTAAAGGGCGAGGCAATGGGGGCACAGGCCGGCCTGGAGGAGGTCTGAGCCCACAGACTCGGTGCTCTGTCCCCGCAGTTTCTGTGCATGGTGGAGGACAACTATCCCGAAAAACTGAAGCGTCTCTTTGTCATTAAAGGTAAGTGGGGACCTCTGTGAGGAAGTCACGGACAGGTTTGGGAGAGGGACACGTCGGGAGCCGGAGCAGGGAGGCTGAGGGCCCCTGATGGTCCACACAGCGTTTAGGAGGCACCAGTGCCCCCCGGCCGGCCAGCCGGGGGAGGCCCACTTGCCTCTGCCCGCTGTGCAGAGGGCGAAGCTGGACATGAAAGAGGTGGCCGTGCTGAGCCTCACCCCCTGGGCTGCCACGTGGGCTCCAGGGCGCTCGGGCATGTGCGGCTGACATAGGGCACCCAGGGTGATGCCGTTGGGGACAGGGTGGGCGCTGCGTCCAGCCTCACGCTGTCGGCCTCTGTTCCAGCCCCCAAGCTGTTTCCTGTGGCCTACAATCTGGTCAAACCTTTCCTGACCGAGGAAACGCGCAAGAAGATCATGGTCCTGGGGGGTGAGTAGCCGGAGCCCTTCTCAGCTGCGCAGGGGGGCTGCGGCCCCGCCTGGGATGGCTTTAGAGGGAGGGCCACAGGCACAGGGCAGGCGGACGGTCCCTCTGCTGCTCTGGTGGCAGTGGCGCCCGGGAGCGGGCTGGGGCTGGGCTAGGGTCTTCATATCTGTTTTCTTTCTGTAAGTGTATTTTATTTAGCTATTGTTAATCCTCACCCGAGGACATTTTCCCGTTGACTTTTTAGAGAAAGGGGAAGAGACGGGGAGAGAAAGAGAGAGAGAAACATCGATGGGCTGCCTCCAGCACAGGCCCCAACCAAAGCCGAGGGACATGCCCTTGACGGGAATCGAACCCGGGACCCTTGAGTCTGTGGGCAGACACTATCCACTGGGCCAAACCGGCGAGGGCTTCATATCTGTTTCCCTAAGAGCCCCTGCTCTCAGACAATCTAGAAGGAAGTACTGAGCCCAGCATCGTAGATTCAAAGATGAATGAAACGCCAGGCACTGCCATCAGGGAGCTTACAGAGCCGCAGGAGAGAGAGGACCTTCAGGGAGGAAGCGATGCTACAGACTAGAAAAGGCGCTAGCGATGGCCCAGAGAAGGTGCCACGCGGGTCACGGGAGCAGAGGGTGCCCTCAGCTGGGGGGCGACTCGCTGAGAGCACTTACCAGGTGCCAGGCCCTGGACGAGGTGCCAAGGCTACGAAGGCGAATTGGACCCAGTCCCTTGCAGCCTCTGGCCTCTTGGGGAAGGGAGACACCAGGCCCACTCGATCTAGGGAGGAGGTGAGGCCTCCCTCGGCCGAGCGAGCGCCGTGGGGAAGAGCAGCCGGATGAAGCAAGGCAGCGCGCTTCCCGGCAGAGGGAACAGCATTGAGCAAAGGCCTCGCACCCCATGGCACAGGCAGTCGTAGAGTGCAGGGCAGGGGATGAGGCTGAAGAGGGAGCCAGGAGCAGGTCACAGAGGACCCGGGGCCGAGGGGCTGGGCCGTGACTCTGCAGGCCCTGGGAGCCAGCGGGGAGTTCTGAGCAGGGGAGCACCGGGGTCAGATCCTACATGGAGACACAGCCCACTGGGGAGATGGTGAAGGGCAGATAAAAGTGGCCTCTGTGGCCACCACCCAGGCAGCAGGTGTTGCAAGCCCAGGCGGGGGCAGCGGAGGCAGCGAGGCGAGGAGGACGAGCCAAGGACTACTTTGGGAAGTAAAGCAGCAGAACTCGAACGCTGGGATATAGGAAAGGAGGAAGAGGAACCGAGAATGACGTCCTCGTGTCTGGCATGAGTTGTCTGCACAGGGCAGTCGCTCTGACGCAACAACGAGGTCAATGGAGAAAGACAAGGGGAAGAATGAGCTTGAGGCTGAGTTTCAAGGGTGTGTGAGAGCCCGGCTGGTGGGGCTCAGTGGGTGAGCGTCAACCTAGGAACCAGGAGGTCGCGGTTCGCATCCCGGTCAAGGGCACATGCCCGGGTTGTGGGCTCGATCCCCAGTGGGGGGCGTGCAGGAGGCAGCCGATCCATGATTCCCTCTCATCATGGATGTGTTTCTATCTCTCTCTCTCTCCCCCTTCCTCTCTGAGACCAATAAAAAAAAGAGTGTGAGATATACAGATATTGGGGATACTTGAGCCTGAAGCTGAGGGGAGGACTCCAGCCTGGGCATGTGGGAGCCATCAGAGGCCAGCCAGGGCCCAGCCAGGAGCCCGTTTGCTGGAGCAGGAAGTGGCGTGTGTGGTGGGAGAAGAGGCTAGAAGGATAGCTCGGGACTAGGGAGATCATGGGTGACTCGAGGCCACCTCTGGGCTTGTGCGTGGGCGTGGGGAACGGGGATGCGGGAGGTTTCTCAACGTTCACCTTCAGGCCTCACGTGGCAAGTGGAGAATTTCCAAGTGTGTGCCGGCGAGTCCTGGGAGCGGAGGGAGGCAGCCTGGAAAGCCCGGGGCTTCTCGGTTCTGGTCTCGGTTCTGCCTCTCGTCACCTCAGTGACGCTCCCTGTAAGATGGGGAGAATTCCCCCGCCCTGATCCCAGCTCTGCCGCTGCGCTGGGGGAGACATATAAAATCCCGCAAAGGCTCTGGTGGTTTTGGCTTCTCGGCTGCAGCCACCCACCGTGAGCATGAGAGACAGGCTTCCGGGCAGCAGGGCCATGGAGGAGGTGCAGCCTGTTCTCCCACCCACACCTAAAACCCTCTCAACCTAACCCGCCTCGGGCCAAGGCCCAGCCTCTTCACCAGGGGAGGGAGGAAAGCCGCTGGGGAGGGAGGAAAGGCGCTCGGGCCGGCTGCTGGAGCTTAGCAGCACAGGTTACATCGCCCCGAGACCACAGGGGGTGCCCGGACTCGGCCGCTGCCGTCCCAGGGCTGGGAGGCCCGGACGGCCTCTGTGGGTTTCCAGCCGGGGTCGGCGGCAGAGTCCACCGGGTTGCATCCCGTGACTTGGAGCTGCTGCCTTTGTGTGGCTTCTAGCGTCAGCATGGAAAGGTTTCCACTATCAAAATATTGTTCTTGGCTGGTATTCGTTGCGGACTTTGGGATGGCGGACACGTGGTTCGCGGCATCGGTTGCACTAGAGTCAAACTCTCCTAGTCAGGAAAGGGCTTGGTTACCAAAAAGAGAGAGAGAGAGAGAGAGCGCCAAATCTTGGCCGCTGAATGGTCTAAAAAAAACAAAAACCAGAAAACAGGAGCAGATGTGAAATCCTGGCTGGGGTTGAGCCAAGAGAACCCATGTGAAGGGGTCGCCCTACAGCGATGCGTGTATTCATTCGGTCACAATTGAGCGCACTATGTGTAGTGGAAGCTGGGGGCGGGGCGGCGGGTGTTGCTTGGTTGTGCCGCACATGCTGTTCCCTCTGCAGGGCGTGCCCTTCCCTCCCTGCTTTGTTCTCTCCTGGTCGCCCTGCAGATGTGTGCATCACCTCCCTGGGGGGGTGAGCCACTCTCCCACGTGCAGGGCGCTTTACATGCTCTCTCAGGTGCTTCGGTCACTTCACTCCCACCTGAACCTGCCAGAGGCAATGGGGACCCAGGTCCCCGGACTTCAGGGCAGGGCAGGGCGGGGCAGGGCAGGGCAATCCTCGGGCGAAGGCTGCCCCCGAACAGGGGAATGTGCTGTGGGGCGTCGGTGCTCTGAATGCCTGTGTTTTGGGGGACCCCTCTTTCTCCTTCCTTACGTCCCCTGCCAGCAAACTGGAAGGAAGTGTTGCTGAAATACATCAGCGCCGACCAGGTGCCTGTGGAGTATGGGGGCACCATGACCGATCCCGATGGAAACCCCAAGTGCAAATCCAAGGTACGGGCCCCGGGGGCTGGAGGTGACCCGGAGGCCGGCCCGCGACGCACACCCCGGCTCACCGCACGCTCCGTCTCTAGCTCAACTGGGGGGGCGACATCCCCAAGACCTACTACGTGCGCGACCAGCTGAAGCAGCAGTACGAGCACAATGTGCAGATCTCCCGCGCCTCCTCCCACCAAGTGGAGTACGAGATCCTCTTCCCTGGCTGCGTCCTCAGGTAGGGAGGTTCCAGATCCTTCCAGGAGGCCCGAGCCCTGCAGCCCCAGGCGCTGGCGGCCCGGCCGGC
>NW_005361573.1:4226996-4229376 GCF_000412655.1 Myotis brandtii
AGCAGCCCCAGGGCGGGACCCCCGGGATCCCCCAATCGCGCGTCTGAAAGGGCGGCTGTCCCGCGCAGGTGGCAGTTCTCGTCAGAAGGCTCGGACATCGGTTTTGGAATTTTCCTGAAGACCAAGATGGGGGAGCGGCAGAAGGCGGGGGAGATGACGGAGGTGCTGCCCAACCAGAGGTACAATGCGCACCTGGTGCCCGAGGACGGGAGCCTCACCTGCAGCACCCCTGGCATCTGTAAGTGTCCCTGTCTTGGCTTGAAGCCCCTGCCCTTGATGCCTGCCAGGGAGGCCCCTCTCCCCGCCAGAAACGTCGGCTCTCAGGCTGTTAGAACCGCAAGCGGAACTCCCATCCGCGCAGGTGGGGAGACGTAAGACTCGGGCAGGTGGCCTGACTTGCTCAATGGCGGGGGTTAATAGCTGGTTAATCGCAGGGTGGGACTCTCACCCGGTCCGAGTGAGAGTCACAGAGCTGGGTGATGACAGGGGACTGTATCCGCTCTGGTCCAGGTGTAACCGGGTTGTGACTGCGATCAGACACCTCTTGGGAATTCTTCCCCACGCGTCAGAGAGGCAGGACGGGCTGGCGGGGTGTAGGGGGTCACCGGGTGAGCAGGGCCCCCGAAAGCCCAGCCTTGAGCCCTCGGGGCGTCACCCATCTCCAGGCGGCACAACACGTGAACAGGAAGTTTTAACTCAAGAGGAGTAAGAATGGCAGATGGGCATTTGAAAAGCTGAGCTTGGCGGTATCCATCAAAACTCCCTTGGACTCAGCAATTCTACGTCTAGAAATTTCAGCCTACAGAGCTATCTACACAAAGACACAAAGACGTAGGATGTGCTTAGCAACCTGGAGGCTGGCAACACATTACATGGCCTCAGTAGGGTCTTGTTAACTTAATTATGGTCCATCCACACAGTGCAGTAGAATATACCCGTTAATGAGACTAAGTTGACGTGTAAGATGTCTGGTACATGTTTTAAGAAAATAAAGCGTGAAGCATAGCATATGCGGTACACACGTCGGTTAATAAAAAGTGTGTACGTAGGAAAGAATTCTGGGGAATCTATGCTGATGCTCAGGTAGTTATCTCTGGCCTGGTGGGAAGCTTAGAGAGAAGCATTCATTTTTTACCACCACGGCAGGTCCTCGGATAACGTCATTTGTCCAATGTTGTTTCATGAGAATGTTGGTAAGAAAAAAAAAAATTAATTCCCAGCGGGGGCCACTGTCTGTGTGGACTTTGCACGCTGTCCCCATGTCTACGTGAGTTTACCCACATTGCGAAGGTGGACACGTGAGGTGAGTGGTGTGTCTCAATTGTGCCAGGGGAATGAGTGTGTGTGAATGTGCCCTTCGTTGGAATGGAGTTAGCTCACGCCATGTGCCCTGGGCTGGGGAGAGGCTCTGGTCCCCAGTGACCCTGAACTGAAATGAGCTGGTTGGAAGATCATTATCTTACTTTATTTTTATTAATCTTTATATATATATATATAATTAATTAATTTCATAGAAGGGAGAGGGCGAGAGGAATAGAAACATCAATGATGAGAGAGAATCACTGATCGGCTGCCTCCTGCACGCCCCCTACCGGGGATCGGGGCTGTAACCCGGGCATGTGCCCTGACCGGGAATCGCACCGTGACCTCCTGGTTCATAGGTTGATGCTTAACCACTGAGCCACGCCGGTTGGGCTATTCATCTTTCTTGAATGTGTGTATAGCTCATATTTATTTCAATGTTTGTGTAATATTAGAAGTGGCTGGGGTATTTATTTTGGAATGTCGGTGTGTTTTTTTTGTGACCAGAAACATGCCGTAGAATCTATATCAATGCGTCTATGGTAGAACTGGTTTCCTTATACGTTGTGTCAGAGCTCAGGGGTTAGGCGTGGAAAATCAGTGAGTTAAAGCTGACAGCTAACTAGTCCTCAAGCAAGTGACTCAACCTTCCCGAGCTTCAGTTTCCTGATGGCCAGGGCGGGGATGCAGTTCTCTGCCTCAGAGGGGCCCATGGTGGTTACGTGTGATGAGGTCGTGGTAGCGCTTAGCGCGATGACGGGCACACACCAAGCCCTCAACACACTTCAGCCACTGTGGTCGTTATCTGGGCAAGACCTGGGGGAGAAGGGCCGTCCTGGAGACGGTGCCGCAGGTGGGAGGAGCCCTGGGCTCCATCTCCATAGCAGCGCCACCAGGATCTCCGCCTGCAGCTATCCTGGCCTCTGTGCTTGGCTACACCAGCACCCCAACCTCAGATTCTGTACAACCTCCCACATCCCAGGCAACTTCCAGTCTCTGCCGCCACCTCCTCACAGATGCTCTGTGATACAGCTCCCCGGGGAGGAGAGTATTCTTGTTAGTGAGCAGCTGGGTCCCG
>NW_005361573.1:4230047-4237003 GCF_000412655.1 Myotis brandtii
ACATCGGCTGGGCTGTTTTTATTGATTTTAGAGAGAGAGGAAGGGAGAGGGAGAGAAACATTGATGAGAGAGACAAACATCAATGGGCCGCCTCCTGGTTCATAGGTCAACGCTCAACCCCTGAGCCAAGCCAGATGGGCTCTCTGAATGCTTTTGAGTAAGTGCCCCTACATAGTTAAGTTTTCCTCTTCTCCTTAAAACTCGGGGAGTGAGCCAGAGCAAGAAATCTTAATCTGGGGTTCAGGGACTCCCCAGAGCAGTCATTATACACTGAGTGGCCATATTATTATGACCACCCCATCAATACAATGAAGTGAATTAGTTATGCAAATCCTATCTAATAATAGACAAAGATGCAAATTGACCGTACTTTCACTACGCCCACCATTGGCTAATCAGAGTGATATGCAAATTAACCGCCAACAAAGATGGCAACTAATTTGCATATACCGGCTGGGATCGAAGACTGAAGCCAAGCAACAGAGCCGAGGTAGCGGAGGCAGGCGGGAGAGAAGCGGCAGAGAAGGGCGGGGTAGGAGCGGCAGAGACTGGAGCGAAGCCCTATTCTTGCAGGAATCTTCCTGCAATGGGCCTCTAGTAATAATAATAAAACCTTGAGAGTATTTGCTTAAGAAGTTTCCAATATTCAGTATTTTTGGAAGTGTCAATGAAGTACTGATGGGGTGGTCATAGTAATCTGGCCACTCAGTGTAAATCTTAAAGAACAAACACCTCCCCCTTTATAATAATAATAGTGTCTTATTGTCCCCTTGACTATCCTAAAATATAACAACTCACACAGATAATTTTTAAAAATCAATATTATCTCCTTATTTGGAGAAATTAAAAGAAGCTACTTTAGAATACAGGGTGTCCCCCAAAATGTATACACACCCTTGGAATAATTATTAATTCCAATGGGTTCAATCTGTAAAGAAAGAAACAGCCATTGAACTGTCGGTGGTTAAGTGTGTATACATTTTTGGGGGAGATACCTTGTATCTATTTCTCAGTACAGACATGAGAGGGCATGCTTATAGCCAGTCTCTTCAGATTGGCACCTTTCCCAGTGGGGACCTCTGCCCCGGAGGGTCCATGATGGGCCCCAGAGGATCTGAGATGGTGTGCAAATTTCATCTCCGGATGAAAGCATCAGATTCTCAAGGGGGTCAGTTCCCCAGCAAAAGTTGAGGAGCCCTCGCTCGCCTGGAGGATCTCTGGGGGCTCTCCGAGTCTGTGATACAAGATTAGTGTCCAAACGAGCCATGCAATTCAGGAACTCCACTACCCTCGGCCTGGGCCTCCTAACAGCTCCTCCCTTGCTTCTGAGGCCAGAATATCACGCGAGGCAGAGCCGTCTCGACGGTGCTTGGTCCGAGAGCGCGAAGACTCCTCTAGTACCACGGACCCTGGTTGCTAAGGCTTTGCCATCCAGGGCCGAGAGCAAGCGCCCCTCTTTCCAGAAGGATCAGGGGTCCTGAGAGGCCTCTGGCAAAGAGAGAATCAGCGATTAATCTTCACCTCAGACCACGAAGATGGAGGGTGGTGTATCTACCGTCGTTCTAAACTACGCACCTGATCTAGGGGCGGGGAAGGGGCCAGGGGAAGTATCGGGATTAAATGCACAGTTTGTTCGTTTGTGCTGGGCAAAGTGAGAGAAGACCAGGATGGAGAAGGAGCAGAGCGAGCTGTTTTGTTCTCATACTCTGTTCTCTCGAAGGGGTTATTGGACCGAAATGGAACGGACTCTCCAAAAAAAGGGGGGTTGGATTAAACGCGGTCGGCCCCGTTTCCTCTCCGCAGAGGGAACCACCCCTAACAGGTCTTATCTATTCACTTATCAGAGTACTGTCCCTTTACAAGCATCACATGTTGCCGTAATACACAGGATGTGCGCACACACGTACCCATTCACGTCTGTCATTCGGTGTATGTTGGCAGGAACTTTGAAATTGTAACACTTGTCCCAGGGTTTGAGAAACGTTCCCTGCAGACAAGATCAGGCGTGTTCAGGGTGGTATGGCCCCACGTGAAAGCCTCCCTTTCGGAACAGGCACCCGAATAGTGTCACCCAAGAGAACTGGGAGTGCGGGTAGACAGAGCAGCAAAGCCCACAGTAATTTTCATATCTCTATGAACCCAAACGTTACAAACTATTCAACCTGTTCTGCAACTTTTTTTTTTTTTTTTTTTTGGCCAAAGGATAACTGTGGCCATTTCCCCCAGGCACTTCTTAGGAGGCTAACTCCTTTCTTTTACCATCAGAACAGTATTTCATCATATGGATTGCAGTATAAACTTTGCAAGCAATTCTCCTTAGAACACTGGCGTTTTCCCAAGCGTTCAGTCCCCCAAATAGGGGTGCAATGAACGTCTTTGCCCGTGTATCTTCCTGTGGGATAACAGTCCTGCTTCGAAAAGTTTGCACAGTTTACCTTTTGTCAGAAACGGGACAGGGCAGGGCTTTCCAGGGCCCGCGTCAGGCAGCAGTTCGGACCAGAGGGAAATTCTAGTTCTATCACTTCCTCTCTGTGTGACCCAGTGACTTCCTTTTTTTATAGGACGTAAGACAGGACTCATGCTGAACTCATAGTTATTTTGAGAAATAGTGAAATAACACGTATAGGTTACCAACCCAGTGCTGACTCACAGAAAGAGCAATCGTTACCATTACTCTTATTGTTGTAACGATGACCGATCGCTGCTATGAATTCTACACCTCACTTTTATGGATTTCAGAGAGGAAGGGAGAGGGAGACAGAGATAGAAACATCAATAATGAGAGAAAATCATCGATAGGCTGCCTCCCGCACAACCCCTACTGGGGATGAAGCCCGCCACCCCGGCATGTGCCCGGTCCGGGAATCGAACCGAGACCTCCAGGTTCCTAGGTCGATGCTCAAACCACTGGGCCGTGCCAACTGGGCTCTACTCCTCACATTCAAGGCCCAGTTCAAGCTCTAACTCCTCTAAAAAGGCCTTTCACATAATTTCACCCTACAGGGCGCTCTCTTTCCAAGCTTTACAGAAGTGGTTCTCTCTCACTCATCTGGCACTTGGCATGTTCTAGGGAACCCTTTGTCCATCCAGCTAGACTCACTTGCAGAAGGTGAAGGACCCCTGCTTAATGCTACCATCATCCTCAGTACCTACCACCTGGCCTTGCTCAGTCAACAAACACCGCTGTCCCCAAGCCCTTCGGCGGAACCGCCTGAACGCCCTGTTTTCTGCCTCCCCTCAGATGTCCTGCGGTTTGACAACACCTACAGCTTCATTCATGCCAAGAAGGTCAGCTTCACGGTGGAGGTCCTGCTTCCAGACAAAGCTTCAGAAGAGAAGATCGAACAGCTGGGGGGGGTCACCCCAATGTAATGCCTCCTCCCACCGCAGGCCTGGCTCCCTCAGTGTCTCCCCGTCAGTTTCTGTCCCCCGTCGCAGTCATTTTTCCAGCACCCTGATGCCCAAAGGAACTGGGGCTAGAAGGAAGACCTCAGCTTGAATCTGGGGAGTTTTCATTTCAGAATTAGGAAGAGGGAGCAGAGCAGGAGGGGGTCTCCCGGTCTTTCAAGCTACGGAGGAGTCCCCAGGGGCTGGGCACTGTGAAGGGGGTCTGTATGTCCTGAAAACTGTGCCTACAGCACCCACCTGTGACAGCTGAGACAGGAAGGGGGTCCTATGGGGTGGCAGCAGGGAAGAAACTGGAAAAAAAGGGGAGAGACTGAAACGTAACATTTCAGCAAAGCCAGCAGCAGGGGAGAGGAACTTGCAACCAAATGAATACGTAAGCCCTAGATCATAATGAGCAGCAGAAGGAGTTGCTAGAGTTACGCCGGGGGTCAGAGGCGCTTCTAAACCCTCTATCACTGAGGCTGGGGTCCTGTGGCTTTCCCCCGTCTCAGGAGGTGGCCCACAGGTGACATAGAGCTTCCCACTCAGGGGTACACAGGCAGGTCTTGCCCTCACCTTGAGAACTTCAGCAACTCCGGGGTCCCTACGGCTGCCAATTTAATTACTGATGATTGTCATTGATTCAGAGCTTCCTGGGACAGTGAGCTTCGGTACCCGGCCACTGTCCTCCGATGCAAACAAAGCACAGGGAAATTACCTCCAGGGATCCCAGGTCTGGGGAGGGAAGGGAGGCTCGGGGTGCGTGTGAGCCTGAGGTTTCCAGCCTCCCATGTGAGCACCCCACACAAAAATGACAGGTAGGATCCAGACGGTAGAACTCAGTGAGGGCATATGCCGGTCTGAGCCGTCCACGGTGCCCGCCGACCCGCTCCCTGTCGGCCCGAACAAAGCCTGGGCAGTTCCCATCTCTGGGAGAGGCGTACGGTGGGCGCCATGGGTTCCTAGTGCCTGGCGGGGAGGCTGCCCGGGCAGGGGGCCAAAGGCAGGGCCAGCATCTGGGAGAGCCCGGGACTGGGGGCCGCCACAAACAGCCTCGCAGGCCCCCGGCCCCTCCACCCACGGTGACAAGCAGGGATGGCCATGGGCCCGCTCAGCGACCAGGAGCTGGAGGGCAAGGACCCTTCGAGCCACCATCGCGCTTATCCCAATCCCACGTCCTGCAAACGCAAACCAGGTCCTGGGCTGCACAGAGGCACAGAACACGAGAAGGCAGCCCAGCCTGGGAGCTGGCCTGGCGGAGCGGACGGGAGCAGGAGGAGGGGGGGCCCCCTGAGCCCGCATGGGTCCCAGCCAGAACACTCAGGAGGACATCCCGACCTTGGTTTACAACGCTCTGTTAGGAAAATTAACCAATGAATAAAGCAACGTTCAATGCACAGAAAGTGGAAGTCCATGCCTACCGCCTCGTTCTTCGCTGCTCACGCGTCACCCAGAGAGCCCTGAGCTTAGCGACCTCTATCCGCCAATAGTAGGCGGGGCGCATGCGCAGAAACCACTCCCGGCTCTTCTCTGGCGTGAGCTTTCTGGCGCCCCGCGGCCAACTCGCCTCCTGATTGGCCTACCCAGTGGGCTGTCTTCCGCCATCTTTGCTAAGGGCACTAAGGGTGCTCTGGTCGCCTTCACGGTCAGGGCGGAAGCCCCGCCCCGCTCGGGTTTCTAAGGGCGCGCAGGACGCCAGGCGGTTCTTGCGCGCAGACACGTGGGTCTGGCAAGCGCGCGGTGCCCGCGGTGGGCCGGAGTGGGGAGGGAGGGGGAGGGAAGGAACCATCACGTGGTGTTAGGGACCGTCTCCTAATTCTGCGCCGGCGCTGCCCGTGAGTCAGGGGCTGGGTATCTCTTTGAGCCCCCGAGCCCGGCTTCCCGAGAGGTCACGGCTGACCAGGCTGTCGAACCCGACCCTCCGGAGACAGCGACGCCGAGGGCTGAAAAGGGGAGGGAGTCAGTCGTCTTCATTTTTTCCAACGTCATTTAATGATAATAAAAGCTAATTCTTTAATGAACGTCTACTGGGTACCACACACCTCTGTACTTACGAAGAAATAGTATGTGCAAAGCGCTTGGAAGAGAGCCTGGTACACGTGAGCACGCAGTAAATATTAGATGGTCTCTCTCTTTTTTTTTTTTTTTTTTTTTTTTTACAGCGGTGGCCAGCAGGTAATAGGTGGCACAACTGGGACTGGAACCCAGGACTGCCTGTCTTTAATGGCTGTGTCTTTACTTGCTCTACCCCTCCCCCCCCCCAAAAGATTCACGAAGCTGCACTCATGGCTCACATGGGTAAACTGAGGTTCAGCGGGGGAAGAGCGCCCTCCTTAGTCATCACTCCCCCCCAAACCCCCTCATTCTGTTCTGCTCGTTTCCCTGAAGTCTTACATCACAATCCTGTTTCCCTGGCCTCATGATGCATTCATTCATTCATTCATTCAAGGTCTTGTCCCCAAGAGGGTCTGCCCAGTTTCCATAGTGATCCAGTTTAGATGTCAGTGCTGACAGATGACCATGGCACGTGTCGGGAAGGGCCTTTAGAGCCCAAGTATCCATCTCACCAGGTGCTCACCACTCACTCTCCCAGCCTCGCTGACTGAGATCTAAGAGCACGGGATCTGGAGCCAATGCCGGCGTCATAGCGTAGCAGCTGTATGACCTGGGAACGTGCCCCATCTTTTCTGAGCCTCTATTTCCTCGTCTGAAAAATGGGGGTCACAGGTTGATGGGAGGGTTTAAGGAAGTCATCTGTCTATAGAGTCTTTCCCCCGGTAAAGTCTTCAGCTGTTCGTCTTTGGCCAACGGTCTGGCCGGTAGTAAACACAGTCAAAGATGACTTGTTATTCACCCTCGTCCCGGGAGTGAACGCCGGGGTGCACCCCGTTTAAGAAATGAAGAAACTGAGGCTCAAAGAAGCACAGAAGCGTGAGGTCACATGGCTCTGACGTGCAGCTGGGAAGGACAGGATCTTCCATTCGAACCACAGCCAGTCCTGGGAGAGGCTCGTGCCAACCCTCGAAAGCCCTAGAAAACGTGAAGAAAAACTGTAAGATCCAAGCCCAGGAGAGGGGCTTTGGTGCGCGGGGGAATTTACAGACGCTCCCTGCTTTTGGTGACAGCGCGACCTGCCAGTCCTTCAGTCCGGGACCTTCAGTCCGTCCGGCCACCTTGGACCGGAGGAGGGCTTGGGGACGCTTGAAGCGGCAGTGGTGGCTGGACCGGCTGCAGTGGCCGGGGCCTCCGCCGAAGGGCCATGTCCGAGTCGTCCCCGCAGGGTGCTGAGCGCGACCTTTTCCGGGACACGTGGGTGCGATACCTGGGTGAGAGCGGGGGCAAGGGGCACGAGGGGCACGGCGACTCCCCCACCCTGTAGCTGGGGAGGCAGGGGTCACGGTTTGCCAGTTCTGGGTCCTGGAGAAGGTGGGAGGATTCCTCTTATAGTTCTCATTCTGCCCAGACCAGAGATTGGGCTCAGAGAGGGTTAGGGGCTTGCCCAAGGTCACACAGCTCTGGTTGGCCCAGCCCTGCCTTTGTGTGTGTGGTGGTGGTGGTGGTGGGGGGGT